>NC_089788.1:24818974-24833974 GCF_040412425.1 Macrobrachium rosenbergii | reverse complement strand
GTGTTTGTTTTCCTTCTTGATGAGAGAGAGAGAGAGAGAGAGAGAGAGAGAGAGAGAGAGAGAGAGAGAGAGAGAGAGAAGTTTAGCATGGTTCTGTAGACTATTACTTTAATTATCTCTAAATCTTCTGTAAGAGGATCGTGCACTTGTAAGGAAAATGAGTACGGAGTTTAGCTTTTATTGTCTCATTTGAAAATGTTTTATTTTTACTGTCTGACTAGGTGATTGTGCAAACCAAGGACAGTCTTCATTTCATCTCAAGGAATGACATTTAATACATTGCAGTATTATTATCTTAATGAAAAAGTATACTAAGAAATGTTAATGAAGCTTCAAGGTAAATTTTCTGATAGAAATTTATGAATTACCTTTTCTCCCTGAAATTTATGAATTACTTTTTCTCCCTGATAACAGGGACGTCATCTAGTCTCTAAAAGTTGTGGGGGGAGGGGGCATTCTGAAAATTGTATGGTTAATATTAGCGAGTGAAGGGAGCCTATGCTGCTGGGGTGTTCGGAGTTTTTTTTGAAGAAATGGAAATGATTTGGTGTATTTTAATGCCATTTAAATATGAATATATGGATGATATTAACGGAAAAGGATGACTGATATGTCAGTATTAGTCAGTCAGCAAGTTTATAGGTCCACAATTTACAGATTGGCTAAAATACGGTACAAGTGTTCTATAACATCCTCAATATACAGTTCCACTTAAATCTGTAGAGACTATGGTCAGTATTTAATATTACAAACTTTTACAGTATAAGTAATAAGGGTAAAAATAAACTTATTTTTTTACGGTGCATTATATTATAAGATTTATAGGACTCCATTGAGAGTCTGAAATGATAGTTTCCTGTAACAGTAAAAGCATTTTACTCCAATGTGAGTTTTAATATCTAAGGTTGGGGATAGTAGCAAAAGAAGTAGTAAATAGGTGAAGGACAAGAATGAGAATGTACTAGTGACAGTACTAGTGGAAAACCAAGAGAAAGTATAGAAGGGGACAATACTGAATGAATTGATTGTTGAATGTATGAAATGAAAATTTTGCAATCAATAACATACTTGGATGAGAAGATAAATAGTGGTGGAGGATAGAGATGCATAGAGGCAATTCATTTGTGGGCACCCCTTCGAGGATTAAAGCATTTTTGCACTTGATAAAGAAAGTGCTTACCTCTGGATACAGCCAAACAATATGGGTGCATTAAAAATTGCCAAACATCTTTTCCCGTTTGTCTGGCACTTTGTTTGCAAATTTATTAGCTATGTCTTGAGGGTCAAGTGCAGAAAGACGTTCTCGGTGAACATGTCAGATCATAAGATGGTTAAACCGTTTTTGGGTCATGGTGGACGAAGACAAGTTTTCAGGCGCCTAAGTGCACTGAATGACCGTTCAGCTTCACATGAACTTGCTGGAGAGACCAAAAGAAGTCTCGACAAGCTTTCAACCTGTGGGAACATTCTTCGAACTTCCGGCACCATATTTGCAAATTCCTTTCGGTAGTCCTCAACAGATGCACAATTGAAGTGATTATGGAAGAAATCAATTTCTTGCTTTAAAGAATCAGAAATATCTGGATATTTCTTGACTGACTCCTCTGAATATTTTATGCTTGTTTGTGTTGAGTACATAATATTATTAATAGCCTCATTTATGTTGGAGGGACATTTGACATGTTGTCCCCCCCTGAATAACGCCCATGACTGATAATAATGATAAGTGTGGAATTGGAGAAAAAATCCGTACGGAGAAGGATGGAATCAAATTTAAATTAAAAATATTTATTGACATACTAGAAGAAAGGAATTACCCGAACTACGGAATTGCCCATCTTCAAATAAGGACCGGTTTTCTTTTGCTAACAATTCTTTCAGCGCTTCCAGTTTTCAGAATATTTTTCTTTGTTGACAACTTTGCGCTTTTAGTTTGATGGATCAGGAGAATTGAGCAGGTTCTCGAAATCTTTCGTCGTGTTATGTTTGAATATATATTTTCACTTACAATATTTTGGATTTTCCCACCATTTCTTCCGTCGTATTATTTGTTAATATATATTTTCGCTTATATTAATTTGGATTTTCTTACCATTTTAGTGGCTCATGTGGTTGGTTGTAGGAATATTATGAGTGTGGAATTATTAGAATTGTACCAGCAGTTGCAAACATTCTCTATTCATTACTAGTTAAATCTTATAAGTTAACCATATAAATCATACAAAATCCCGTTTGCCGAATGTAAAAGCTAAAAGGTTGTCCAAATTCTAGATATATTGGAAGTGACTTAGATTGCATTTTTCTGCTGCTCTAATGCGGTCAAAGCACTGTAAACCATTGTGCATAGTCAGTTGTTCTGGCAACGATATAAGCGTGCAATAATTTATGAGCAATGAATAAAACATGGCAGAATTACCGTGAAGGATATAATTGTACTGCTTGAAATATGACTTTCGGTAAGGGCATTTATAGAAAAATATAAAAATACAGATATTGTTATAGGATTACAGTTACTGTGTGTGTGTAGGTATATATATATGTGTGTGTGTGTGTGTGTGTGTGTGTGTGTGTGTGTGTGTGTGTGTTTGCGTCTGTGTGCGCGCACACGCGCGCGCGCGATTGGGCACATGCGGTTGATGGGCGAGTAGGCATAATGCCCATGTAAATATTCAAGTAAGCAGATATATAAAAATGCGATTTATATAAATGCAAATACAAACATATGCTGTAAAGATACAAATATGTCATAAAAATAGATCTGCTCACAATGAATCTGAATTGATCGTCTTGCTGAATCTTAAAAGATTGTAGTGATTTGAAAATTCATTGGAATGTTATTACACCGCACCTTATACTTACTGTTAAGAGTATATCTCAGCCTAAGCCTCGGTGGAGTTCTATATTTAATTAGGAACCGGTGTAGCAAGACGCACCCAAGGGTTTAATTTAACTTAGTTAAAGATAATTGTATGCACTGGAATGTTGCGTCATTGGGTTTTAAAGACCAATTAGCCATCAGATATTTAATTTATTTGAGTATATTTTCTGTTATCATCCCGACCATAACTTTTGCCTGTAAGTTCATGTAACTTTTACTTTTTACTCCGCGTTCCTTGGCTTTGTGATTTTGCCACGCTACAAAAAAGGTGCGATGTAATGGGTAAAAAATGTAATTGCTTCCATAGTTCTGAATAAGGTTTTATTTTGTTACTTTTTATTTAGAATGGGTATGTGAAACAAAACTTCATTTTTTCAGGAGGTTTCATTACAACTGGTGGGGTCAGTATTTCCGTTGGCTGTTGAATCAGAATGTTTCTTTTTAAATCTTAAGTTTTATCGTAATCAAGGGGAATATTACAGCGTACATAGAGCTATAAAGAGTGACTTTGAGTCCTCTTACATGTATCTTTATGAGTATAAACTTGTAAACTAACTTGTAGATGTATATAATAGGCGTTATTTCATTGCTGAACACCGACGCATGCAGCAGTGCTGGAAACAATCGAAATTCAATTTACGAACTATATATATATATATATATATATATATATATATATATATATATATATATATATATATATATATATATATATATATATATTATATATATATATACACACATATACACACACACACACACACATATATATATATATATATATATATATATATATATATATATATATAAATATGTGTGTGTGTTTTTTATCCAATAATCATAGCAGTTATTTTATAGAAGTTTACTTTGGACGATTATCTGAGATTAAACGGCTAAAAGCTGAAAAATTACGATGCTACATCATACCACCACAAGAGACTAAGGTCCATTCTAAGGCTAGCCAGTACAGTCTGTTTTTGGGCCTCTCTGATCATGGTCCTTTTATCTGTGCTTACACCAACTCAAAATAGTCTGACATATTCAATACATTATCTTTTACTGTTGACACTTGACAACATGGAACACCTTACACTTCTTACCCTTTTCGATCTGTCCTTTTTGCTTGGTGGAAGAGACTCATTAGCCTGGTAGGCATCTGTACTAGAAGGCCACTCCGGAATAAACCACTGTTCTTCAATCTTGGACGGTGCCACTTTCTTGGATTGTCCCTTGCTTGGGTTGCACTCAAACACATTCTTCTGTCGGTTCCCACTTCCTCTTGTTTGTCAAACGGTGTATAGGGGAGGCTTAGGAGAGGTGCCGAGGAAGCCTGGTGGTTAAGCGAGAGGCTGCCATATTCTTATCATTTTCTGTTCCTCTTTCTTTACCAGAGAATTATTTACCATTGCAGCTGTGGAGTCTTCAGATCTCCAAATTATTAAGCGGGGAGCTAATTCATCCCTGGTTCCTGCCGACTGCTCCTGAATTCAGGCGTGTCGGTTTTAAATTCTGTTTCCTTATTTAATTATTCGTCACCTTTTACTGTCACTTTCTCTTTGCGGGTTGATTTCCCTGTGGAGCCCTCTTGGGCTTATAATCTATTTACTATGTCTTTAAGAGTTTTCAGCTGAAGATTTAAAGACAAAGAATTTTATTTAAAACAATAGAACAAATAATAAAAAGTGAACGTGTTTTAAAATAAGAGCTTCACACTGAAGAGACAAGAAACCACTTACACATTTCGCCTTCGTCTCATTTCAAAGCAAAAGTCCCAGACCACATACATTATCAAACGTTTCTCATTACAGACGCAACTTATTAACAGTACGTTCTCAGTACGTGGTAAAGGATATGCGTGATGCTAGCTTTGATCACTACGAAGAGATTTTTGAAGACTGTCGTATTATTTTGTAAGTAAAAATCCACAGTTATCTTTATGAGGAAAGTTGTATTTTTCAAAATACACAAATGATTAAAAATTGGAGCTTTGGACCATTTGCACGACTGTCCTCTTCACCCAATTGAACCGTCGTACACACGGTCAAAAGCTCCCGTTTTTAATCATTTGTGGTTTTGAATAATACAGCTTTGTTCATATACGTAATTGTGGATTTTAGTTTTCTGTAAAAGAAAACTATTGAGGTGGCTATTTGTGTGTCCGCCCTCAGATCTTAAAAACCACTGAGGCTAGAGGGCAGCAAATTGGTATGTTGATCATCCAGCCTACAATCATCCAATATACCAGATTGCAGCCCTCTAGCCTCAGTAGTTTTTATTTTATTGAAGTTTAAAGTTAGCCATGATCGTGCGTCTGGCACCACTATAGTTGCCAACAAGGTTCATGGGCCGTGTCTGAGAGTTTCATGGGCGGTGGCTGGGAGTTTCACACAGCATTTTACGCTGTACAGAGAACTCGATTGCGCGGAAGAAACTCCGGCGCATTTTTTACTGCTACTTACTGTACTGTTTCGGGTTACAGTAATGTGATGCACCATAGATACCAATTGTTATAGTTTGTAGTTTTCATGGCTGCATGAGAAAAGCCATGCCTACCTGCACTCAATTTCGAAACCCTTCAAGAGGTCAAAATAACACACATTGCGCACATCCCGTCGAGCTATGGCTGAAATCAACTGTCCTGTTTGGCATACTCATTTTTCGTGCCTGACAAGGGAAACAGTGTCCGGTTTTATTCCTGTAAGCGAATGTTACATGTCACTGTTTGTATCGACGTTAGCCGTGCGTGGACGAAAAGTATTTCTAACGGATATTGTATAGGGTATTTCATTAATTCGACAGCGATAACTGCTAGACTGTAATGGCTTTAACAAACCCGTAGTTCATTTTCCCCGCACTGGTTTCTCAAAAATGTCAACATCCACCGATATCTGTATTTATCTATAAACCGATAAAACCACACTTGATTACACCTCACTCAAGCACCTATACTCTGTATATGTATGTATGTACTGTATGTGTGTATGTATATATATAATATATATATACATATATATATATATATATATATATATATATATATATAAATATATATCTATATATAATTTACATGAAGCAGTTTTCCCTAGCATGGTATAACGAGTAATATGTACATATATATGTATATAATGTATATATATGTATATATATTTTTTATATGAAGCAATTTTCCCTAGGATGGGTTGGGGTGGCTTCAGAAAACAAATACAACAATAAAGTTCACTTTAACTTCCAGCTTATGTACTCAGTGGTGGATGACCCTCCTCTACAGTAAAACTTCCACAACAATAGCCGCCTTGTACACTCTTGCACAACCTGTTTCTTAATTAAGGCCGTTCCGTTTCAGTACCTCTGTCGTACCTTCTGTCTCCAAAACATCATCTATATATATATATATATATATATATATATATATATATATATATATATATATATATATATATACATATGTGTGTATATATATATATATATATATATATATATATATATATATATATATATATATACATGTGTGTATATATATATATATATATATATATATATATATATATATATATATATATATATATATATATATATATATATATACATATGTGTGTGTATATATATATGTATATATATATATATATATATATATATATATATATATATATATATATATATATATATATATATATATATATATATATATATATATATATATAATATATATCAGAAGGTGGACCATGGAAACGTACTAATCTCAGCATAATTCTTTATTGTCAACGTTTCGTAATAAATAACTTTATTACATCATCAGGGAATCTGTTAAATAATGAGTAAAATTACTTTAAAAATTGCTCTAAAAATCAATAAAATTCATAAAATACAGCACTGTTAGAATACAAGATAAAAAACGAAAAAAACAAAAAAAAAAGACAAAAAAGACTTAAAAGCAAAATCAAAGACCGCTAACCAACCTTATACCAAGAAGGCAGAAGACAGAATGCATTAATAAAAAGTTAACTCAGGTAGAGCTGAGTGGAGGAGGTCTGGGTATTTAACTGGGAACTAGTTGTTTAATAAATAATGATTCCAGGATAGGCAGTTCGCATGCATTGGTTGTTTGGCCTACGATACAGAAATCATTTCTATCGATATATGTTTTACAAATGTTTGAATGGTTTCTTATGCTTGAATGCTCGGGATTGGAGAGCCTACAGTCAGTCCGAAAAGTTAATCCCCGATGAGAGTCGATTGTGACCCTCAGTAACCTCCTCGTGGATTAACGTTTCGGACTGGCTGTAGGCTCTCCAATCCCGAGCATTCAAGCATAAGAAACCATTCAAAACTTTGTAAAACATATATTGATAGAAATGATTTCTGTATCGTAGGCCAAACAACCAATGCATGCGAACTGCCTATCCTGGAATCATTATTCATTAAACAACTAGTTCCCAGTTAAATACCCAGACCTCCTCCACTCAGCTCTACCTGAGTTAACTTTTTATTTATGCATTCTGTCTTCTGCCTCCTTGGTATAAGGTTGGTTAGCGGTCTTTGATTTTGCTTTTATGTCTTTTTTTTTATCTTGTATTCTAACTGTGCCGTATTTTACGATTTTTTTTTATTTTTAGAGCAATTTTTAAAGTAATCTTATTCATTATTTAACAGATTCCCTGATGATGTAATAAAGTTATTTATTACGAAACGTTGGAAATAAAGAATTATGCTGAGATTAGTAAGCTTCCATGGTCCAACTTCGCGCTGATGTGTGCCATTGGCCGTCGCCTACTTCTGTTTTATATATATATATATATATATATATATATATATATATATATATATATATATATATATATATATATGTGTGTGTGTGTGTGTGTGTGTGTGTGTGTGTGTGTGTGTGTGTGTGTGTGTGTGTGTGTTTTATCCTTCTCCTGACTTCCTCCATAACCAGCCAAAATCCTAAATCTCAATTGACAACCTACTTTAAAGTCAACACCGTCATCCCTGCTCATCGAAGTCCATCTAGGAATGTCAGTTTTCATCTCCTCTCTCATGTCATCGTTCAGATTTGATGAAGGCTAGATGAAACTCATGTTCTACCAAAATACAGTTTTTATTCCCAAACATAACATACAAAACAAAAGCAAAACTAAAGAGGAGAAGGTCAAAGACTGTCCTTAACTTCTGGCAACAAACTAAATGAAAAATCAAACTCTCGGACTGGTACATACATTTTGACACCAATCAGTTACATTTCCCAAAACTAATGTCAAAGTTTGTCATGACCGAAGTCGTAGTTATATGACCCTTGACATGTAACCACTAACAAATCCATCTTTACTGGCAAAAGTCCAGCGCCCTCACCAGGCAGCACATTCACCAATTCAAGTTACTGCCTGAATCCCCCATCTGTACTCGAGATCACAATTTATTACCCATCAATGACCCCCTTTCGAACGGACTTACGCACACACTCATAATTATAGAACATTCTGCCGCCACTCCTCGTGATGTGGAGATCTGGTGACATGATACAGGTCAATAGGGTCAGTACGTGAGGCACCTAGATTTCTAAGACCCAAATTCCTTTCGCTCATCGCGAGAACTACAGTTTACAAACAGCCTTGTATACGCTGGCACAAGTGTTCATCTCGCCCCAATATTTCTGAAGCATGCGTGACACTTGCACATTCCATCAAGGGACATATGTCATACATTTCAATGCTCCATAACTATATACTGTTTATTCTATAGGAGCTGTCGACACACACGCACACATATATATAATATATATATATATATATATATATATATATATATATATATTAATATATATATACAGTATATATATATATATATATATATATATATATATATATAATATATATATATATATATATATATATATATATATATATATATATATATATATATATATATATATATAATATGATAGATTTTTCAGAGACATTTTTGAAGCTACTTTTCCACATGTTCAACTTTCGGAAGGCTATTAACCACTTGACCAAGGATATATAAATATATACATATATATATATATATATATATATATATATATATATATATATGTGTGTGTGTATATGTGTGTGTATTTATATATATATATATATATATATATATATATATACATACATATACAGTATATGTGTGTGTATACATATTCAATCATCAGTTCGTTTAAGGTAAACCTCTATAAAAATAGGTGCAACGAAAATAAACGTTCTAACGCATATTTTACATCTCCATGTCTTCCCAAGAGAAGTAAGGAAATTAAAAAATTTGTTAGCAATATCAAATATTTATTTAATAATATGAATCATGTTTTCACTTTAGAAAGTCGTATATGGAACTTACACGCGCTATACGTTTACACACTCGGCAGTAAGCCATTTGAATGGTATTGTTTGCGATACGTGAAGACAGGGTAAGAAAGTCTTCATTACATCAAGATGAATGTTTTTCTTTTATGATTTCCGCTATTTGAAAGCTCCCTGGAGTTCGTCACATCAGTGGCTGTTGCCAGGCAAAATTTGCTCAAGATTATTGGAGGAAATTTTCCAAAGAGAGAGAGAGAGAGAGAGAGAGAGAGAGAGAGAGAGAGAGAGAGAGAGAGAGAGAGAGAGAGAGAGAGAGAGAGAGAGAGAGAGAGAGAGAGAGAGAGAGAGAGAGAGAGATTATACCATTCCTTTTCCTTACATGGTATAAGATTATATATATATATATTATATATATATATATATATATATATATATATATATATATATATATATATATATATATATATATATATATATATATATATATATATATATATATATAGTATATATATATTGTAAAGTAGTGAACATATCCAATTGGAAATAAAAAGGTCTTACATTGTTACAAGAAGTACAACGTAACTTACGTTGAAAAGAGTCGCATTCCTGTCAGTATATAAAGCATTTTCTAAATTCGGCTACTGGTTCCACATTCAGGTCACCTTAAATGTCAAGCGGCTACCTGGAGATTGTTTGTCTTTTGCCAGCGAATGGGAAATATTTGACAAGGTCTCTCAGAATTTCCGAATACAAAATAGATATGGCCAGGTAGTGCGTCGTGTTCTGCACTATTTTAATTGATTACCTTGAGGAAATAATTTCACCTTATTTGGTCGTTTTTTCAGATACAGTAATAAGTTAAACTTAGCTAGTTTTGCATCATTCACTGGCTTCATAAATTTTACAGTTAAGTTCGATTTGTTAGCTGTCGTAGAAATCTTCTGGTTACTGAAGTGATGTTCACAGTCTGTATGAACCCTTTTTGTGTATCTTGTTCTGTATGTAGCCCGTCATCACGTTTCAGTCGTTTATTCATGTAAGATATATAAAGGGGTATCTTTGTGGGTTTTTAGTTTTAGATAACTTTAAAATTCAAAAATGCCACTGGGGTCTTTTTCTGAAGCTAGGGTATAGTCAGTTATGTAATAATGGCGTTCTCTGGTGATTCCGGGTGAAATCTTTGCTAAGGGGCTAACACTGAGTTGTTTGCAGTTCAAATATAGTTGATAATTAGGTTTTGGTCGTTTTTGTATGTATAAACCCCACAGAAATGAAAGAGTTAGGTTTTGGTCGTTTGTGCTCCATAAAACGCCTATTGAAATGCTTGAGCCATTTCCTGTTAGCGTTAAGAACATCTCCAGATCCTCCTGTGAAACAAGAATATGTTGCAATTCAATTCGATGTTTGCATGTTTAGTTGCTCAATTTACAGAAGAAGCTATTTTTTTCATTTAAATTGCACACTTAACTATTTATTCAGATATTTAAACTGGCACGTAACCCTCGTGGTCACGTTGAGCCGTTCTCTGTCGAAATGAATTCAGCAGTTACATTTGGGTCGTTTGCCGTTACGCATGCGTTTTCATTGTGAATGAATCGCCGATAGGTAGCGTTGAGATATTCACTGTCAATATAAACCCACTGACTTGCTGTTCATCCTAATCTGAATTTAGGCTTGAATTAAGCGCTGTTTTTGTAAGGCCTACATGCCATTGCGTTTGAATCGTTCATTGGTCGTGAGAAATCTCCAGGCATGCTCGAATCATTTGCTTTCCGTTTGAAGTGTATTCGCCAGGCGTATGAAGTACAGTCATGTCAGGATAAAGTACAGTCATTTTTTAGTCATTTGCTGTTCCTATGAAGTTGTTCTGTATAGTTAACTTGGTATAATTCGTTTTGCTTAAAATAATATATAGTTGAGTCTCGTCATTCATTCAAGCCCATCATATTGGTTAAAAATCATCCGCTGTTTACAAAACCAGTGTAGAATATACTCTTGTTTATATAAATAACGGAAGACTTCAACCAAAGAATGGGCCTGGGCAAATGATTTTGCGCGCTACGATAACACCAAGCTAACAGTTGAACTTATATAAACAGCAAATGATTCAGACATGACAGTATACATCACACGGACAGCAAATGGCTTTCGTTCCTCTGTTGCAAAAGGGATAAACTTGTGCTTGACAAACAAAGCCTTCCTTAATGATCACTATCCAGACCTAGCTCCTTTTGGAAAATGTTTGATTTCCCGCCAACTATTCATAAACAAATTCAAATGTACATAGTGACTGATGGATATTTTATCGGATATTTTTTACTTTCAGCATTTATATATATATATATATAGTATATATATTGTCGTGTTACTGTATGCGTCATGGGACATATTCGTTGGTGAATTCTTATGTACGTAGTCATAGTCCTGGGACGTAATCGGGTATTTTCTCGTAAATAAACTCACTTGTAAATACACATCGTATTGAACTATTTACCGGGTATTTTTTCGCTAAAGCATTCAGCTTACGTAGTAATTTTACAGGTATTTACGCGAGGATTTATTTGTAGGGGAATTCCAATGTAAACAGTCATCGCACTGGATATTAAACCGGAAATTGACTCGTTTTGAATTTGTATGTACATAGTCATTGTAATGATTTATTAATGTGAGTTTTAATAGTTATACTGGCTATTTTGTTGAGATGTTGCTGTCATGCTCGTATCAGTCCTACAGCCCTATTTTCATGGTGTTCCCGAAATGTTATACTAGTGATTTGCACTATAAGTATGCGAGTTTTGGTGGCACGTGCTAGGTTGCGCTTGAACCCGGCGCTCCACGTCATGTCTCCCTTACCCTTCCGATCCCTTACCTACCCCTCCCCCACTCGGGTCGGACAAACAGGTTTGCAGGAGGAGGGTGGATGTGTCATGTCTCGCCTGCCTTCCCGATCCCCTACCTACCCTGCTCCCCCTCACCCCCCTGGGGCGGGCAAACAGGTTTGCATCGACGTACATCTGATCATCTGGCTGTCATTTGCAAGGCCACCACCGCCCAGTGGTGGCATGTGTTGTTGGTACTTATAGCGTTGCCAGACGTAGGATTATGGCTAACCATAACCGTAAGTAAAATAAAACTACTGAGGCTAGAGGGCTACAATTTGGTATGTTTGATGATTAGAGGGTGGATGATCAACATTCCAATTTACAGCCCTCTAGCCTCAATAGTTTTTAAGATCTGAGGGCGGGCAGAAAAAGTGGAGACGGACAGACAAAGCCATCTTGGTGGTTTTCTTTTACAGAAAACTAAAAGCCATCTCAATAGTTTTCTTTTACAGAAAACTAAAAGCCATCTCAATAGTTTTCTTTTACAGAAAACTAAAAACTACAGTATTTTATGTCTTAGCAATAACCTGGATATGTACCTTCGTCTTTGCAGGCATATGGATGATAGGAAAAAAAAAAAAAGAGATAGGATCATGTAATGAATTATATACTGATGAAGCATGAATTCCATAAACAGACCAAGTATTCTAAAAAGGGCGTTTCCCAAGGAATTGTTATTTCAGTTCTACTGTTTTTAAATAAGATCAGTGAAAGTCTCTTTCCTTCTAAATACTAAGCTTTGAAATGTTGTTCCTGCTCCTGTGTTCCTCGAAATTTATATCTTTGAATTCTTGTTCGATCCGGGTCTAGGCTAGATAAATTCTTGTTCGATCCGGGTCTGGGCTAGAGGAGGCCATTGTTTAGACTGTCCAGTCGCCTATGAGAAAGCGTGGCTCTAGGGAGAGTAAATTTTTTTTTTTTTTTTTTTTTTTTTAAGAATTTTGTTGACTTCCATCTGAGGAACCAAGATTAAACTATTGAAACATTGCCTGATCCTAAATATAAATATTTCGGTCTGGCCAAAATGAAACTGACTCGACTTCTCCCAAGAGCGCAAAAAGCCGTAAATGAAATCTTGATAAAGTCTGCATTTATTTTTGGAAGATACTTGTTTGAAGGTCGTTCCGCGCGCTTCCGATCTTAATAGATCTTTCCCCTCCCTTGCTCTCTTGCTTTAAATAAGATTCTCTCTCTCTCTCTCTCTCTCTCTCTCTCTCTCTCTCAGTAAAATGTAAATGAAAGTTCATTTGGCCGGGAGCAGGCTCGCATCACCTATGCCGAATTCTTTTATTGTGGAAATCGTATGATATCGACATCAGTCTATGAAACACACAGTAACTTCTTGGACGACCAGACATCCTTATTTATATTGATATAACTGAAACAGACTGGAAACACCACGGATTGACATTTATTCCAGTGCAATTTTTAACGAAGTCCAAGAAAATGTTGAAAAAATGGCCAACACTAAAACCGTATAACAACTTACGTAGTTTTCCTTCCTAAGCGATATTTACTTGGTAGTGTAAATGATTCGCAAAACTAAAAGTGTGTGACGTAAACTCTTTTTCATGCACAGTTTATCATTCTGAACCAATCTTTGCACCGAGATGCCAATTTTAGTAGCAAAATTGAAGTTGCCTTAACAAATATGCAACGCGACTTCGGTAAATTAGATGCTGATATTGGTTTATTTTAGGCGTCGTTTATGGAGCTCTGTTTTAAGCGTTAACTTATCGCTCAGAATATTGACGGACAGATATTTTTTCCTTTTTTGAAGCGATTGCAGTAACCTTGTAGCTAATTTCAACTCTTCATTAACTCCTAATGTTTCTTGTCATCAACGTCATGGCCTCCTACGCTGTGTGATGGAAGGGCCTCTGTGAAATGTTACCACTCACGTCTCTCGTGTGCTTTATCTTCCACAAATCTCTTCTCATGTCCAGTTACCCGTCTCATAATTCTCATTCAAGAAGATCGGGCCTTCCAGCTCTTCTGGGGACAACAGAAGCCCCGCTGATACTTTCACGTATTTCTTTCCCAGGGGTTGTGCGAAGGATGTGCACAAGTTATCTTCATTTCATCAATAAATCATTTGCATATGGTATCGTTTCTAATTCTGTCTTACCACTTAGCTCTAAATATTCTTCTTAAAGACTCGATTTTAAAGTTGACAAAAATCTTGTAGATATAGTTTCACTGTCATATCACGATTCATGTCCATATGGCATTTCAAGTCGTACTAGACTTAGGTATAATCTTTTTCGCATGAATTTTCATTTTTTTTTTTTTTATCTTATTGCCTTTTTAAATCTTTCACTATATTTCATTTCAAGAGAACCTGTGCTGGATCATTGTTCCTAAATATTGAAAAGATTCAGTATCATTAATCTTTTCTCCGTGCGGTGTTATTTCACACCTTTGTCCATACTCTGCCTTCACTTTTTAGAATTTTAGTTTTAGAGGTTTCTTCAGGGATAAACTTCAGATTTGCGTTTGGGGAAAAAAACTGTGTAATAATTGAGGGTGGAAATTAACTATTCGTAATATTTTAGAATGAGAAATGAAGAATTCTGTAAGGAGTGAAATATTGAGTGGAAAATTAATGGGCGAGAGTGAAATTTACAATTCCGTCATAAGAGAGTGAAAAATGGGTGATTCCGTTATGTGAAGGAATGAAAAATTTACAGGTTTTAAGTAATTATGTGAAATATTAACTATTTCTGTAATATTTCAGGGAAAATTGAACAGTTTCGTGATAGGTGCCAGTGAAAAATGTACAGTTCTTTAATAAGTAAGGGTGAAAATTTAGTCAGTTAATATGCAAGCAGGAATAATGATCGACTCCGAAATATTTGAGGCTAAACATTGAAGAATTTTTATTATTTGATTGGAACATTATCAACTCCTAATATCT
>NC_089788.1:24796474-24813974 GCF_040412425.1 Macrobrachium rosenbergii | reverse complement strand
GAAAAAATAAGTTGACTCGTTAAGGGTGTTTGTTTGGAAATAATGAGTTGTAAGCAGAAAAAAATTAAACTAAACAAAAGACAACAAACATATCTTTGCATAATGAGATGCATTGTTCAAACATATTTTTTTTGTATGTAACAAAAATAGTCCTCCAGTATTAACGTCGTCCAGCCTGGGGCCAGCCCCTTTCATTGCCCCCCCACATACCTACAGATTAATGGTACCTTTACCCGAGCTTTGGACGATAGTTAACGTCCTTAGCGTAGGGTCTTCCCGTCTCGATCTTTACTTATATTGCAACCATTTAAAATGGTAGAAGTACAACAGGATGATAAACTTCCTCTCAGGAGTTAATCAGAAAAATGATGAAAAAATAGTTTAACACTTTAACGTACCAACCCGATGTCTGCTCCACAGTGTTTACAGTAAAATAGGATCCCTTTCTGTATTCGACATTATGATGTCGTAACACTCTAACAGAATATGAATTCTGTGACTCTCTGACACGAGTGGCATCAGCAGTTCAAACCCCTAACAATCGGCAGGATAAGGGCATTCGAGCTCTGGAGTCCAAGCATCCTGCACTGTCTCCCTAATATCAGGCTCGATAACTGCAGAATATGGCTGCTGGAGCCCAGAGAAACAAGTAGCCAGCATTAACTTCAGAAAATCAAAACCTAACGTCACAGTAGGAGTAGGATATGGACGCTGGAACTCTGGGATCCAAGAAGCCTTCCACTGTCTAAGGTCGGGTTCTATAACCTCTTGAGAAATGAGAGACTTTTATTGACTCTGGAAAATCAAGCTATAACACCTAAGCAATGATATGGATGTTTGTGCACTGCAAAAGGAGTGGTATAAAACGGTCAGGCTCTCTAAGCACAGCAGAATATGTATGCTGGAGCTCTAAGAAACCGAGTGGCAAGCATTATCTGCCTTGGTACCTAAGCGCTGGAGCTCAGAAACTTTCAGTATACACCTAAATGCTGTTTGTAAGCGTCTGTATTTAAGACATTTTGTGTAGAGGACTAAGTCTAACTGGGAACAAGTGGTTAACATTGAAGGTCATTTTAACAGGCCCAAATGAGAACGAAACCAAGTTGGCTCTAGCCTGTGAAATTATTGGCCCTCAAACTTTCATCGCGATTCGATGCTATATCTTATTTCCTCACCCTTACAAAATGGAAAGTAATTTTCTCTTCTTTTTACTTATCAGTTGTTCTGCAGAGGGGACTGATATTCGGAAACCTTTAACACATCAACCGTTCCGCTGGAATGAATGGGAACTGTTTCTTTGTGGCTCGTAGTATATATGTGTATTTATGTTGTATGTTTGTCATCCATCCTTATGTGTTTCATATGCAGGTATTATCATATAGATATTCATACATGTGTCCTACAGTCATTATTACTGTACTTTCCAGACTTGATGTAAATATGTATCATGATATTTAGCAAAATACCTTATGGAATTTGACAACAGATACTTACCTGAAACAGAAAAGAAAAATGATGTCTAAAAAGGAACGTCGATATGCTTAGCTAACACGATTTATAAAAGAAACTCTAGAAAGGACTTGAAACTTGAAAAGAACAACAGAAAAGAAACAGAGCATTTGAGTTCGCAAGAGAGTGATCTTGCTGCAAACCATCACTTGAACCCATTTGTTGTAAGTGTTTTTTCCCAGCAAAACAGAATACAACCGACACCAGCTGGTTCTCTTGGGTACCGCTTGTCTCTCTCTCTCTCTCTCTCTCTCTCTCTCTCTCTCTCTCTCTCTCTCTCTCTCTCTCTCTCTCCACCCGATAATAGTTCAGGAATTAGAAAATTTACATATTTGGACTGGGAGTAATTAAAGTTTACCATGGTTAAACGGCAAAAGTTAACTATAATAATTTTTCAATTAACTGCCACGAGAGAGAGAGAGAGAGAGAGAGAGAGAGAGAGAGAGAGAGAGAGAGAGAGAGAGAGAGAGAGAGAGAGAGATTCTTTTTAAGACAACTTCGTCTGTTGCTCGATGCTTTATTCAAGAATTTAGTGCCAACATCCCGAATTAGCTATGCTTTATCGTTTGCTATATACACAACCTTAGTATTTAACGAAAGTTTTTTAGGGGACAAAATTAGTTGACGACTTTTGCCTACTAACTAAAGAATTCTGAAAAACAGGAGAAAATCTAAAGAACAAAAACTTATCTCTATTTCTTACAATAAATGCCTTAATGGCCAGTTGCGGGAAGTAATTAAGTGGTTTTGTAACAAGTTCCCAAAACTTCTTGCTTCTTCGCTAATTTGATGTGGGACACCCCCCCCCACCTTAAAAAATAAATGACCATATACTGAAAAATAGGAGAGTGGGTAACTTCATGTAAAATAAAGATAAAAAACTGAGACGAGGTAACTACCGCATAGAAGAAATTAAAACATCGTTAGAACTTTTTGAAGTAAAACAGAGAAGCGCCCTTTAAATTTTCAGTGCTTAAACTTCGGGTAAGTTGACTGTGAATGGGCGTTAACTTTTCCACTTTTTCTTACTTATTTTCGCTGGCGCAGAAAAATATGCTCAAGTAAAAGTTACGCAGAAAACGTTGTGACTATTCGTGGTACAGTAATAATATTACTACCAGTAGTACGCTGGCGTTGCTGTTAATAATATTAATGATGATAATAATAATTACAGTGATAAAAGTTGATTAAACATTGTAGTTAAAGTTTATGATTTTTCAGAACTGTCATCATGTTAGTATAATAAACCCTCAGAATGTAAGCATGCTGCATAGCCTACTCTTCCAGGTCACGGTACACATTTTTTAAACATAAATAAATGAAAAATGCGCCGAAGTTTCTTCGGCGCAGTCAGGTTTTCTGTACAGCATATAATGCTTTGTGAAACCCTCAGCCACGGCCCGTGAAACTGTCAGCCGCGGCCCATGAAACTGTGTTTTTGGCACCTATAGCGGTGCCAGACACACGATCATGGCTTAATTTAACCTTAAATAAAATAAAAACTACTGAGGCTAGAGGGCTGCAATTTGGTATGTTTGATGATTGGAGGGTGGATGATCTACACACCAATTTGCAGCCCTCTAGCCTCGGTGGTTTTTAAGATCTGATAGTGGACAGAAAAAATGCGGACGGACAGACAAATAGCCATCTCAGTCGTTTTCTTTTACAGAAAAATAAAATCGATATAAGGTTGAAAACGTACCTCAAGATCACGTTAGCCAGACATAAATTCTTCAGTAGAGATCAAGCATTCACTTTTGTGACAGTTCCGTATATTGTCGTTTTTTCAGATGTGTTTGCTACGAAATATAGCGGACTGGGTCGAGCAAAGATTTGATATTTTTACACCAAATACCTATTGATTCAAGACCACCAGTAAGATGAATTTACAAATTGTAAACTGGTTGTTTTTAAACCATGCCAAAAATGATGATGAGTTCTACTGAAATCTTGGTATTTCGATGTAAAAGTCACTCATCGTGAGTCAAATAATAATATCAATTAGGGTTTCCTTCCTATATGATTCAGATTTTGAACCAAAGCGTAGTAAGAAATTCAAAAACAATAACGAAAACAACAACAGCACTAGTAATAACCTTTACTGTTTAAAAGCTTTAGAGTTTTGTGAATATTATTTATTATAATAATTGCATTCTAGTAGATAAAAGTAAAACCCATTTCTTGTGCGTATTGTCAGAGAATTAAACTCCTTGACCTTGACGTGGTCAATAGGAATGAAACTAGATAAAAAACTTTGCGAGGACATATTATTGGCATCAGTATCCCACTTCATCTTCTGACTACTACTCCATTCTGGCTTGTTTTCGTTATGCTACCCATCTTCTTGTGGGGTGGGGGGCGGTTGACTAAACCCTGGATGAAGGCAAGGAGGTTTAATAGGGCCGCAGGTAAACCTTTGACTTTCCATCCGTCCAAGGAATAAGTCTGAATTATTAGCGTTCCTGACGAATCTGGAAAGCTTAGCTGGCGTTTAACTTTCCGAAAACGTTAAAAGATTTTTTAATCAGGACCCCCTCCAAAACCATGCAGCACTTTACGTTATTTCTCCTGTATAAAAGTTTACCGATCTTAAAAACTGCCAGTTTTAGGATTTTGGCGTTGAAGCAGTAATCCTTGCAAATTAGGGATTTTAAGTGTATTTATAACAGTTTACTAGGTGTTTAGCACGCAAGAAACGGATCTAGTCCTCATCTTTAAAGAACAAAAATAATAGCCAGCAATATATCACCCTTGTTTAATCGGTGTCATATGATGCCAATACACCTCAGTCGTTGAAACATCATATTACCAGGTTTCATTTTGGTTGCGACAATTTACAGAATTTGACCTTTAGGGAAGGTCAAAATCACTAAAGTTATTTGCTAGGTATTTCCTAAATTGACCTCCTAATGCTCTTGTTCAAAAATTTACTGAAATGATTCTGAGCCACATTGCAAATCATGTTATAGAAGAAAGACTAGTCATTGCCTTCCAGCGGCTAGATTAGTAAATAAAATAATAATTATTATTATTATTATTATTATTATTATTATTATTATTATTATTATTATTATTATTATTATTATTATTAAGTTCTTGTCCATATTATCATTACAGTTATAATGACGATATTTACGGAAGACAACAGTTAAAAACAATTACGGTAATTACTGATGCTCTTAAAAACGTAACTGCAAAATACCTGTAAGACTAACAAAAGTAAACACTACAAAGATATTAAATGTAAGGCTACCAGCCTACAATTAGTCCTCTCCAGAAACCACCTGTTGCGTGGTGCAGAAACCCAGCTTCTTAAATGTGCATCGTACCAGGGAAAGAAATTAAATGCGGCAAGACGCAGTTTCTCTCTCGAGTATCGTGCCTGGAAAAAATGTGGGTTCTTTTTACTGCGAGTGTTTACCTCTTTTTCTCTCTCCACCTCTGCGTACTTTCAACATTTGTAAGTGCGGTGGTGGTGGTGGTGGCCAAATATATCCGACATTGATTGTTTTCTATCATGAACGCCATATAAGCACTTCTATGAAAATTACATTGTAAAATAATTAGTTAAGTATATCTTAGTTTAACCAGACCACTGAGCTGATTAACAGCTCTCCTAGGGCTGGCCCGAAGGATTAGATTTATTTTACGTGGCTAAGACCCAACTGGTTACCTAGCAACGGGACCTACAGCTTATTGTGGAATCCGAACCACATTATGACGGGAAATGAATTTCTATCACCAGAAATAAATTCCTCTAATTCTTCATTGGCCGGTCGGAGAATCGAACGCTGGGCCAACAGCGTGCTAGCCGAGAGCTCTACCCACCTATCCAATGAAGAACTAAAAAAGATTAGTGAAAGTAATTAGTCTGTTATCGGTGTTTGCTGGTGTTACTTTTTCCATTTTTATTTTCCAATATACACCTTCTCATGGAAGAGCCTGACTTGTGAGACATAAGAATACTGGTGCTCTCATTCTCATCGCTGTTAGGTACATGACAAACATTCGCGTGATATTTATCAGCCCATCCTAATATAGCTTGTTCTCCACGTAAACCTTGAACACGCTTCCAGTCGCTTTAATAGTTCTGCAATCTATCCATTACTTTTTACTAATATCTTTTTATTCTTTTGTGTTCTCCTAGTTTCCTCACAATTGTCTCCTATTTTATGCCATTCCACATTATGTCCACTTACACATATCAGGAGGTAATACTACTATACTTTTATTTTACCTTGAAAATAAGTATCAGCACCACACTTACGGAAAAGATGTGGTCCAAGTTTTGACTTTCCAGACACTACTATTCTGCAGCCGTAAAAACGTTCCTGCGGCTACTGTTCTTGTCTCACACTTTTCGTTATTTTGTTATCATTCGCCACATTCTCACTCTTCCCATTCTTCTCCAAATATCAGTAACTCGACCATTTACCTTTTCACAACCTGTGTGAAAGTCATGCATTGCACTTTCTTTAGTTCTGACTTACTTTATACTCTTTCAAAATTAATTGCATTCCTTATAGATGACTCCATATTCCTTTCGTAGTTATTTCAACTTTTTTTAAAATCACCAATAAATATTGTATCGTTAACGAAAAACCACCATTCCTCTTCCATCTATATTATTTATGATAAAAAAAAACCTGCACCTGCATACGACCTTTCTGTTATCACCCTCCTTTTAACACCATGGTGCCCTTTTTGAAGCATAGCACACCGATGGGAGGTTTCTATTTGCACAATCCCTCGTCCTTTTATACATTCTTACTTAAATTTGAAATTAGACATAAGGTCACCCACTCTTACATGCACAACCCCTCATCCTCTTATACATGCTTACTTAAACTTGAAATTAGACATAAAAGTATTAAACTGTAAAAAAAAGTATACAAATCTGCAAGTTTGTTCTAGCACTTGTGTTTTATGTTTATAAACTAAATATTCTTGTAATATTTTCAATAACTCCACTGAATACATCAGCATTCTGAACCCCTGTTATTTGTGTCGTAGTACGTATGGAATCAACTAATTAATGAAACAGCTATTTCTCATTATTGCTATCATAATGGGTTCTGTAATTGCCTTAATTAATGAAAACCTGGTCGAACTTTGTCATATATTTGCTTTCCAAATGGAAAACAGTTATGTTTTCAACATTGACATTTTAGTGGCGGTTCGTTCCCTGGAAAGGGATGTATGAAAAATGAGATTATTACAACGCACGCAATTAATGCTCGCCTTACCTCCATGCAGGTGATGTAGATTTCCAGTATTGATATCTCAGCGGTTGTCTTTATTTAGAAAGGATAAATAAAAACTATATTACATGAAACGCAATTAACGCTCATGTTTCTCCCAGTAAGGTAGTAGGAATCTATGAACGCATAGCATTTCCATGCAAAAATATTCCTCTACGTTGTTTAAGCTAGTGATACAGTATGCTATTGGGACGGAATTGTATTCAACACGGTAGCTGCCGAAAATGAAATGGTATATTTTGGAAAAATTTTCCACATATCATTTTCTTTGTAATTTACACAAAGGGTTGTCATGAATAAAAATCATAATACCTCGTGTTTTAACAGAATAAAATATATAAAACTTCAAATAAAAAGTTCCGACTTTCTGTAGTCTCTTAAAGATAAAGATTATATTTATCAACCACAAAGAGGGATGTTTTTTCTCGAAACAACATTTTCAAACTTATGCGACTTGGTATACGCTCCGGAGCCAAGGGAAGCCGGTATCTTTGATCATGCCTGACTGCCTGAAAACGTGGCACTTCAGGGGAAAAATGACGAACGACGAATAAAAGAGAGCGACTGCTCATTTTTCTTCTCATTTTTATTCCAAAGTCGCTCAAGTGAGGCACAGTGTAAGAGCTGAGAGAATGTAACGTGCCGTAGGTCGAAAAACATCACGAGACAAGTATGAACAAAGTTATGCACGAGATCAAAGCAGAAGCCTGTGAAATAATGCGTCGTTTTATTCTATTAAACTATGGTTTTCATGGCTGAGTTTGGACGTTGAGTCAAGGCAGATTAAAATTAACATTTTACTGCTATCGGCTCACTTTTTATTCTGCAGTCCTCTGTCTAAATGTTTTCAAATTCTTTTCTAAGAATAAGAAATTAGTTTAAGAGCATTAATTGTCCATTTTTTTTTTCTACAGAGGCTGCATAGATGCACCAGACTTGTGTATGCTAATCACATGGTTGTCTATGAATCTTCTCTCAGCCATAAAGAAAGGGTTTGAGGGTGTATATATATGTGTATATATACTCTACATATATAAATATATATGTATACGTATATACATATATATATGTATACATACATACATACATACATACATACATACATACATACATACATACATACATACATACATACATATATGTATATACTGTATATACACACCCTCAAACCCTTTCTTTATGATTGAGCGGGGATTCATAAACAACCATGTGATTAGCATTCACTAGTCTGGTGTAGCTATTGCATCCTCTGTAGAAATAAATATGGACAATTAGTGCTCTTAAACTAATTTCTAATTCTTAGAAAAGAATTTGAATATATATATATATATATATATATATATATATATATATATATATATATATATATATATATATATATATATATATATGTGTGTGTGTGTGTGTGTGTGTGTGTGTGTGTGTGTGTGTGTGTGTTTTTTTTGTATTCTTCTCAATCACGAAAATAAAATATCTCGATGCACTCCACAATGAAAACGAAGGAGAACCAGAGGAAAAAGGAAATAGAGTCCTTAATTTGTCCCAACAGTTTCGCCTTCCTTCAGGCCTCTTCCGGGGAACTTTATTGGCTAACCAGTTGAAGAAAAAATATACCGGACATATGTTTACATTTGACTTCAAGACTTACATAAAACATAAACAAGTAAAAATGGTCAACGGTGCTTACAACTGTTACAGGAAAATATAAAATATAAATTCTCTAGTACTTAGTTCATCCAACAGAAAAGGCTAACAGTCTAATGAGGATAAACAGGTAGTTAAGTGAATACCTAAGTCAATATATTACGTAATTTGTACTGATTTTTCATGATATGTTAGAAAGAGCGGGTCTGTCTTGAATAAAAAGATTTTTTGGTTAGCGAGAAATATTCACCTATATCATATATATATATATATATATATATATATATATATATATATATATATATATATATATATATATATATATATATATATATATATATATATATATATATTCATTCATACATACACAGACACACACAACTATAAGCTGTTCACCGTTCTTTTGATGAATAGAGGGCAAACTCCTGTGCAGAAAGTGGTCACAACTTCAGCCTCGTTATATACCTGCGCATCAGGCCCATTAGCGGTAATTCTCCCTACAATCACTGCGCCAGTTTCTTTTATGGACACGCTAATAATGCTTTTGGTTGATGACGGTAAACGTTTCCCTACCTTTAGTTTTGTCTCTATTAGATTCGTTATTTTCTATTGCCTATATTCTGTTCATCAGTAATCTCGAAACCAGCATTTTTAAAAGGTTTTGTTCTGCTCATCGCAAAATACTTCCTTTCATTCGAAACTGTCTTCCGAGGCTTGTTGCCAATTTTGATTATCATGGTTGATACTTTTAATGCGGACCTGTATACCATAGTTTCTCTGGACAGAGAAGCTAAATCATATGCACTTTTAACGCTTCCAAATCCTTTAATATTATCTTTTCCATTAAAATTCATTTTACATCTTCAGTAATGCTGAGAATTTGGAAATTGATCTCCCGTCTACCATGAAGATGGGATTAAATGCATAAACCTATTAGCTCTCTGGGGTATCACATCATCAGCTTTGGTAAGTTACTCTTTACACACTTTAGAGGCCACGTGAACTCAGTTGAGCTGTTCTCTCAGGTTTAGTGGGATTTAACTGTCCTGGTGTACTAATTTCTTGAAATACGTGTGATATACTTCTTGATATACTTATATCAAACGGTTGTTTTAAAATTAATGGGCCAAGTCATTGCTTCAAATAGGGACCCTGTAGGGGGTAGTGCCGTCATTGCACCTCACGCGGTGCACTGTAGGCGTTACTAAAGGTTCTTTGCTGCGTCCCTTCGGCCCCTAGCTGCATCCGCTTTCATCCTTTGACAGTACCTCCTTTCATAATCTTTCTTCCATCTTACTTTCCACCCTCTCTTAGCAATTGATTCATAGTGTAACTGCGAAGTTTTCCTTCTGTTATAACTTTCGAACCTTTTTTACTGTCAATTTCCGTTTCAGTGCTGAACGATCTCATTGGTCCCAGCACTTGGCCTTTGGCCTAAATTCTATATTCTGTTCTGTTCAAATAGGGATTTCCTTCACATTTTCATAAGCCGCCACCTCAATTTGCTTAATAGACATTCCCATAGGCAGCTCTCGGGAGCGTTGTGACTAAAGGTGAAAACCATTTTCCCCAAATTGCCCTTCGCTCCAGAAGGAGACCGCGACATCTAACTACTGTCAACTTCGCTTCAGGTGATCAGACTTCCTTCGGGAGGTCAGGCGCATCTTTGACCGTTTGCCGTTAGAAGAGAGAAAAGGATTGTGTGTGTTTTAGTCCCGAAATATTTCTGACCTTTAAAGGTATGAAGCTGCCATGTCTTTCGAAAAAGAGCAAAAAAGGTGGCTGGATCCCTTTGTCTTTGAAAGGTTCCCAGCTGCAATAACGATCAAAGAGTACATGAAAGGAATTGTCGAAACGACTAAAAAATAAGTAAAGAATGCACTGAAGTGTCTTCTGCGAAATCGAGTTTTCTTTACAGCGTATAATGATGCATGAAACTCTCAGCCACGGCCCATGAAACTCTCAACATGTGTTGTTGCGGTGCCAGACGCATGATCATTGCTAACTTTAACCTTAATTAAAATAAAAAACTACTGAGGCCAGAGGGCTGCAATTTGGTGTGTGTGTGACGGCTGGAGGGTGGATGATGAACATGTCAATTTGCAGTCCTCTAGCCTCAGTAGTTTTTAAGATCTGAGGGCTGACAGAATAAGTTGAGGACGGACGGACAAAGCCATCTCAATAGTTTTCTTTTACAGAAAACTAATAACATGCAAAGGTTGCGGACGAAAACGACTAAAATTACGGTGAAAAAGATCCTCGACGATAACAACTACAAAGCAATATGAAAGAAGTCGTCGATGTTAACAGGAAAGGGATCGTAGACAGTAAAGGCCAAAAATAACATAAAAGGAGGATCGTTGACGGTCAAAAAAAGGGAACGTTGACGATAACGGCAAAATGTAATAACAGTGGATCGTCGATGGTAACGACCCAAAAGGGATCGTCGGCGGTATTAAAAATAAAAACCATGAAAGTGAGCGTCGACGGTAACGACTGAAAATGATATGAAAGGGATCGTCGACGGTAATGAAAAAAAAGGAAAAAACATGAAAGTGAGCGTCGACGGTAACGACTGAAAATGATATGAAAGGGATCGTCGACGGTAATGAAGAAAAAAAAAAAAAACATGCAAGTGAGCGTCGACGGTAACGACTCAAAATGATATGAAAGGGATCGTCGACGGTAATGAAAAAAGAAAAAAAAACATGAAAGTGAGCGTCGACGGTAACGACTCAAAATGATATGAAAGGGATCGTCGACGGTAATGAAAAAAGAGAAACAAACATTAAAGTCAGCGTCGACGGTAACGACTGAAAATGATATGAAAGGGATCGTCGACGGTAATAAAAAGAAAAAAAAAAAAAAAAAAACGAAAGTGAGCGTCGACGGTAACGACTGAAAATGATATGGAAGGGTTCGTTGACGGTAATAAGAAAAAAAACAAGAAAGTGAGCGTCGACGGTAACGACTCAAAATTATATGAAGGGATCGTCGACGGTAATGTAAAAAAAAAGGAAAAAAATGAAAGTGAGCGTCGACGGTAACGACTCAAAATGATATGAAATGGATCGCCGACGGTAATGAAAAAAAAGAAAAAAGAAACACGAAAGTGAGCGTCGACGGTAACGACTCAAAATGATATGAAAGGGATCGTCGACGGTAATGAAAGAAAAGAAAAAATATGAACGTGAGCGTCGACGATAACGACTCAAATTGATATGAAAGGGATCGTCGACGGTAATGAAAAAGAAGGAAAAAACATGAAAGTGAGCGTCGACGGTAACGACTGAAAATGATATGAAAGGGATCGTCGACGGTAATAAAAAAAAGAAAAAAAACATGAAAGTGAGCGTCGACGGAATGACTCAAAATGCTATGAAAGGGATCGTCGACGGTCATAAAAAAAAAAATACATGAAAGTGAGCGTCGACGGTAACGACTCAAAATTATATGAAAGAGATCGTCGACGGTAAAAAAAAAAGAAAAAAAAACATGAAAGTGAGCGTCGACGGTAACGACTGAAAATGATATGAAAGGGATCGTCGACGGTAATGAAAGAAAAGAAAAAATATGAAAGTGAGCGTCGACGATAACGGCTCAAAATGATATGAAAGGGATCGTTGACGGTAATGAAAAAGAAGGAAAAAACTTGAAGTGAGCGTCGACGGTAACGACTCAAAATGATATGAAAGGGATCGTCGACGGTAATAAAAAAAAAAAAACCATGAAAGTGAGCGTCGACGGCAATGACTCAAAATGCTATGAAAGGGATCGTCGACGGTCATAAAAAAATACATGAAAGTGAGCGTCGACGGTAACGACTGAAAATGATATGAAAGGGATCGTCGACGGTAAAAAAAGAAAAAACATGAAAGTGAGCGTCGACGGTAACGACTGAAAATGATATGAAAGGGGTCGTCGACGGTAAAAAAAAAAAGAAAAAACATGAAAGTGAGCGTCGACGGTAACGACTGAAAATGATATGAAAGGGATCGTCGACGGTGATGAAAGAAAAGAAAAAAAACATGAAAGTGAGCGTCGACGGTAACGACTCAGAATGATATGAAAGGGATCGTCGACGGTAATAAAAAAAAAAACAAGAAAATGAGCGTCGACGGTAACGACTGAAAATTATATGAAATGGATTGTCGACGGTCATGAAAAAAAAAAAAACCCTGAAAATGAGTGTCGACGGTAACGACTCAAAATGATATGAAAGGGACCGTCGACAGTCATGAAAAAAGGAAAAAAACATGAAAGTGACCGTCGAGGGTAATGACTCAAAATGATACGAAAGGATCGTCGACGGTAATAATAATAAAAAAAACTAGAAAATGAGCGTCGACGGTAATGACTCAAAATGATATGAAAGGGATCGTCGACAGTAATAAAAAAAAAAAAAAACGGAAGTGAGCGTCGACGGTAACGACGGAAAAATAACGAGAAACTGAGTCATCTGCATGGACATAATTATCGGAAGAGGCTGAGGATAAATGGCCTTTGTTAATCCCGTGCCGACTATTAGCTCTCAATTATTCCCAATTCCATTGAGGTTTCAAATAGATAAATGGCTTTCCAACATACGGGAAGCCTATGGCATTCAACCGGCGCAGTAAAATCACCCCTATTGTTCCCATTGAAACAACGATGAATATAACTGCAGTTAGGAATTGTTATGGTTTTATTAATCGTTCATTGCAGCGAAATTTCAGGAAGGGGATTGTTCTTTTATAAGTGAGCTTTTTACCTTGATCGAAGTCATCTTTTGTTTTTTACTTACAGTTTTTTTATTATATAATTTTCTTGACTCTTGAGTAATTTCTTTTCATTATAATCAGGAATCTTTAAAGGGTGCAGATTTGCTTGTCACAGGCTTAGTGGAGAAGTAAGACCGCGTATTGTATTTTGATAGCTGTGACGAGTTACCCATGAAACCACTGGTATTAGCTGCAAAATGAATGCTTCAGGTATCAAATAACTCATCACAGTCATACTGGAGATTTTACAGAATTGGCAAAAATAGCAATTTCGAGTTTTTTTTACAGCTGACAACAATGTAGTGATTACAAATATGAATCAGTCACAATAGAATTAGGCTTTTTACCTTTTCAAAAACCCATTAATAAGTGTTAACCGATAGTTAAGAAAATTTGCCATCAGTTGACCTGCATATCAAATGAAATTGACTAGCGAAATTCCCTTTATTTTTTTTTTTTATTAAAGAAACAATATAATTCTATTCAAAATGCGATGCAAAAGCTTTGCAAGCCTAAGATACTTTGAGAGTTACTGGAATTCGCAGATTCTTATTTACTAACTCTGAGGCATAAGCAGGATCTGTCAACACTGCAGTTTCGACTGCTTAGTAAACCTGACTACTGCTTAACCTTGATTGAAAAAAATGATCCTCGTGAATGCTGTTACATATAAAGTTAAGGAGCATTGCATATTTTGCTTTAGATACTTATACCTAATTGATGCATGAAATAGGTAGACATAGTAGCTTTCGCTTTGTTCATACGCATTCTACTGGTACAATAACACGCTACTGCATACTTAAAAATAGTAATGAAGTATACTGTATATTCCCAACCTTTATTAAACATTAAATGTTGGCAAGTCCCAGTACTTTTATACAGAGCGCATCTCATAAACTGTGATCAACCATTCCCTCAGTTTTTGCCAGTGGGATTTATCAATGCAAAATGCCCCGAATCTATCTTTCTTTGCAGATGACCCCCTCGCTATCGCAAGCTTATGGAGGGCATTTTATGATAGTTAAGCCTAGCTGGTGAAATCGCTTTAAACTAAGCTGCGTGAATCCAGTTTTATAACCTGCGTAGAAAAATACTGGCTGTTTGCTGCTGCTGTGTTATGGTGAGATGATAAAAGGCGCCGGAAAACGTGCCTGTGTGACACCAGCTTGAAGCAGCTGAGTTTCACCTAAAAGGCTATGAAATTTTGAAAGTCTTCGCTCGCATCCGTGATTATTTCTATCTTGCTGCCCGAGGGCTCCAGTCGTTTGTTTTCTTTTCTTTTCAGCTTCTTTTGCCTTACTTGCTTTTCACTTTCTGCAATGGTATGAAATTCCTATTCTCTTCAGTTTTTCGATCATTTTTACTTGTAATTTTCGTTCAAGCACGGTCTCAACGTGGGTATATTGCATGTAATTCCAACAGGTGACAGTTAGTCCAAAGTCCTTCTTGACTTCTGTAAGCTCGAAATACAGATTAATTTTTGCGGGTCCTTTCATTATTGTTCAAAGTTATCACTCAGTCAAATAATGTAAAACCCATCAGGTCAAATAATGTAAGACCCATACAAGGCGAAACACAATAATTTACTTGTTGTGGGAATTCTTTAGTAAGCAAAAGGATTGATGAATTTTTTATTTTGGAATATTTTGCTTCAGATTTGAACACGCTTCTCTCTGTTTCAAGCAAGAATTAAATCCACCGGCCGAAATTGGAAATACTGACTGTGAACTGCTTCGTACTGCCAGTACCTGCGCTTTTAATTTTCCGACATTCAGACAAAAACGCTGTTTGCAGCTCCCAAGAATGATGCTTTTATTGCCAACGCTGGGATCACGAGTCTTATGCAAATATGCATCTCATCAACATTTAAGTCTTCCGCAGATTAAAGGGCGATGCTCTGAGAGCCGAACGCCTTACTGGTATTTGCTGCATGTGAGGAAAATTGAAAGGGCGTCTGAACCGCTGCACTGCTGTAATTAAGATGCCGATCGGTTGCCAGGCTGCAGTCGGTGTTCCTCCTCTTTTCATATGAGTTGAAGAGGAAATTCCAAATAGGTATTAATTCCAACATTTTCATTTCAGATGGATCGCCTCTCTCTCTCTCTCTCTCTCTCTCTCTCTCTCTCTCTCTCTCTCTCTCTCTCTCTCTCTCTCTCTCTCTATATATATATATATATATATATATATATATATATATATATATATTATATATATATATATATATATATATATATATATATATATATATATATATATATATATATATATATATATATATATATATATATATATATATATATATATATATATATATATATTTTGTGTATATAAATATATATATATATATATATATATATATATATTATATATATTTATATATTTATATATTATATATATATATATATATAAACTTTATCACTCACAGTTGTTCTGTACATTAGTACAGTTACTAACAGGACCTCATTCAAACTAGACGTTATCTAGTGGAGATGTTTATTTAGAAAAAGTTACAAAGCTTTCTAGGACAAACAGTCCTCATTACCTAGAAAGCTCGTAACTTTTTCTGGATAATGAGGATTGTTTGTCCTAGAAAGCTTGTAACTTTTTCTGAATAAATATCTCCACTAGATACCATCCAGTTTGAATGATATATATATATATATATATATATATATATATATATATATATATATATATATATATATATATATACATACTTATATATACACATATACACATACATAAATACATACGCACAGACATACACATTTAAATGTATGTATTCATGTATATATATCTCATTCCGAAATTATCCTAGAGAAATAACAATACAACGATCAGTGCAACATTCATACTCTAGCTTTGTTTGGAACCGGACTATAGAATAACGGCGCTATATATTTTGGTGGGATTAGAAATGGTGGTGGTTATGTGATGAAAGGTCATTCTGTCGTTGTTTTCATGATAGTGCTCTAGCTGCCTTCTGGGTCGAATCCGGTGAGCAGACCCGCTGGGACATAAAATTCCAAGTGTCCTCAAAGATCATTATTCTCAGTTTTACCCATAACAGTGGATTCCAGAATCTTCCTTTTGTTCGGGCTATTACTTTTACATTTTGGGGTTACTGGTCATACCATAGATTGGAATGAGTCTAAGCTGTTTCTCAAAAAGAGCTGAGGCTGACTTGTTTTTCAGCTGTAACTCCCAACACACACAAGAACCTGGAATCCGCAATCATCAATAAAACTGAGAAAATGAACCTAGCAAGAGGACGCTGGAAATCTCATTTCACGGACGAGTTAATCTTAAAAACCATTTTTGAGCAAGTGTTCCATTGGATCCTCCTCCCAGATTCGACCCAGATGGAAGCTAACGAGCACTAAAACGACATTGATCGCTTTCATCACAAGACCACCACCATTTGTAATCTCAACGGCGGAGTTATTCCACACCTGCGTATTCTATGTAGATACTATTATAATGTCAAGTTTCCACATCCACTGGTGATTGGGGTACTGTCAATCGAAGTATATGGTTTTGTTGTGTTACAACACACACGTGTACTGTAAGTATGTATATGTATATATATATATATATATATATATATATATATATTCTATATATATATATATATATATATATATATATATATATATATATATATATATATATATATATATATATATATATATATATATATATATTATACTTACAGTATATATATAATGTATCATTCCTCTACCTCTGAAATAATACTGAATGGGAACTTTAATTTTAATGGGTAAGCGGTTACCGGTAAAAACTCGCCACGGAAATCGGAGGTAGTTGCTGGTGGTGGTTCGAATCCGCCAGATAACCAACCAGTTAACAGTAGTAATTCTCCGTGGCTGTCATTTCCGAGGTAGAGCGAATTGGATATTAAACAACATTCATAGGTTAATCTTTGCGGATAAAAACTATCACGGTGGTGTGATAAAAATTCAAATATATTATCAAGGTACTGAACTACTTACTTAAAAAACTATTCATTGTACATTAAAAGGATTTTTTTTGTCCTTCTTTGACTTTTCAGTACTGAATCTTTTTGATGACTCAGCCTGTTAGACAGAATTAAATGTAATAACCATTGAAATCTCAAAAAGGTATTCTGGGCAGTGAAAACAATGGAGAATGGTAATGTAATTTGAGAGAGAGAGAGAGAGAGAGAGAGAGAGAGAGAGAGAGAGAGAGATCTGAAGCTCTTTGATGGGCTCACATGAAAGCTGTCCGCGACCACCAAAGAAAGAAGTGGAAATTTCAATAAGTAGTAGTATTCTCTCTTTTCTT
>NC_089788.1:24788974-24791474 GCF_040412425.1 Macrobrachium rosenbergii | reverse complement strand
CTATGGCTGCTGCTTCAGCGGTTGTTTTCTACATACCTCTATGTTTTTTACACATTCAAATCTTCTTCCACCCATACGGTGCAAAAATGTCTTGTGATAAGTTTCAGTCCCTTTTCTCTCAATATCGCCAAATATCTACACTTGGCGATTTTACATTCCCACCTTTGGCTTCTGCAGACAATTCAAGCCTCTTCGCTACTATCATTATTGTGTCGCCTGTTCTGTGATTTATATCTTCTCACGTCCTGCCATCATAGTGAGGTTGACTCCCAGATACTTATGAGAATCATCCACATTCATTCTTCCGTCAATGTGAACATTCATAGCTTCATTTTCATGGTTTCCATTCACCATCGTAACCTGGCACTTGCTTACGTTTACTCTCAACTTTCACCTCTTACGAAGCTTTTCAAACTCCTTTGCGAGTTTCACAGTTCCTCTCTATTATCACCAATCATGCTGAATCATCCGCAAGTATCAGTCATTCCAGTCATCATTCATGACTCATTTTCTTATCTCACAACAGACATATTTATGTTGTCACATCCCTGACCTCTCGCATTACTCTGTCCATAGAGATACTGAATAGCCGTGGATGCAAAACACCTCTGTCTCAGCACATTTGTACCAACCGGTTACTCGCCACCCCTTCCCCAACACACATTTTATCGAATGCCTTCTTCCATCATTTAAGAAGCTTTTACAAGCTTCGAAAATGTGTTGGGAGTTTCTGAATATCCGCGTATTTGAAACTCTTATTTTGCGTTAAGAAAAGTTTAAGAATACGAGTGTTTCAGTGTGTTTTATGTACATGCCAACAATCCTTGATTTTACATTTATATTTTATACACACAACACACACGCGCACACACACATATATATATTATTTATATATACAATAAATATATAAAATATATATATATATATATATATATATATATATATATATATATACATACATACATATATATATATATATATATATATATATATATATATATATATATATATATATATATATATATATATATATATATAAATATAGTTTTATTCCACGTAGGAAAATGAAAGATGTAAAAGGTTAGAATACGCCCAGTAGTTTAAGAGCACAGGTTTTATTAAAAGAAATTTGATATAGACAGCTTGCATTGTTCACAACAAAGGAAAAAACTATAATTTATCGCCTGGTTTATATAAATTAGATCCTTTTACTTTACATGTCATGAGACGTCAGTACAAATTGGATAATGTTATCCATTAACTACCATATAATATACTTTTATTTATATATACTTAGTGTTATGCCGTTTCAAGTGGACGTATTACCTCATTTGATATTTAAGTAATTTTCAATTTTTCAACTGCTATTCTTATTTTATTGTACTCTTTTGCTGTTATATGTTTTTAGTTCAGACTACTAGTTTTTGGTAACTATTTTGTATGTTAAAGATTTCAGGTCTTTCTTGGCTACATGCATTGTAAACAGTTTTCCTTTCCTTAATAAACGTACCAAGAAGAGGTTCATTGGAGGACGAAACTGTTGGGCATATATTCTAATCTTTTACACCTTTCGTTTTCCTACGTTAAATACAACTGAATACAGTAATATATCTTCGTGTGTAAGAAGATTACCAGTATTATATATATATATATATATATATATGTATATATAATTAATATATGTATATATAATTATATATATATATATATATATATATATATATATATATATATATATATATATATATATATAGAACGCTAAGTAAGTACACATTAAATTGATAAATATATATGCGTTGGTAGTTACGTAACTACCCGGAACGTGCGCTCATATTGTTAGGGAACATCATACTGTAGAACCCTCGCTTTCTTGCCATGCCAATCTACGCTAATGGGCCTCTTGCATTTATCTCTCCGGTTGACATGTTATCTTGTTCCTCGACATGACGTTCTGTTTGTTATCTCAGATAACATGTTGACGTAACTACATGTTATCTCACGTCACTAGGTGGAGGCCCCATTTGTCATGTTGCTACTCAAAACAAATGCTCCGTTTGCCGTCATATTCATTTTCAGTTGTGTATATTTTTTCTGTTTTCTGTTTATCTATGGCCTCTTGCCATATGAATTATTTCCCACTTTTTGGTTAATGTTTTCGGTATTTCATTAATTCATAGATTTATTTGTATGTATTTATGTAGCCTATGCTTTTTTTTCCTCCGTTCGTACGGTATGAGTTTTTGTCAGTAGTCGGTATGAAGCTGTAAAATTATTGCCAAAATATAGCCCCAAAATACAAGGATTTTAGTATCTTTTGAAAAGCGTTTCGAAGCAATACTGATTCTGACACTCAGTATTGCTTACCTCTTTCCATTTTATAGAAATGAAATTTTTATGAGTCATTTGCTCATTTATCTTATAAAGAACTTTGAATTCATTGCATATTTTGTTTCTCCGAGAAAAAAGGAATCTTTTATATTGTGTCAGTGAGTATACGTAC
>NC_089788.1:24768974-24783974 GCF_040412425.1 Macrobrachium rosenbergii | reverse complement strand
ATTCTGTGAAACTAACATATAACAAGTTAAAAGCATGATAAATAAGAAAATTGTAAAAGAACCAAAAAGAATGTAGTGATAAGTGAATATCTTCCCCAAAATCGTCTTAGTAAACACCAAAATTATAAATGGGATTCTTCCCCATATCAGCTCCCTGATATTAATAATAATTCGTCCCCATTGTATTAAATGTCTTTCTGTCACAGTTCCTTTAAATGACCTCTTCCCATAATGGTTGTTACATGCATGTCTATGCGTATGTATGACTAATCATGGCTCCATTTTGAAACATCTGGGAAGGAATAAATACCCCACATTAATAACAAAATCAAAAAGGTCTGTGATACCATCACAACACCACGAACACATATCAAAAGCACTGACAATATAAATGGCATAAATGATAAATCACTAAAACAATAAAAGTAAAGGTGGGCCACTACAATGTTAATTAAAGTGTTTCAGAACTCACTCTTTTCAGCAAGGAATGGGAGCCTGGAATTCCAGTGTCCAGCTATCACTGTTTCTCGCCCAGGAATGCCATACATTTCACAAAATGCCTTTTCACCTAACGTCTTCCATGGTGCACAAACTAATGCATATCTAGTTGGCACACCTATAAATCTGCCTAAAACTGGGCCCCAGGCTTCTAGAACATTCTGTCTAGAACACAGAGACAGCAGCTCTGCTTGGACACGTGTTGCTGACTTTGCTTGTATCCAACAGTGGCTGTAAATGAAAAATGTTGAATAATAGATGTCCAGGTCACATTCCTCTTACTTGTGAAACTGGTAAACATCGCAAGAGCCTGTGTTGTCTCCAGCATGTACATAAATTCCTATACATGTACACACACACACACACACACATATATATATATATATATATATATATATATATATATATATATATATATATATATATATATATATATATATATATATATATATATATATATATATATATATATATATATACAGTATATATATGTCGATTAGAGCGTACTTGGTTGTTGGGCATCCAGTGAGGGGAGCTGGCTGTTCGGTATCAGTTGCTCGCTCCCGAGGCTCTCGGAGTGACTGAGAACACGGCAGAATATCCACAGTTGCTATAGCCCCAAACTTTATCAACCAAAGCTCAAAGTTGACCGCAGTAGAAACAAGATGTGGAAGTATTTGTAGTATAGACCTAGCCTAAATTGTCCTGCGTCGCCGAACTGTCAAACTAGCACATTTTTATATTTAATTTTTGTAATTATGGACATACTGGTAGTAATTCATTGAATACTTATTATGTTTTATCCCACAGAAACTCTAAATAATCCCGTTTGGGGTAATAGCACCCATGTTAAGAGCGAATGAAGAAATTGCAAAAGGAGAAGTTAGGTGACTGAAGGGTTGTCCTTAGGGTGAGTCGGAAATATATATTTTTGGAGATTTTAAGTGTTAATAATCTAGCTTATCTTGTAAAGAAATTAAATCAAGATGATTGTTTCAACACTCATTATTGTTGTACCTCGGGGGATTTAGAACTGGCTGGAGGGAATTTAGCTGAAACACTTGTTTCAGAATAGCTCTCTGAATAATCTCATAACGAGTAGGCCGATTAACAGGCTTATATTGTTAGATTGGCGAAGGCAAATTGCAGAATCTTCCTTTTGCGCAGACAAGTGGTACTGAAAAACATTGATGTCTCACTCCAAATAATGCTATGACTCGAATCTGTCATTTGTATATATTAAAAAAAGACCTCAGCAATCTTTATTTACCTGTCCTCATGTGTGGAGAAAAATCTTTGCAAAATGAACCTTTTTTTCTTTGACGTTAGTTTCTGTATATACTTTACTTGGTACTTTGCAAAGACTGGTAAGTGTTTGCTCATCATTAAACTTTTTTTCCAGTAATGAGCAAACACCAGATGATTTTTTTGGTAGCGGGATTCCACTTTATCATCACCCTCCTTGACACGTGTAATATATCTATTTCATGGTTGTATTGTGACACTCTTCTGTTCAACTGATGAACTTTTCCGACGGATTTCTGGGTAATACATTGTGGTTGACTCTTTCCTAGGTCGTTATCTAGGACTAATATTTCTTGGGGGTCAATATCTTTATGATATTAACAGTCTTTTGTTTATGTTTTTACGGTCATCCCCAACGGGCTTGTCCTAAGCACCCCGCCAAGGTGGATACATATTGGGTTAAAACTCTTGGGGGTAACTATCTAGAAAAGATCATAGTGGTTATTAAAAATTACAAAGGTATTTGATAAAAAAGTGAACATTAGATTCTAAATACATATATACTTGTTTGTTCGAATCTTGGCCAAAAATGGAACAGTACGGGCAATTTATGTTAAGCCCATTGTAAATCAAGTAACTGACTTTAGCTGGTAGTGGAAGGCTTGGCGCGAAAAGCACAAAATCTCGAGATACAAAAAAAAAAAAAAAAATCTGAAGGTTTGCACCTTTCCGAATATCTACCTGTAACCGGTTGCAAACTTTGGCTAAAAGATGACATGCGGTTACCATGCATTGCAGTTACATTCAGGTCACCCTTGGGCTATCTTGCTAGGAAGCTGGTCTAACTGCCTTTCGTAAGACCATTTAGTCATTGCAATCTCGCAGGTGCAGATACATTACACTGACAGAAATTCTAGCTATCCGACTCTTTAGCTGTTCGAGTTCATCTTACCGCCAAGGGAGGTGGTTCGAACATAAGGTGGGCTAGATCTTGCTTAGGTTAAAGTGTCAATGGTCTGCAGTGTGACGGACGTAAGGTTACGAGATGGAAAATAACCACTTTTCAGGCTTGCTGATGCAAACAAGTTTCATTGCGCTCCATGTGTAGGAATATATAAAATGTAATATGTAATATGGAATATACAGTATATGTATATATATATATATATATATATATATATATATATATATATATATATATATATATATATACATATACAGTATATATACAGTATATTTATATTTATATATATTTATATATATATATATATATATATATATATATATATATATATATATATATATATATATATATATATCAAAAGCAAGGGTAGGCTACGACCAGCAAGACACATCAGTGTAAGGGTGGACCAGGGAAACCAGTTAATTCTAATCAAAAGCAAGGGTAGGCTACGACCAGCAAGACACATCAGTGTAAGGGTGGACCAGGGAAACCAGTTAATTCTAACATATTTCTTTATTTCCACGTTTCGTAATAATTTCTTTATGACATCATCAGGGATCTGTTAAATAATAAATAAATTACTCAAAAAGTTACTGTAAAATCTTCAAAAATCATAAGAAAAATAAAATTCACGAACAGAACCAAAGACCTTAGGTGGAGAGAGACAAAAGACAGCTTGCTTATAGAGAGAGTTAACACAGGTAAAGTTGAGTAGAGGAGGTTTGGGTATTTAACTGGGGGACTACTTGTTTGATTAACAGTGACTCGAATATAGGCAATTCGTGAGGATTTGCTGTTTGGCCTATTATGCTGAAATCATTTCTTTCAATATGAGTTTTACGAATTTTGGAATGAGCCCTGATATTAGATTGTTGGATTGGAGAGCCTACAACCAGTACGAAAGCTTATTCCCCGATGGGAGTCGATTCTGACCCTCAGTAACATCCTCGTGGATCCGACATGTGTCCCAGAGTTACACGTAGGGCAAGTATACTTTTATACCACGTTAGAGGATAATAAAGGGCTAAATCGATCATTGTAGTTAAAAAATGAACCAATTGTTAAAGGATTTTTGGGAATTAATTTTAAATTAATCGCACCATAATGATTGTGGATAATTTGCACATACCATTTTCTAAGCGAGTCATCGTGTAAAAAGGGAAATTTGGCGTAAAAGTTTAATTTAGGCACTGTTGGAGGTTTTGTGACGTCAGTGAATTGTTTGTTAAGATCAGTTCGAAGTTGTTTAAAAAAATAAAGTTTGCGGAAAACAGTTATTCATGAAATATTCCGAGAGAAAATTAATTTCCTGATGAAAGGATTGCCAGTTCGATGCAATGAAAAAAGCCCCGTGGAGCAGAGTAAAAATAGAATTGAGTTTAAAATTGTAAAAGAAGGGGCTGTAGTAATTGCATCCTAAACCAGTAAACGTCTTCTTCCTAAAAACAGAAGTATTAAAAGAACCATCATTTCTAGTGACAAGAACGTCTAAAAAAGGCAATTGATTGTTCACTTTTTTTCTACGGTAAATTTAATATTTTTATGCTTAGAATTGGCAAATGTTAAAAAAGAGTCAATATCAAAGTCATTTTTAAACAGGGCGAAGGTGTCATCAATATACCTGACGTAAAAAACTTGGGTGAAACCTGAGTGGACATTCACAGTCGGTTCTTTGAAAAAGCTTGCCATCGAAAATAAAGGCAGTGTCCCGCACTGTCAGCTCTAAAAAAGTCTTAAAAGATGTTCGACTAAAATTGTTGAAAACAGCATCTGGCTCAGGAAAAAGTTTATTCAAGATAATATCGATGGTTTCCTCCACAGGAACATTAGTAAAAAGCGATTCTACATCTAAATTGGCCATTCTAAGACCAGCGTCTTGTGGTAACATTTTTTCCTTAAAAAGAGTACGAATTTCTGAGAGTAAAATTATTTTTAGTCAAAGGTTCTAAAAGAGGTACTAAATATTTAGCAATTTATAATTAGGTGTATTATAGGTTGCTAAAATGGGTCTCATGGGTAAATAAGATTTATGTATTTTTGGAAGACAGACCGCACAAGACCCCAAACGATAATTTCGTTTATCACCATTTTCCAAAGGAACTTGAAGCTGCTTCTCTTGAGTTCTCAGGTCACAAATAAAGAGATAAACACCTCTCGACTTACATGTGAGATTTGAAGATGTTGGAGAGGAAACAGCAAAAGAAGTTTCACTTATAAGAGCAAAAGACTCCACATTCTTTCACTACTTCCAATTATAGATTATTTATTATCGGAACGCTGTCCAGAGAATTATCCTCCTCAGTTGAAAGCAATAGTGAAATAAAAACTTTGTCGGTTCAAAGATTCCGTGCCGATGAGGAAAGGTTTTTATGTCTTGAAAACGATATGATTGCTGAGATATACAATCTCTTATTAATTCCGTGAAACTGTTTCTCTTCTTCAACTTGCACATCTGTGATGGTGCTTTTTCATCAACTTAATTTTGTAGGCTTTTCAGATAACTTTCCTTTAGTCAATGAATTTTCTGTTTCCGGATCTTTAATTTGCAGTGATTGTAATGTAACATAAATTTCTCGTTCGTTTCCAAAATCATTTCCATTCCGCCAGACACGTCTCATGAATCACGTTTTATCTTTGACTGATGTGGCATCTTAAAGTGTTTGAAAGTCAACTTGTCACAAAGCCATCCATGTTAAGTTTTGAAATATTACTAGAATCATTCACTAGCGTCACGGTATAGTTAATATCTCTCTCTCTCTCTCTCTCTCTGTCTATTTATCTCTATGTATGTATATATATATATATATATATATATATATATATATATATATATATATATATATATATATATATATATATATAATTATATATATACACAAATATATAATGTATATATATGTATATATATTATATATTTCACTCAGTGAAGACTAGTAACACGTTCGTTGGCTTTAGTCAATACTTGGATGGGTGATCAGAAGCCATGTCAACGCATTAGCCGTCCATGATCGCTCATATTAGTAGAGTATAGGCCAACGAATTCATTCCAAAACAGAGCTCAGTAACTGATCGATAATAACTTGTGGGATGGTTTCTCCTGAGGGAAAGCTACCTATACACACACACACACACACACACACACACACACATAATATATATATATATATATATATATATATATATATATATATATATATATATATATATATATATATATATATATATATATATATATATATATATATATATATATATATATATATATATATGTGTGTGTGTGTGTGTGTGTGTGTGTGTGTGTGTGTGTAATATATATTTTTCTTAGGAACTTAGGATTATCTTACAATTAAAGTAAATTAGATATGATAACTGCATATGTATATGTATATATATATATATATATATATATATATATATATATATATATAATATTTATATATTTATACAAGATATATATATTAAAACCCATGCCCTATATATATGGATTTATGCATACATATACAAATTCCTTTGGAATACAAGACCAGGATTAAAACCCATGCCCTTATTTATGCATAGGGAACAATGCTATTATCCATTCAGCCATCCTCAGAGATGGTTGAATTGATAACGTCACAGTTATTCATGTTCAGTCAGCAAAATTATAGGTTCGAAGCCTGGACAGTTAAATGCACTTATCTCACGAAGTCCCCTTAGGGTGTAAACTATTCTTAAGCAAAAGTAAGTAGGATAATAGGTACTTATGGGTTAATATGAAAAGCATAAAAACTCACCCACTGTTTATCGATGTACCTAAAACAAAGACACGGGTTCGAATTCTGGGTAGGGTAGATACACTCATCAGATATTCCTATGGTATACTGAATTCGATATTAAACGATATTTGTGGCTTAATACTTGATAACATAAAGATGTCACGTGTGTATGAAAATAAGTATGTGTGCATACACATTATTTATAGGTAATTGTGTGTATATATATATATATATATATATATATATATATATATATATATATATATATATATATATATATATATATACTTATGAGTGTAGGTACGTATGCAGGAAGAATGAAATGAGTGTATTATATACCAGGAAGTTGTTATGGTTCCTTGTGAACTTTATAAAATCACTCCACATCAGATTTTTTCTGCTATTTATTTTTTTAAGGAACACGAAAGTATTTATTTGTAATATCATTGATGTAATAAAGACATCAACGCCTGATACATCCATGAAAGATAAACGTAGTTTTATATATATCATTATTATTTTTATGGCAATCATTTTTAGATTCTCAGAAGATTCGCATGAAGGTTTGTACTGAAGTAGAATGGAAACATTAGAATAAGGTTTTTATGAATATACTTCTTCATGTTGGAACGTTTGATTATCTGGGGTCTAAAGAACCCTTTAGTACCAACTTCAGTGTGCCACTCGAGGCCAAATGTACAGTAGGTGTGATCTTCGCTGAGATTGTGGCGATCTGGAAACATCAGAAAGCTCAGTAATATTGTTGTGTTCCAGTGAATTGAAAATGTACAGTTATTCAACATTAATTTCGATTTTTCAAAAAATATTTGACAATAAACAAGAAGTATTGCTCATAAGAAAGACACTTGACAGCACAAGAGAAGGAAGGATTGGTGATAAAGAGTCCCCACGGTAAAAAGGAAGGAATAGTCATTGACTTAAAAAGTATTTGATAATAAAAAGAAAGTGAAAATTAAAGAAGAACGGTTGATTAAATATACTTGACAGTCAAAATGAAAGAAGGACGGTTGATCAAGATATACTTAACAGTAAAAATGAAAGAAGGACGGTTGGTTCAAATATACTTGACAGTAAAAATGAAAGAAGGATGGTTGATCAAGATATACTTAACAGTAAAAATGAAAGAAGGACAGTTGATCAAGATATACTTAACAGTAAAAATGAAAGAAGGACGATTTTTAAAAAATATACTTGACAGTAAAAATGAAAGAAAGACGGCTGATTAGCACATACTTGAAAGTAAAAATGAACAATACTGAACAGTTAAAAGGTAGAAAAAAAAAAGTTGAATAAAAAAAAAGACAAAGTAAAATGGAAGGAAGGAGGGTTGATGCACACAAAATTGCCAGATAACGAACAGAACACTGGTTACACAGTATTGGGCTTTTGCGATTTCATTTCCTTCTACAGCATTAATGAAAAGCAGACGGAACTAGCTTTGCTTCCATAACTCTCTGATAAGGTTCGTGAAGAAATTGAATGACTCGAAAGGTCTGCAAGTCATGGTAATGAGTTGATGAAAAGATTAATAGTTCATCGAAAGTATAATTTTAATTAATTAGAAAACAGCTCTTCGGAGTCCATCGCGTTATGATAAATCAGTCATTTTTTTCTCAGTTTTCTCAGTACGTAGTTTCAACTATATGAAAAGACAAAAGGTTAAAGATTAAAATGAGCCCGAATATGTAGTTGTGGTTACATGAACCCACTTAACATAACTGGGTACATATAAACACATTCAGTGCAAACACCGACTCGCTTCTCTACCACTGTTTAAATGTTTTTATTCCTCGTTTCTTCATTAGGGGATCGTGTTCAACATTAATCTGTATACTGTAATATGCAGCTGCTTTGTTTATGTTTTTCCTCTGCTTTCTTGCTTAAGGCTACTTCATTCTTAGTTAGTTGTCCAGTAAGTTAATGGTCTCTTTGGCTTGTTCTCTATGCTTTTGCGATTATGTTTAGTAATGATAATGATAATTAGTATTTTTATAATTTTATTTCTAAATGCATATATATATATATATATATATATATATATATATATATATATATATATATATATATATATATATATATATATATATATGTATATATAGGTCTATGTGTTACTACGCTGAAAGTAATGTGCCACTTGATGATTGTTACTTCTTTGCCTGAGCACCTTTATGTTCAACCAGAGATTCTAGACTTGAGAATCCAAAAAATAATGCTTTTGAGGATGATTGTTGTTTGGTGTCACTTCCATACAAGAACAAAGCGAGCGGAAAACAGCATCCATCCTCATTCCAAACCAATGAGCCTTCCAGCAACACCTTCCGCAAATAGGCAAATGGAAAAGAACACATATCAACATCGTTTCGGATATCGGCACTAAGCGAAAACCTGTCGACTGAGAAGCGGCGACTCCATGCGGTGATAATTGAAAACCTAATTGAAAGCGACCAAAGCATCCCGACCATTATATGTACAAGGTGAGGGACCGAGACCGCTGGCATTCCATCTCGCTTTCGGCATCGGCAGGAGTTCCAGAAGAATAGCTGAAAAGGGAATGACGCTGAATCTTTGAACCAGCCCGGGATGTGAGCATTCCAAGGGCTACATGCCAAGAATCAATTTAATAAAGAACGATTCCAGTCGGATTCATCTAGACGTGTTTTGCAGGGAAGGTGACGGATGTGATTTCGAAATTTCAACCTTGCTCTTCCATTGTCAGTGCTCGATATTAGGTTTCATATTTTGCATCTCTCATACTTGGTGGCAGATATATTGGGCCTGCAGTACTAAACATGAAGAATTCCATTTAAGGACTGTATTACGCATATTTGGCTCAGCATTAAAGTAACTGAGCAGAATATGAAGAAGTATATTCATAAAAACATGTTATATATATATATATATATATATATATATATATATATATATATATATATATATATATATATATATCATATTTATTTACATATATATCATATATACTGTATGTGTATGTGTATATATATATATATATATATATATATATATATATATATATATATATATATATATATATATATATATATATATATATATATATATATATATATATTTATATTATTTACATATATATCATATATATATATATATATATATATATATATATATATATATATATATATATATATATATATATATATATATATATATATATATATATATATATATATGTGTGTGTGTGTGTGTGTGTGTTTTTATGTTTGTGTAATTGAATATATGCAGAATAGGTGTATGTTTATGAAATTTGTCTCTTATACAGTTCATTTTCATTATGGCAGTGGCATACGACGGATCTATTTCGATTTTATTTTTTTTTAAATGGCTCTTTGTTGCTGAATAATATCCTGTCATTGTAGGTAATTTTTAAAATTCTCGCTAGTTGCTGATGACGCTACAGACCCGTAACGTCCACGTTCCTTAGTGGCTAGACTCATAATGGGACAATCTTTGGAAATATTGGGTTCTAGACTACTTTATGTTTTAGCCTCAGATCAGCGAGATTCGGTGGTTGATACACCTGGGAAAAAAACGCCTCAGAACGAACTGTTTATTAAGGCTGGATTTTCCCGTCTTACTGATGAATTTATTTTTTCTTGGTGGGGAACGATGATATGTTGTCTTTGGCCGGCTAATGTTGGTCTTCTGGCCTCTGTAAACATCGCTTCTCTAGTGAGTAGCTTTTGGGATCTATTTCATTGTAAATCATTTTGGTTTTATCGACTAACTCTTAGAGTGGTGGCTGCGTGTTGTGTTTTTTAGTGAAACAATTAGATTTTGCACTCTTAGATGTGTGATAGCTTCACTTCCTTTTTGGTGGGTAATCGTGCTGTCGTTAACTCATAAAGTTCTCGTCCTATGTTTGTCAGGTCCGTGGGGCGCTTCATGCCCACCGCCCACCAGTCCACCTAGATACAAATTGGTGCCAGCGTTTCTTACAGTAAAGTAAAGGCCGTCGGACTAGCCGTCTCATCCCCTGAAGTCTTACTGATGCACTGGAAGGCCGTAGGATTCTGCATCTTCAACTCTTGTGATGTTGCACTATCTTACCTTTTACATTTCATTTCTTCTTTCGACCGAAAACTCGCCCTCGAGTTCTTTATGGCCCCAGTTAACTTGGTAAGTGTTCAAGACTTTGCAAACACATTATAAGTTTCTCATGTTACGTTTATAACCTGAGTAATCGCTCTGTTCCTTCAGAACTTTCTCCGCCAATTTTCCTAATTAATTACTCTGTCACTCCTCATATCTAATTATAATATTCCACACCCTCTTTCATTCCCTTTAATTACAGGTCGCCGTTAAATCCATTATAGTCCCTTACTTCAACTTCCCCCTGAATTTCGCCTGCTAATGGCCTCCATTATCCATTTCATGCTTTCAAAGAAATTTTGCTAAAACATCACCCAGCGATTAACTTTCCCTTCAAGACCACTTATGATTCTCGGTTAAGGATGATGAATTTTCCTACGGCTATTTTATGTGTTTTCGCCGGGCCATAAAAGGGACGCATTTCCCTTCCGACGGTCGCATCAACCCAAGATTGTCGGCCATGATTTTATTACGGGCTTTGAGTTTTATGGACGATCAGCGAAGAAGGTGGCACCGATTGGAATCGGCAGTGGCCGTTTTCTGGAAGCCCCTCATTCGTCACATTGAACACGTGGCCGTGTGCGTTCACGTGGGTGTGCAATATTTGGCGTTTCTGAGAGAATATATGTTCTTATTGTTAAACTGTTGCAGAAGTGTCACTTTCGCATACCGGTATAATTTCGTAAAGGCACCAAAATAATTGCTGGTTTAGCCATAGGAGAGTGTTATAGGCTTCCACCTTTTGCAAATATGATGCGATATCACTGACATTTGCTATTCAGTCATAATTTCGTAATTATATGGAATCAGTTCCCTAGTTACTCATAAATATGATAATCTTCCAACGATGACAGGCATAATTTCATACATAATATTGGCAAAATTGCTTTCAGTAATATCACAAAACATAAAAATTGCATATTTATTTTACGAAGGTAAACATTGCATGTTGGACAAAGCTTGTACCATAAGTGTATGAAATAAAAGTTTAATTTTATTAATGAAACATGAAATTAATATTCAATATGAATTTTATATAGTAACAAAAAGAACAGTCATGAAAATTTCATCCAAAGACGTAAACATGGCATACGAAACAAAGTTCATTTCATTACTGTATGAAATTCAAGTTCTCTGGGAATTATATAGTAATGGGGCATGAAATTCTGAATGATGATTATGTGTTCGCAACGGTGCTGCTCCCATGAAAGAAGTTAATGGACAAGTAAGACTTCAATTTTCCACTAATCGCTTCATCAGTTTGTTTCTCGGCGAACTCTTACCTCAAAGGAGTTGCGAGCGGTTTTGATGGATGAATTTGCCTTTGGATGGTCGACCCTTTCAATGATTTTTTTTTTTTTTTGCTCGTGTGGAAAATATTGCAATTGGTTAACGTTTTTTTCCTATGTCTTGTAAAAGCCAAAATTGTTTAAAGACAGTGCAACCCTTTCACGTCAATAAACTTTACACTTTTTAGAAGTAAGTTTCAATATTTATGGTTCGTATGTGTATGTTTACGTATGTAGAAATATGCTAACAACAAAAATAATATAGAGGGAAGGGACTTCAGCATCATCAAAAATACATAGATAACCGCCGTTTTAAGATATCAAATTATTCGTCTTGAAACCAATAAGACAATAAATTAATTGTTTTTTCCATTTCCTGTTGTGATACAATTCTCTTTATTTATGGTCATGTAGGTGGGATTTCTTAATTAATCGATGGCAACAAATACCTTATGGTAATGAAGCTTTATTTTCGTATATTTTGCTGTATGTATGTACATTATATATATATATATATATATATATATATATATATATATATATATATATATATATATATATATATATATATATATATATATATATATATATATATATATATATATATATATATATATATATATATATATATATATATATATATATATATATATATATATATATAATTATATGTTGTTTATATTTATATATGTTGTAAATATATGAAGAGGCCAGGTTCTGAAAGTGTTCCTGTCGGGTGTTCATCTACGGTTTTACCGGCAAAGTATACATATAGCAGTGATCATGCTAAGGAAAAGACTTAAAGTCGTAATACATATATAACATACATACATATGTGTTTGTATGCGTTTATGTGTGCGTGTGTCTGATGGCATGCGCATTTATGTTTTTTTAATCAATTCATGTAATATTATGTAATGCCTCTGAATTTTGGAATCATATAGACAATCCTCTAAGCATAAAATGTTTAAGAAGGAAAAGAAATAAGTAATCAAGTTTTCTGTACAGCGTAGAATGCTGTATGAGCCAGGGCCAGTGAAACTTTCAGTCACGGCCCGGTGGTGGCCTGTCCCTTAAATAAAATAAAAACTACTGAGGCTAGAGGGGTGCAAATTGGTATGTTGATCATCCGATCAACATACCAATTTGCAGCCCTCTAGCCTCAGCAATTTTTAAGATCTGATGGCGGACAGAAAGAGTGCAGGACAGACGAATAGCCATCTCAATCGTTTTCTTTTACAGAAAAGTAAAACTACCGCATCATGCGCTGTCCCGCAAAATTAACTTGAAACGTCATAACATTCAACGAACAGTTTTTACTTTATCGCGTATGCAGCACAGGTACAGACTCAAAAAAAGAAAAAGAAAATTGCTTAACAAATATTTCAAAACTCTGTTAGATACGTGACTATGAGGAAAAAGTGCCCCGAAAACTAACCAAGTTTCCCTTGTTGCAAGCGAATGCAAATGTCTATTTCGTCCGTTCTAAAATTAAACATAGATTTATAATTCACTATAAAAGTGTAGCTTGTATGTTGTCTGTGGGAGTTTGAGTAATAGTTGCTGGAAGTGGTGAACGTTTTTGGTAAGTGAAATTTATATATTTTGATTTTTAACCTAGAAGGAAATGCTTGCTTCCTAAAGAACACAATTCATCATGCCAGACTAAATGGCATGCATGTTTAGCAAAGTTTGGAAGTTTTTGTCATGAAAGTTTTAGAAAAACATATCACCTCAACTTACATACATAAATACATACATCAGTTTTATATACAAGTACGCTATGCTTTACTTAGAGTTTGGTGAGCCCCCCCAAAAAAAAAAGAAAGAAAATAGAATAGTACTGTAGTTTCCAAAATGTATATTAACCCTTTTGTTTTTCAATAATGCAAAAGTGTACCATCCATATCCCAGTCCCTGAGGGTCCCCTTCGCTTATGTAGAAAACTTCGGAATAGGGCCCCAAAGTCGCATGTGGGTCCGGCGGTTCCCAAGTTTATTGCAATTCCTCGAAGACACTTGAGAGTTCACCAGGCCGTCCTGGAACGGCTGCGGAATGGCTCTAGCATCTTCAAGGAATCTCAGAAAGTAAGCGCGTTTAATACCTTACTAGTATTACCACAAATCGTAAATACTGTTATAGGTACTCCTCCGGGAATTCCAGAAGGGAGCCTAGGGTTCATAGTTCATAGGTCTGCACCGGGGTCCGCTTCTGGTTTTACTTTGGGAGCAAGAAGGCCACTTTCATACAGACTACTCTGCTCACGTCCTTAGGATACCCAGGGAGACTTAAGGTTACGGAAAGCTGTGACTACCTGTTACATCTGCAGAATATGATAGAGTTACTTTAGTATTTTTTTTACCTAGGGTATATGTTAATAATAATAATAATAATAATAATAATAATAATAATAATAATCTGAATCTAAATAAGCCAAGGCAGGGGAAATCTGAATCACAATAAGCCAGGGCAGGAAAGAAATCTTTAATTAGGCGCCTGTGTCAGCGGCTCCCTCAACACAAACCACACGGATGGTAAATAATATATAAATAAATATGAAACATTTCATGAGGGATTGTCTTTTTAATTTCTCAGAGATGTACTTAGGCTTGATTTTGAATATCTAAGTTGAGATAATTCGATTTGTTCGATAGTTTCTATGGATTATACGAGAGATGAGGTAAACGATAAGTCCCACCGATAACTGGCAAGTCTTCTTCATAATATTTGCAAGATTATGGTGTAGGCAGAATTGCTTCAGCAATTGTATAATTTGCTCTCTCCCTTCTTTGCTAAGCATATATAGAAAGTATTTCCGTTTGAAGTAGACGACAAAGAGCAATCAGCGAGCTCCAGTCTGTAAGGAAACATGGCAAGCAAACGAATGCATGAAATGCTGCAATCGCCCAAGTGATCCAGATTAAAAGGGTTCTCTGTGATTGCACTGATAATCTATATTCAGTGTTGCACAGGTCAAATGGACGATGCAGGCATAATGCACGTCAATTGAAAGATTATTGTGGGATTTTCAGATATCTGTTGAATTGCTCTTTATCCGTTTATCCGCCTATAAATACTTTGAATGATCTGCTCCCGTGATCCT
>NC_089788.1:24751474-24763974 GCF_040412425.1 Macrobrachium rosenbergii | reverse complement strand
ATATATATATATATACTGTATATATATATATATATATATATATATATATATATATATATATATATTATATATATATATACATATACTGTATATTATGTATATATATATATATATATATATATATATATATATATATATATATATATATATATATATATATATATACATAGAGCCTCGATGGCCAAATTGGTTACAGCAGCAGCTTCGGACTTCATAGAGGTCTGTGGTGCGGGTTCAAATCTGCAGCCGACCGGTCAGAGAAGCGGACACTTTGCTATCCGTGTAGACACCCCGGGATTAGGTATGTAATCAACGGATAGGTTTGCTCAAATGCAAATGGGTGTTACAGACTAATAAACCCACAAACAAAGCCACTCCAACATCTCCTAAAATCATAACAGACACCTCACACGTCTTCTCGCTGCTGGGAGAAAGGGCGCTGGTGACTGGTACAATACATGTACATACGCTACCGGGGTCTAGGCGATGTCAGGCAGGGCAGCCGATCGAGACTACCCCAAAGCCAAATCAGTCCTTCAAAGAAGGCATCCCCCCATACAAAAATGGGAAAAAGCACGTTAAAAGAAAAAGATCAAAGTCCTTCAAAGAAGGCATCTGAAGAGGACCGTTACCCCAAAGCTACAAAAAATGGGAAAATTATATTATTGCACGTTTTAAATTATTTTCGAAAACAATATAGTGATGCTATATATATATATATATATATATATATATATATATATATATATATATATATATATATATATATATGGTAGGTATATTCCACCTCTAAAAAATGCATCTCAGTTCGACAGGTATATGTATGTATGAGCGATAATGGACTACTACCTTTCTCCTGGTCAAGTCGGCGACTTGACCTCGTTCTGATACTCTGGATGCGGTTCGAATCCTGCTACCGGACATTTGAACTATTTTATATCCTTGCATGTGGGGTCTAAGACTTTGTAGTGACAAGCGTATCCGGAAAGTGTGAAGAATTCTAGAAGTTAAGAGGGTATTGTGGTCATTACAATTACATACGTATCCGGTAAAATGACCAGTAGATTCTATATATATATATATATATATATATATATATATATATATATATATATATATATATATATATATATATATATATATATATATATATACTGGTAGAAAACTGGGAAACATACGCTATGAAAAAGCAAACAAGAGATAGTTAAAGCAATACATATGAAACGGGAGGCTCTAACAACAGATCTAATATTGCATTACGGAAAGAGGGTCGCTCATTACAGTTGGCGTCTCTGTCGATTTTTGAAGCGGGAACTTGGATTAAACAGGCAGGCGTTTTCCATAATTAGGAATGTCGGAAATGCATTCGCTTTTAGTTTTGTGTTAGATCTGGCTGTCCCTTTATTGGTAAATTATTTTCTTCGTTGAATTTCAAACCAATTATAGTTGATTTCTATAAATATACAGTTCATTCATGTTTGCTTCATAAAGAGAGAGAGAGAGAGAGAAAAATTGAACATGATTTTGCCAGGGAACTAATTGACTTTTTTCTTAAATCACTGGAATCTTCATTACGCTTTAGGCATCAAAAGTTCGGAGGTCCGATGAAAATATCCGCTTCTCCTCTGCCTTGATGATGCCCTCATTTCACTGAAGGCTTCAATTCAAAATATTTGGAAAGAAAAGGAAACGGAATTTGTTTTGATTTTCTAACTGAAATTTCTAATGGAGCTGAGTGGATGTTTTTTTTGTATGTTCACGATTATATCCGAGAATGTAAAACTATTTAACATTTTTTCAATTATTTGGAGAAAAATACTTTCATTGTTGTAATGTTTCTTCTTATTCTTCAAGGATGCCATTGAATTTCAATGATATATTTTAAAAATAACCAATCTGATGTCACTTTTATATTAATAAGTTTTTCACTGCATTGTTGCTTTTCAGAGTTATTGAATATAGAAATTTTTGGAATGTCTTGTTTAATTCTCTAATTACGTTGTCGTACACAGAAAGCGTTATTGGGAGTTAAACAGCAGCATCGTACTAAATTTCTTTTCGTGAGAATCACACCTGCGCCCACAGGTTCGGCGTTTGTGATCTCAATCCTTTTAATCCCACGACTTTGCTCCAGTGTAATTTAATTCTTGCTCCCGTGATTTCGCTTTCTATGTATGACTTTTTTCCTGTGCATTCAGGCCGTACCCTATTCTAATTCCTGCAATATTTAAACGCATTTTATCTTCAAAATTGTTTAAAAAACAAATCCTGGTTTATCCTGTAGCTTATAAATATGTATGTTGATGTGATTGTGTAAACATGCACAAGAGCGCACTTACATTCATATATATATATATATATATATATATATATATATATATATATATATATATATATATATATATAATATATGTATGTATGTATGTATATATATATATATATATATATATATATATATATATATATATATATATATATATATATGTGTGTGTGTGTGTGTGTGTGTGTGTGTGTGTGTGTGTCGAGAATCTATATCGGATCCACATTAAGGTTGCTCAAGGTCCTGATTGGCAGCCATAATGCTGTCAGTTACACAACAGGCATCAGGCTTTCATCTCCGGAGTTCTTTAACATCAGAGAACACACTAAGAAATGCAAATACAAAATCCAATATAAGGCCTTTTAGATTTTAGGCAGGGCATCTAACTAACCACTTTTGACCATTACCGAGTCTTTATTTATTAAGCCTCTTGTTCTCCCCCCTTAAACAAGCAGTCTGTCTCGATTCCGCTCAACCCCTCTTGAGCCGTCTTACTATGTCAATAAGTCTATAATAAAATAAAATAATAAATCTTGAGCCGTCCCCGCACGTCGACCCCAGTTTCCTCTCCAGTCTTCTCTTAACATATCTTATGGTTGGTCCTTTTTACAAGATTACTTTTGATTTTGTATATAATTTGAACTTAAGCCTGGAATGTACAGTATGTCATTTTAATCTTTGCTTTTTATAATTTACTTTGTATTTTTTTTATATTTACGGTTTTATTTTAACTAAATCTTAAATTGTATATAGGTTTAACCTTCACCACTTAGAAATTTACTTTGGCTGTATTATTATATTTTGTGTTCTTTTATAGCTTAAAAAATGAAGCATGGATCTTGGAAACGTAGCAGTAAAGTGTTTACATGAACGTTTTCTGCTCTGCTCCCCCGCCTTCTTGTCTTTATGATGTTGAGATGATCAACTACCACCTCGTTTATATATATTATATATATATATATATATATATATATATATATATATATATATATATATATATATATATATATATATATATATATATATATATATATATATATATATATATATATATATATATATATATATTACACATACATACATACGTATATTATATGTATATATATATATATATATATATATATATATATATATATATATGTATGTATGTATGTATGTATGTATATTGCCCATCAAAGTTTTTGGTGTTTGAATATAAGCTCATTTCTCAGATATTTCAACCATTTTAAATCTAGTGACCAGACACTTCCCATTTGGTTAGTCTCTAACCAATTTCATGATCATGAATTGCATATTTATAAGACCTTTATGCGTATCTTGTTCTTGACCAATAAGTTAGTAACGCCCGGTAAATTAATGTGCAATATTTATTTTTATATTTTTGCTCACACTTTTATTCAGAGTGATGATGAAAAGATATTCTTTCATTGCTCTCGTGGCATTCGGATGATTAACTTGATTACTTAATATTTTACGTTCAATTTTTAGGCTCTCAGTTAATTGGTATTTCAGTTTTCTCTGGTTTGTGATCTTTTTTAATTTCACCAGATAATTACATGTTATTGTTAGGTTTTATGCCTGCTTATTCCTTTCAACATTTTTTCGCTTTAGATTGGACTACTTGTGTCACTCAGTTTCCACTCCCGTTTAATTTCCCATTAAAAGAAATGATTTCTTAACCTATTCTTGTTGACTTTTACCACAATGTGTAAATGTCATCATTCACTAACTCTTAGAAATTAAATGTAAGTGATCTTGTAGTATGATTGTTTTACATGTCGAGATTCTCCTGGGCTCACCACAGAAATTCATTGAAATTAGGAACAGAACAACAAAAAAGATCTCATTTAGAACTGCTACTAAGAATGCAACATTAGGCTGGGTTTTGTTTTCCTAGAGTAACCAACATTCCCCTTTATTTAGTCATTGGTAGATGAAGGGTATTTTCATATTCATATGCCACTTCAGCTCCCCATTCGACAGGAGAAGACGTCCTGTAGTGTGCTTCCTCACTTCTTCTCAGATTGAGAGGATACTTATTGAATGGCTTCAAATAACGTCAAGGGTGTGAGGGATAGACAGAATAATGATTGCAAAGCTGTTGTTTGCTCTGGTCTGATATTGTCAAGTAGTGACACAAGTGAAGGCTTTGAAGTCATGAGCGAGCAGAGAAGGAAGAAGAACCGGAAACCTCGGGAGGATGGAAACAATACAAATATGGTAATGGATGGTGCTAGCAGTGTTAATGTAGACTCGGCTCAGAGTAAAAACATATGGTCTCATAATGGTAACATTATGGAGTGTGAGTTCTGATGCAGGAAGTCAGCTTAATTTTGGCGCAGAGGACGTTGGAAGGAAAGTTCTGTATTTCCCAAGTACCCTTGACATGGATCATAATCGTAAGTTGCAGTGGACGGTGAGGGTATACAAGGAACACCCAGAATTTGAAGTTCTATTCAAAGAAGGCAAATATCGGGCTTACATAACTGTTAAAACTGAGAAGGGTTCAAGATACCTGACTACCACTGGATTTGAAGTTCTATTCAAAGAAGGCAAATATCGGGCTTACATTACTGAAAAGGCTTCAAGATACCTGACTACCACTGGATTTGAAGTTCTATTCAAAGAAGGCAAATATCGGGCTTTCATTACTGTTGAAACTGAGAGGGCTTCAAGATATCTGACTACCACTGGATTTGAAGGTATTTGTTACATCTTTTTATTATAAGTGACTTCTGTGTCTGTTTGGGTGAAATCTTGTAACTCAATTTTCGACCTGTTCCCTTCGTCCGATGGACTTGAAATTTTGGATGGTTACTCAATCCCGGTGACAATACAACCTTACATGATCAGTAGCTCAGCAGTGACCTCTAGTGACCTTACAGTGACCTCTCCCAGTATCTCAGGATTTGTATGAAAATCTTCTGATTTTTCGTACCTTCTTTGACTCGGTAGAATAAGTTAGTAACTCTACAGGTTTTTCAAACCACCTGTGGCCCGACAGTATATCACGTTCAATTTCGTTAGCTGCAGTCAAATCGGTTACAATTTCTGTCAAAACTAAAAATTACAAAATAAAAAAAATATATAAAAGTGTAAAACACGCTTTTATTAAAATGCACTAAAAATAAAAATAAAAAAATTTTTGGTACCAGGATTTTCTTACAATTAATCATGCCAACAAAAATAAAAGCGTGGGCGCCAAACATGGAAGAAAATGCTACAAGCAATATACTTTTTAATTTCTTGTAGCATTTCTTTCCATGCTTGGCGCCCACGCTTTTATTTTTGTAGACATGATTACTTATAAGGAAATCCTGGTGCGTCTCAAAAAACTATTCTTTATTTTTTAGTGCATTTTAATAAAAGCGTGTTTTAAATTTTTATTTTTTATTTGGAGTATCCTGAGCACCAGGGAAAATGAAGTAAGGTTATAGCCTTTGACTTTCCGGTTTGCATGGATGAAGAGGCACTGCGCGCTGACAAACGGTTTGTTTGGACTAATCGGCGAGATGTAAAGCATGGCCGAGAGGTTATTTCCAAGCCACAGGTGATTGCCCTTTTAAAAGATGAAATTCCCGAGAGAGTGTTTTTGTCCCATGCATTGGTTATAGGAGGGTTGCCGTGTACAAAGGACCACCTATTTTATGCTTTAAATGTAGCAAGTGGTGCCACAGGGCATTTAAGTGTAAAAATAACCATAGATGTGGGTATTGCAGTGAATATCATGACTAAGTTATGCCTAGATAAAATCAAGGAAAAAGTTAGAATTAATCCGAAATGCTGCAATTGTGGGGGAGACCACTTTGCAGGTTCCTCGCCGTGTAAAGAACAACCTCACGTTGTGAAAGGAAAAGCGGTAAGTGTAAAGGAACATTCTCTGGACACTAAACAGTCGAGTAAGACAGTCACTTCTACTATCAATGTGTGGGAACTTCGGGAGAAGAGAGACTTAGGCAAAGTGGCCTACCATAAATTAATGGCCAAAGTGTTTGTTCTAATTTGGAGAATAATGATGCATTGGCAGCTCTGCTCATGTCAGTAAGTGAATTAAAAACTCTAGTTATATCAGTGCAAGTTCAAATGAATCAACTCTGTAAAACAGAAAGTTCAGTTAACGAAAAGCATGTTGCTCCTCGAAGTGGCGTTGAGGACGCTGTAACCGCTTCTGTGCTTAAGGGGAATGTTGAAGCTGGAATAAGGTCAGCAAGTGAAAACAAATATTTGCATGGAAGTGTTGAAAGGGCCCAGACTGATGTTTTAGTAAATAATAATATTGCTCGAAATGTCTCTATTTTGTTGGATGCTCTACTGAAATATATGGAACAACCTGATGATGCTCGTACAGAAAATATTGTTTTATTTGTTAGGGATTTTAGGGAAAATCTGAGTAAGAATGGCGCCAGCTAAACTAAAATTTTTATCATGGAATGTAAACAGTTTACAGAAAAGATCTACTGATGTTCACTCGTAAGTTTTATCCCACGATATTGATGTAATAACTTTGCGAGAGGTGGGAATCAATAGCTTAGGTTTTCATTTCCTTTGATATCCAAGTTTTTAGTTACCTGCAGATCCTCTGAGCAACACATTTATTTAACTACATTTATTAAGAGCAACATTCCCGCTAAATTAGAAACAGCTGTTACGGTTAATGGTACAGAGATTTTAGATGTCAATGTTCGCATGAACGATCATGTCAGATATATTATTAATGTCTATATTTTCATTCTAATATGTTGGAATTAGAAAATTTACCTTCCACCATATTTAGTGAGCCATGTTTATTACGGGGTGATTTTAATGCTCGTCATGAAATCTAGGTACTGCTGGATGTCAAAATGGAAATGGGTGTTTTTTGAATGATATACTAAATTCCATAGATAATGTTCGGGTTTTGGGTAAGAATGAGCCCACTCATATACGGAGGGTGGAAGGCTTGATTATGCTTTTCTTTTCAATGTGGCAGAATTTGAAGCAGATGCATTTGTTGTGGGTGATTTGCTTAGTGATCATTTTGGAATCTGTGTAATTGTAAATTTAGGGAAATTACCTTTTAACTTCTCTAGGAAAAAATATATCTTGACGACAGAGGAAAAGGTTAAACTGATGAATAGGGTTCATGAATGGTACAAAGATTATAAGGGAGCAGAAGAACATGATAATGATAAAAATAAATTTTTCAGTGGTCTCCTCAGTGTTATTGATGATACTCTGCATACGGTTAAAGAAAATTATAAGAGAGCCTGTAACAAAAATAAGTATTAACATGGTAAAGTTGTTCAAGGTTGGAATAGACTGTTAAGAAGACAAAAGAAATGGATTCTAAATCCTAATGACGATCAAAATAGGGAAACTATGATCAAAGTAGCTGAAGGAGAGCCAGAAACAAGAAAAGTATTAGGAAGGAATTATTGGGACGGTTTTCCGAAAGATACTTCTTTAATAAAATCTGTAGGTGGTGTATGGAATGAGGTTAACAAGGTAAGAGGAGTTAAACGAAAAAATATTGTTCATCCGGACCATCAAGGTAAGGCTGATGAATTTATGAAAAAGTGGTCTGATACTTCTAGTTTTAACAGCCTTCCTGTCAACACTCTGGCATGTTTGAAGAACAGGTCGCCTAAAAGGCAGCGTGTGGTGGAAATGCAAGCAGGAATAAGAGATGAGACTTGTCTGCCCTTTACTAAAAATGAATTGTGTGCTATCAAGCGACTAAAGTCTACTACCCCAGGTATGGATGGAGTAACATGCGATATAATTAATTGTTTCATTGGAGTGGATATCGTCCGCTATTGGATTTAATTAATTTATCTTATGCAAATGGCAGGTTACCTATAAAATGGACGATAGCTGTAATGATTCCTGTTCCTAAAAGTAATGGAGAGTATCGGCCTATATCTCTGACATCGTGCTTTTGCAAATTAATGGAATGGCTTGTTTTAAATAGGTTACTTTATGTTATTGGAGAACAGCTATCTGATAATGTGTTTGGTTTTAGAAAAAAATAAGAGTACAACGAATTGAGTTATTAAAGTACTAAGCAATAGCAGGGCCAGATGTAGGGCTTTTGTAGACCTAAAGGCTGCTTTGGATATGGCAAATGGTGAGGTAATCCTTAGAAGAACTGGCAGATAAAAGAGTGAAAGATTTATTGTTAAAGTGTATACAGAGCTATCTAACTGGAAGGAAAGCCAAAGTGTGGTTCCAGGGTCATGAATCTAAGAAAATGTTATTGGAGTTGGATATACCACAGGGTGGAGCATTAAGTCAGACTTTGCTTCATGTATTGATGGACAAAATCGCGAGCTACAGATTTCCAAGAGGTACTGACTTCGTAATTTATGCTGATGATATTCTTATACAATGTGATTCTTACGCTACTTTGTCATTAACAATGGCGAAGCTGCAAAAGTTGTGTTGTCCGAATGATAAGAAGAGGGGAAAGAAGTACGGGTATGATAATTGCTAAGCTATCAGGAAGGTTTAATGCTCCAACTGGAGCTAACAGCTATTCACGGAAATTTGTATAACATAATGTTAAGTTATGATGTGAAGTACTGTGTTCAGTTGCCAAAGGTAAGGCCTTTCAAGCTATGGTTATGTACAAGGGCATTATTTGCATGCATCTGTATAAAGAAATTGGATTACAAAAAGAGTGAGTGTCATCCTAATGAGTTAAAACAGGCGCTCTTACCATTGTTATGTAATTTAAGAAGATGTAATGTTTTTCATATATATTGTGATGGGTCTGTTAATGGAGTGAAGGCTGGATGTGGAGTTGTCATACGAGAATTTGGTGATAATACGTTTACTGATGAGATGAATTCTAAACGATTGTAGGATAATAGCTCTACAACAACAGCCGAGTTGCATGCAGTTCACGGACTGAAAACTGTCGCAGGTGAAAAGTGAGATGTGTATATTTTTATAGATTCCCAGAGTGCTTTGCTTGCATTGAATTGTAAAGAGCCTTCTAATGCTGATTTGGTATACCAATGTCAGGCTTTGATGTATGAGACAGAACGGAGTGGTTTTTATGTTAAATTGTACGGGATACCATCCAATATAGGTATATATTGAAATGAAGTTGCTGACAATTTAGCAAAAGATGCAACATGTAAAACCTCTGTTGATATTGTTGGTGTTGTAAGTTTTTGTCAAATAAAGAGAGGTATGAAACATCGGAGAGCTGCGTGGGAGACTGATAATGAGGAGAGGATTTTAGCAGGCGGCAGTAATAGCATGAGGCAATATTTGTATGTATCTTTAAATACCCGTACTACATATGGCAAAGCTCTTTCTAAAACTGAAACATTTATAATGAGGTTAAGGTTAGGATACAAGTATTCATAGGAATATGTTGGCGATGGTAACAATTTTTCATGTAAATTATGTAACGAGCCAAACTCACATACATTATGTCATTATGTATTATATTGTATAAACCCTCAGAATTTAGGGATAGAAGTGTTGATACAGTTCCAGAGCTGGTGTGGTATTTGTTTAACAATAATATGGTTCCAAGAATTTTGAAGAAGTTTCCCAACTTCTATTGTAGCAAGTAATTGTGGAAGGTGAATGTTGTATTGTTAGAATATTTTGGAGGGTGTACCAGCATGCTGGTGCACCCCATTTGATGCATGTATAATGTGTTAATAAATCTTTTGAATTTGAATATTCATATAATGTGTAAAAATAGACAGTAATCAATGGAGAGGAAATATGCCTATTTCATAAACTGATTTCGATTTTTATACCACGTGTTTGTATAGTACTTTAGACCATGGAAGAGTACAAAAACTGGCTTGTTGACAAAACTAGTGCAACAGGGTCGTGAAGTAGACACAATAGAATGTTCCATTCTTATTGCCATTTATAAGTACGATTATCTTTTATACAGCGCTCTTTTTATTTTAGACTGAGACGAGATGAGTTCAGGAGAATGAAGACTGATACTTTTTATGACTGCTAAAATTTGTTGATAGTAAAACAAATTCCTCCCAAAAAGAAGAAATCATGCGATTTCATCCTTTTCACTTTCATTACCCAATCTTTTAGTCACCGGTAATTGCCTTTTCTTAATTTGTAGTCATTTGAAAGAAGAAAGAAGCAATTAATACGATGACTTGATATTGGGTGTTGATGGTGATTAGGTGAAGGCAATAAATCACACACACACACACACACACACATATATATAATATATATATACATATTAATGTATGTTTTTATGTACTATATAATCACTATAATTACCCGAGTCTCGCAATGGAGCTATACTGTATATAGCAGAATTAAGATAAGGTGATAGAATTCAACCCAAACGCTTTCGTGTATTTACTATGTACACACCATAAAAGGAAGAAAAAAACTTTTACGAAACGCAGAACGGAGTAGTAAAGATGCAACTAAAGCAATTTAAAACGAGTAAGGGTATCATAAAAAATGGAAACAGCCTTTGAAGCATAAAGAGAATAGTAGATAATACAAACAACCAACAAGACAATAAGTTATTAGACCAGTTACGAAAGTACTAATTACTCACGAACTTTAAAACAGTTAATTAGAAAATAATATATATAGAATCGGAAGCTTCTTACAAGCACACACATGTATCAAGCACGCCTTACTGATGTTTCGAGTCATATTCTGACAACTCGAATATCTTTTAAAGAACAAAAGGGTCCAGGATGTCCATTCTTTTACTAATATTTAAACTTTTTCTACCTCATTTCTAATTATGAAAGAATCTATAACTTTCGCTTTTTCAATGATCATTACAAGTCAAGATTTCATTGAATCTCCCCAGTCTGTGCCATGATTGGTATTATTCATGTGAACAATAAAGCGCTTTACATATTACCCGTTCTAACGCAATATCTCTATCTTTTAAAAGTTTGCTTCCATGCTCCGAAAATTTAAAGCATCCAGCTTTATGTATTCTCTGGATATCGACATCAGAAAACGATGGAATACCATTTTTCTCTAAAGAAAATTTAATGGACGGTATAAGACTTATGGTTAGAAGGAAAATATCCAAATTTAAAGGTCAAATGCCATATACATCGTCCAAATAACAAATCCAAGTGACTTCAGGGGAGAGAATATCTGTCAAAATCCGATTTTCAAAAGCACCATGAAAAAAATAAACTAAGTATACCTTAGTTTAACCAGACCACTGAGCTGATTAACAGCTCTCCTATGGCTGGCCCGAAGGATTAGATTTTTTTTACGTGGCTAAGAACCAACTGGATACCTAGCAACGGGACCTACAGCTTATTGTGGAATCCGAACCACATTATGACGAGAAATGAATTTGTATCACCAGAAATAAATTCATCTAATTCTTCACTGGCCGGTCGGAGAGTCGAACGCTGGGCCAACAGCGTGCTAGTCGAGATCTCTACCCACCCCTACCATGAAGAACTCACTGGGGAGTGGAGGCAACGGAAAGTACAATGACATATCAAACTAAATTTCTTTTTGTACCTCAGGTAATACGTCAGCCCTATACACTGTTAAATGAGGAACTGAGTGAGTAAGGATTTTATATGATAGGTACAAGTGGAGAATACTGAATATGGGGATTATAGATAGTAATTAAGCTGCTGACCCTGGGATTAAAGGCAGATGAGACCCGACTGATTTAAACCCCATTAACGCGAATTGGGGATCTAATGGAACTGTATTGTGGACACGCTCACGGAATACATTACTTCAGGAAAGGCCTGATGATGTTATCCTTGAAATCCAGCTTCCAGTGCCTATATAATTTCATGTTGTCGCCCATTTTCCTACTGTAACACGAATCTCTCATTTTTACGAACATCTTTTGATCCTAATTATACTGCTCACTTGTTCTCCAATTGTCTACGTAGACTGAAAGATCGACCCGTCTTTCTAATATAGAGTCAATTGCTAAATACCAAAAAATTTACAAAAGAAAATTTGTATTGAAAGAGACATGCTTCTCTTTTCCTCAAAGACATTTATTTAGATAACAAAGATGTACTCAAGATACAGAACGGAAGACGCGGGGATCTTCATACATAGGGAGAAATTCGGTTCACAGCAGTATTTGATGTTCATACTATACATATTACATAGACCATTATATAATATCCAGACAGAAAGTTTCCAAATTAAATTTTCAGCATTCGTTGCTTAGTGGTTGTTT
>NC_089788.1:24736474-24746474 GCF_040412425.1 Macrobrachium rosenbergii | reverse complement strand
ACTGCCACGCCTACATATGTTTTGTATATGTACTCTTGTATCATATAATCTGTCCATATTTTACCAGTGAACAGGGGCACAGAAGGAAGTGCTCGAAATATATGGTTGCAACGTTCAAATAGTGTTTTATGGGCCTTTTTATCTCCATATTATACTGTTGTATTACAGTTAAAGACATTCATACACAGTATATATATATATATATATATATATATATATATATATATATATATATATATATATATATATATATATATATATATATATATATATATATATATATATATATACTGTGTACATATTATATATATATATATATATATATATATATATATATATATATATATATATATATATATATATATATATATATTAATATATTTATCAACTTATCATACACAATTGCTCTGTGCATTAGTAGAATTACTAAAAGGACCTCATTCAAACTGGATGGTACCTAACGGAGTTTTTATTCAGAAAAAGTTACAAGCTTTCTTGGACAAACAGTCCACATTATCAAGTATCCGTACACACACACACACACACACACACACACACACACACACATATATATATATATATATATATAATATATATATATATATGTATATATATTATATATATATAACATAATATATATATATATATATTATATATATATAACTAATATATATATATATATATATATATATATATATATATATATATATATATATATATATATATATATATATATATATATATATATATAATATATATATAATATACATATATATGTATATATATATATATATATATATATATATATATATATATATATATATATATATATATTATATATATATATATATATATATATATATATATATATATATATATATATATATATATATATATATATATATATGTGTGTGTGTGTGTGTGTGTGTGTGTGTGTGTGTGTGTGTGTGTGTGTAATGTACGAGATATAAATAATCAACACACAATCACGTGTGGAACAGAAATAAATTTCTGACTCACATCAGGATCGAACCCAGGTCTTTCAATTGACGTGTATGGCCTAGTGGGCAGCGCCCTTGCTTTTCAGTTGAAAGACCTGGGTTCGATCCTGATGTGAGTCAGAAATTTATTTCTGTTCCACACGTGATTGTGTGTTAATTATTTCTATCATGTTCACTCAGAAGGGATAATTCGAATGAAATGCTGTCAATTGGGTCATTGCTGAGTCGGGAAGTTGGGGAAAACACGCTGGTATGCGAGCAGTTAGCTTGCCCAGGTAATTCCTGGGTGCAGTAGCCCTCAGGTTCCAACTTCTTATTTGACTTGTATGACTTGTATGGCCTAGTGGGCAGCGCCCTTGCCTTTCAGTTGAAAGACCTGGGTTCGATCCTGATGTGAGTCAGAAATTTAAATATGTGTGTGTGTGTGTACCAAACGCCTCTTCCCCTCAGATGAGGTGACGCCTGAAGGAGAGACCATTACGTTTCATGGCATGTCTTTTGGGTTAAGGCAGGGTACTTGTCCCATCCTATTTCCCTCTATGGTTGCCGCCCATTAAAGTCGTTTAATTACCAAGTACATAATTCACAGGTTAGGACAACAGCGGCCCGTCGGGATTTAACGGAATATCCAACCCTACTTACATTAATGTGTTCACATGGTTATTAGTATGTATATAGGGAGGCATTGTATGTTTTCGCTTGTGTAATAAATTGAAATAGTAATTTTCGAATTAATTAGCAAAACCCTGTAACAAATTGCATTCCCTGAGATGCATATACATTAGGATTATTATTTTACAGATCGTCATTATTCTAGAATTCAGCTAAAGTTGATTTATATCCGATACACTGTTTTATATTCTAGAAAACTGTCTTTCTTACATTCTGTTTTATTTTGGCAACACTTACAGAAAACCAGTAAGCTGCTTGATCTACCCATTTATTATCACAATGAGCCATTATTGCTTTAGGGAGTGAAAGAATGGGAGATGTTGCTTGAATTCTTCGAAAGAACTGATATAAATCAGTGAGAAAATGGATGACTTGAGGAAGAAAGCTCATTTCCGGGGCAAAAAGGTGGGGGGAGAAAATTTGAGATTAATGCAGTCGTTAATGAGATGGAGGACTGGCGCCAGGGCGAAATGCATAGATATAATGGAGGCCACCTACATCACGCTGGGAAAAGACATTTTAAGAGAAAGTAGAGCTTTGGATGATAATGTTGATTATGTTGATCGCTATAGATACATGCATATACTGCAGATTTTGAAAGAGACAGACACGAAGCTTTTGGGGAGATGAAAAGTCATGGGGCTGGACTGCTTTGCCTTAGCGTAGGATTACGGGCTCCAAACGCTATCATTTTCATTATTATACAGTATTATAGACTTTTGTTGGTATACACTGAAAAATTAGCATGATTATTTTTATATTTATGCACATAATAGCATACACTGGTGTAGTAACGACAATGGTTACTGTTGCCGAAAACATGCAATTTCATAAAATTTACCTACGATAACATTTACGATGTATAAACTTTTTTTCCCCTTCGGGAAAGAACCATGGCCCAAACTCGCCAACAGGAGCGGTATCAGCTGGTGTTTACATTTCCTCCCCGGTGTTTGTGAGTGAGTTTAATGGAGAGGCGGAGCTGTTAACTAAAGGAAAGTGTAGCTGTGATGGGTATAGAAGTAGAGCTGTAACTGATAGGGAGCGTAGCAGTTATGGACTAGGAAGCAGAATTGTAACGGATAGAGAAATAGACTTGTACAGGATTGGGAAGACGAATATTACAGGATTGGAAAAACAAATTGTAATATATATGAAAACAGAGCTGTACTGGATAAGGAAACAGAAGGGTAATGGACGGGTAAGCAGAGTTGTAATGGATAAGGAAGCAGAATTATAAAGGATAGGATAAAAAAGGGGAGTTGTAATAGAGAGGGAAGCAGAACTCTAATTGATAGGGAAGTAGAATTGTAACAGTTGGGAAAGCAGAAGTGTGATGAATAAACATGTAAAGATATAAGGGAGATGGCTGCAATGGAAAGGGAAGCAGAGTTATATTGTATCGGGAACATAGCTGTAATGGATAAGGAAGAAAGGCTTAAGGAGGCTTAACTGCAATAGAGGGGAAAACAGAGATTTAATTGATGTACCTGTCATGGTTACAGAGCACACATGTAATAGATAGGCATCAGAGCTGTAATGGATAGGGAAGCAAAATTACAAGGGATGAGGCTGAAATGGATAAGGGCAAGGCCAAGAGAAAGAGGTCTGCTCACTTCCCCAAAATCCCCCATGTAGGCGGAGCTTTGTCTACCTCCTTATTGCGTCAGTCTTTAAAGTGCCGTAATGAGGAGGTACCTCTAAGATACGTCATCGTCTACGTAGTTACCCCAGGTGGGAGGCGACTCCACCTAATTGGGTAGACCTTGTCTCTCTTGGCCCTGGATAAGGATACAAAGCTCTATTGGACATGGGAGCAAAGCTGTGAATGGCAGGGAAGAAGACCTGTAATGGTAGGTTATAATATGTTAAAATTTTCCTCCGTTCACTTGTCTTGTGGTGTCATATTCCTTTTGGTCTCATGATTATAATCATATAAGTTAAAACATGAAAAATTCATTCATTTGTTTTCTTGATACCGAAATTCCCTGTCCACTCAGTCAGTTTTCTACTAACTTTCATTCATTTAGCCTTTATCTAATTTCGTTGGAGCTATAAAAGTTTAATTGAACTTGAATGCAAGAGCTGTGTATTTTTCCATAATAGTCAGTGCTTCTTGTATATGGGAAATGAGTTACATTTTCCTTATGACAAACAAATGAATTAACACGGTTAATGAACATGAATGACTGTATTCTTGAGAGGTGGGAATTTATTATTTATTGATAAAGGAACTGGCGCAGATTTTGGCTTCGTGTTTCAACATTTCCAGAGTTTTCGGTTCCCTTATACAAGGCCTCTACGCGGATACTGCCTTTCATTTGTCTTGTGCGGCACGGTGGAAGTAATGCTAAAATCTTTATTTCAGCCTTCCTTCTGCCTCAGCTGCTTTTACTTTCTTCTTATTCCTCTCACCTTTTCCTTTGAATTCTTCCCGCTTAGGTGTCTCACTTCTTAAACTGTACCTTGCTGTAGTTATTGCTCTTCTTTTATGAACAAATAACAACAACAACAACAATAATTCTTACATCTTTTGGTGTGTATGACAATAGCAGTCTCTAGTCCGAGTCCAACCGCTCACACTTTTGGCCTCCATGTAAGTACGCAGAGCAGTCCGACCTTCGACCGTTGCTTATGTTACTGCAGTTTGCACTAATGATAATCATCATTAGTGAACACAAGGCATCTTATCCAATACACGCCTGAATCAACAACTATGACCATCGCTCAGTATTGTACTATAATTATAAAGGCGATTTTCCCTTACAAGCTTAAGCAATTTAGATTGTCTTAATAGACCACGTGCAGATATTGACCTTGACTCTTTAGTTAATGAAATGTATTGGCCCAGAAAGGTTACAGTAAAAAAAAAGGGAGAAAGGAAAAAAACCACTAAAATGTTGGCAGCTGGCGCGGTTTTAACCCATCCACACAAATAACCATATGACTTATCTTTGGAATGGGATTCGAGGAGAGCGTTGAAATGAGGGAGGGAGAGAGCGTTAGGCTTACCGTACGATATAAATGATTTGGGAGACATCTGAGAAAGGCTGGATTATTGGATTTTTTTCATAAACACTTCAGAACTTTTTCTTTGTGATGGTGAGCTTATGATGACCTCCAACGTATCATTTTGAAATTGCGGAGACGTTCAAAAAACGACTAGTAGCAGTTATTAATCCTAACAAAAAACCTGGCGATGAAAACGTCTGGAACTGAGCTTCTCTTCTTTGTTCTTGTGATGTCAGGATGATTAAATTAATACTATAAAAGAGGTGAAGGCGATAATATGTTGCCTCAAACTTTATTAGAACAAGTGTTGTAATGGAAAAAATAAAAGATTACAGTGGATTTTAAAAATTTAGGATTTACAGTGATATTTGTAGCAGACAAATATTTTCGTAATTTTAACTTCTGTGTACCATCTTCATCGCCTCCGACGGTTCCGTTCTCAGCTACCACTCCGTTGGTCGCGAGTTCGAATCTCCGACCGGCCAGTGAAGAACAAGAGGAATTTGTTTCTGGTGATAGAAATTCATTTCTCGCTATAATGTGGTTCGGATTCCACAATAAGCTGTAGGTCCCGTTGCTAGGTAACCAATTGGTTCTTAGCCACGTAAAAATAAATCTAATCCTTCGGGCCAGCCCTAGGAGAGCTGTTAATCAGCTCAGTGGTCTGGTTAAACTAAGATATACTTAACTTTTTTTATCGCCTCCGACGCCATGCTGCGCAAAGGGCCTCTGCGAAATGGCACCACCCGTGCCTTCAACGTACTTTATCTTCCACAAATTTCCATTCATATACAACTTCCCGTCTTGCAGTTCTCATCGACGTTGGGGTGGGTGTTCCAACACTTCTGGTACCCACAAGAACCCAGCTGACATGATCATGTACTATTCTCCTTGGGGTAGCACAGACGACATGTCCAAGCCATCGTCATCTCCCCTTCAACATTGTCCCATATGTATTTGTAACTTCCGTGCTTTCCCGTATGGTATCATTTTTCACACTACTCGGCCTTCTAACTGCTAATTTCTTCGTAAAGCTTTATTCTCAAATCGACAGAATCATTCAGATATGGTTTTATACCATGATTCATGTCTTTATAGCAACACAGATCGGACTAAACTGAAGCATAATCATTTTTTCGTATGCATTTTCCGTATGTTTGATTTCAAAATTTCCTGTTACTTTTGCCTTTGTCAGTCTTCCTCTAAAGACTACTCAAGAAAACTATACTGGATAGTATTGTTTCTATATATTGAAAAGATTCAACCTCATTAATCCTTTCCCCACCTAATTGTTATTTCATCCCCTTGAGTGTACAATTTTCATCGTTATTCCACTTTAAACTTCCTTCCATCGCCAGCTATTTTTTTTTATTGCTTTTACAAATTTTCACTGCAGATTCACTTGACAATACTGCATCAGCTTCAACTTTGCAATTGCTTCATTTTTGGATAATTTCAGTTAGCTTTACATTCTTGAATGGAATGCCGTATTGGCGCAAGACCTTTCATAATAGTGGTCTGTTTACGCTATCAAAATAATTTCTCGTTATCAAGTGGGATATGAGAAGGGGATTTTTAGATATCATGCACTGCAGCACATTACGTAACACAAATGTTAGATACTTGGCAGCTCCTGCCTTTCTAAAATCATATTGTTCATCTCTGAGCATATTATAAACTTCTTCCCCCAGCCCATGAAGAACGGGCTTACTGAATATTTCTGTGACCCTGTATTTACCTCATTCAGTCTGGTTATCTTTTTGGTACCATGGTAAGGCTGCCATACTACTCGTAAACACACACACACACACACCTATATATAAATATATGTATATATATATATATATATATATATATATATATATATATATATATATATATATATATATATATATATATATATATATATATATATATATATATATATATATATATATATATATATATATATATATATATATATATATATATAGAGAGAGAGAGAGAGAGAGAGAGAGAGAGAGAGAGAGAGTGAGTTTGGGAATGAATTTCCATTGACGTATTCGAAATCCGGAGCAAATATTCATTGTTCTCAGAGTAACATTTGTAGGACTTATGTACAACGCGTAAAGTTTTGTTACAACTGAAAAACCATTAAGAAAAAAATAAAATTTTTGAAAAGCCCTTATGAAAAACGTGTTACCCAATAAATTTATTCATCAGGCCAACAAAGTTTCTAAAGTTTATTTATTCCCAAACCCCTAGCTATAGTCATCACTGCTTCCAGTAATGTAAAGTGTCTTTACCGATCATAGAAATTCTAGTTTTATAAGCAAGACTAACATCCGCTTTAAATGAGGTACCCTTACGTCGACATTAGGTTTAATTTTTAAGGCCCTTGGTGTTAAAGAAACTTATTTATGTATCTAGAATCCCCAGCGGAGATGAAGTGCTTTTATTTGTGTTTCTACTTCTTTCAACTAAATGCAATTGTGTGACTTTCGTAAGACACACTAAATGGATTCTGAATGTTCTCATCGACGCTTTTAGGGGAGAATTGCTTTTGCAGATAAAGCAGCAAAACGTTAACGTTAAATTGTACAATTTCCTTGTTTATATAACTCTCTGGACGTTTTCATTGGTAATAAGAACATTTCCGTGGATGTGTCAACACCCTTCAATTAATTAAGTGAATACCGAACGGCTATTCCTCCCTCCCATAGTAAAGGGGTTCATTATGAAAAGGGGAAAAAATTATTATGTTCAATTTCGCTGAGCTAGATGTCATTTTCAGTGAATATTTATTTGCAATGGTCGCCGTACCAATTGTTATTATTACTGTAAAGAATGCAACCAGTTCTTTAATCATGCCTATGCGGGCCAAATTAGTAAACTATGAATGCTGGCATGAAACTGAATTTCTCCAAGCATATCTAGCGAAATTTCGATGTGGTGTCTTACCAATAAGCCATAAACCCTGTAATACTTTAAGCAAGGCAAAGTTATAATCTTAGGAAGGATCTCGACGTATATCTGGGCGAAATAACAGATACGCAGCGTCACCCGAACGAAAGTTTGCCTCAGAATGGATGGAGACGACGAGAAAATAGGCAATTTTCTTCAAACGCAATCTAAACTTGAGACATAGCTGTTGGTTTTTCTGATTTAACCTGCAAAATTCTTTAACGGTAATATCTTGTTACTACTTGTGCACGGAGAAGTTCGGCATTGCGTTCTTTACAATGGTATTCGATTTGGTCGGGACGAGCTTTGATGCAGGTTGTGATGGAAGTGTAAAAGAGCAGATCCCTTAGATCGCGCTGGACTTTTTAATGAAAACCAGAGATAACGGGTTTTGGTTTCATATTCTTCTGCAACATCACACAAATGGGAAAAAATAGATAACAAATTGTAGTTTCAAGGAATAGAAAACAATAAAAGTTATTTCCTTTTGAAATTAATTCCTTCATTAGTCATGGGTTTCAAGTACTTGAGTCAAGTATGGTTAACTTGGAAATATTGATGTTTTTTTAAAACTGGAACCTGTATGGAGCTAAAATAACAAGAATGATGCTATAGCAAAAAAGAGAAATGTCTGATGATGTAATTAGTGTGATAATTTTGAAAATGATCTACGGTATGATATAGCTTATAAAGTGCTTTAAATAAAGTTTATAGTATTGTTTCAATTTCATGAAATTCACTCGATTTAAATCAGATAAAATAGTTTTCCATCAAACATGAATAAAAAAAATAAGAATAAGTAAAACTGACATTTAGATAAAATAAAGCATAGATATATAGATAGTAAAATATCTTTGGTCAGTTCAGGGTATAGAAATAAAGTTTCCACTCAGAAAAGAAGAGAACTGGAATTGTTATTGCCTAAATAAGACCTATCAACTTTTTAGTTGTTTAAATACGGATTTTGATTCGCTTCAAGAAAAGAGTCGTCAGTAAACACAAGTCCTAAATATTGAAAGTAGGCGCAATGTTGACTTATCTTTTTAAGGAACCGTTCACCTTCCCTTCAAAAACAAGAGCAACACCAGAAGAAGTAGATAAAAACAAGAGCAAAATCCATTTACTTGTATTTGCAGCGTCCCTTCGGCTCCTACCTGCAACCTCTTTCATTCCTTTTACTGTACCTCCGTTCATATTCACTTTCTTCCCTCTGACTTTCCACCGTCTCTAGCAATTGTTTCATTGTGCAGCTGCGAGGTTTACATCCTGTTACTCCTTGCAAACCTTCTCACTGTCAAATTCCCTTTCAGCGCTGAACGACCTCATAGGTCCCAGCGCTTGGCCATAGACCTAAATTTTATATTGTATTCTATTCTAAAATCCAATTACTGAGGCTAAACACAATATCTGCCATCATATGAGTCTTTGGAGAGGCATTTACATTACCTTAAAAAGATGAGTAAGATGAAAACCAAGGTGGTATATTTCAGGTGTTAGGAGTAACGATTCCCCCATAAACATAGAAGGAAATAAAGCAGCGACACCAAACACAAGATTTGTCGACATCAGAGCCTTTTGAAAGGTGCATTTACGAAAATGGTGGACCCAAGCAACCTGGCCGACGTGTGCGCGGCCATTAGTAACGCGAGGTATATCTCCGAGATTTATACTGCGTCTAAAGCCGAGGAAATGCGACCGCCACCGAGGCTTGATTTATCGCAAAACAAATAGTAAGACGCACGGTTTGCTCTCGCCGTGCCATTTTTGTCGTTTTTATTCGTTGTCGTTTGCCGTTTAAATAGTACATAAATCCGTCTGGCAGAAGCGACGTTTGCTGAGCATTACGCTGAGACATGGCTTCTGCTCACGGAAGTCTAATTTCATTTACATTCAGAATTGCATAAATAATTGCGAGAGGCTTCGGGAGACTTCTTGGGTAGGAATGAAAAATGAATTTTACCCCTGTAAAAATATAAGCAAGAAAAATCTTTTATTTTGCCCATTTTTCATTTTAGATGCTCTAGCTCACATTCATTCGAATAACAGTGAATGATGTTTATCCTCGGTATTTACGATTCTATGGTTTTGTTTCAGGGTAATGAATATTTAATGTAAACATGAATGTATGTGTAGTCGCGCTACATGCACACAAGTTAAATTCACATACATACATACATACATACGTACATAAATAAAATGGTAGTCTTAGATTGGCTCTTGTAGGCACTAGGGAACTTAAGACCCAGCCCTACTTAGGTGAGAGTTAAGAGAAGGAAGGCTGGAGATTAGTGAAGATTCGTGGAAGATAAAGCATGAGGAAGACACGAGTGGCGGAATTTGACAGAATCCTTTTGCAAATCGCAGTGTTGGAG
>NC_089788.1:24701474-24723974 GCF_040412425.1 Macrobrachium rosenbergii | reverse complement strand
TATATATTATATATATAATATCTATAAAGTATTTATATAAATAAAGTATTTACCTTAAATGTTTTTCTCCCGAGGGGATGGCTCCAGTAAATGTTAATCTTTCGGTCCGAAGCATGTCCTTCTGGGATAATGTCGCCGTCTCTATGCCTCTTTCTACCTGTTCTGCTATCCAAAACAATCGACTAACCACCAGGGACATAATTCTCTACTTATTCCGAAAGGAACACAACGGGTTTTTCAGGAAATGAGCCCAGAGACCTGTGGGGTTTCAAGCATTTGCAGAAGCACATGTGATTTTTCTCCTTTTTATGACCTCTTTAAGTGAATAAAACATTTTCCTGTTCTTTCAGCGTTGGATGTTCATATTTTAAAGGGGCAGGTACTTGTTACCAGTCTATGTTACCTGCGCATGATTATGTATATATATATCCTGTATAATATATATATATATATATATATATATATATATATATATATATATATATATATATATATATATATATATATATATTATATATATACTGTATGTATGTATGTATTATTATTATTATTATTATTATTATTATTATTATATATTATTCCTGTTCGACCTCTCTTCCTTGCTTCTTAATCGAATAAGAAAAATTTTCCTTTGGTAAAGTAAGAGGGCCGACAATGTAGCCTGTTAGTACAGTATGTGAAAAAGTGAGCGGGAAGCAGTGTTTTCGATTTAAATTTGCCAACGGGCGAGACTTTTAGCTTAGAGGGTCATAGATGGGCACAGTTTTACTTGGCTAGACCTTAGTTATACTGTTCTTAAAACCCACTTTTCCCTACTCTGTGCACTGGCGAGACTATTGTCATTTCAGGTCAAGCCCTGGGTAGGAGGAGTTTTGAAGCAAACAAGGAGACGACACCCAGAGTCAGGGACTCTCCACACAGCTGCTACGGGACAAGGACGTGCCTGTGTTGTCTTCCAAGTAGCCTCTGTTTTCCCGCCTTTGTTCAAAACGAGGAGAAAATTGTTACAGATCTCTTTCCCTTCGACTGAAACTCTCATTTTCCTTTGTTAAAATTATTCTCTCTTAAACTGTCACTGACTTAAGAAATCCTAGTAAAACATATCCCATCTATGAAGTCATCTATCAAGGACAACTATTGCTGTGTGGCGAAGTCACATAACTTATCCTCCATGGTGTTAAAAGTATTATTCCTAACTTAAGAAATCATCCCCTTGTGATTGGGTAATGACAAGTGAGAGTTTCTGTAATGCAAGATTGTTATCTGGATACGTCCTTGTCCAGAATTTTGTACGCCTTGGGCCTGCGCAACATCCGCTTTCTTGGAGAAGAATCTGCATCATTAGTACCAAGAAGCCTTAATTCGACCTTGCAGTAAATTCCTGATAAAGCATCTGAGAGGCACATGAATCTGTTGGGTTCATTCTTTGTAGCACTGAGGTTTGTCCTAAGTTGGACTAATATGCTGAGCTGCTGTTAGCTCCTGTAAATAATCCATTTCATTTTATTTTAGTTTTTTTTTTTTATTTAGTGTTCCAGTAAGTTTGCTGAATTCATTCATGTGGTTATGAATAAACCTCTATACTTTGCTAACCAATGTTAACTGGAGACCTGATCTATTTAATATCTGTCCTTTAGAGTTAATTTTAGCCTTAGATTGAAAATTATGTGGCCTTAGGGGAAAGATTCTTGGGAAGGCCAAGATTACCTTGAATGTTCTGTAATTTTGTCTTTTTTATTTAGCCCCTATTTAACGGGACTTGTTAAACTGAGCAGCACATATTTATGGAGATATCTGTTAATTTGTCATCCCTGCACATGAGGCGAAGTGACGTGGCTGAACTTTACTTATTTTTTCTTCTGTCACAACAGAACCATTTTGGTGTGTCTTGTATTCTGTCTTGGAGGGAATGTCCGGATGGAGTCCGGAAAATGCATTTTGAATGTTCCAAGCGAATTTTTGTTGTTATTACATTTTAGACATTTAGCAAAAATGTTTGAGACATGCTCTTGTCATAAAATTTTTTGAAAATTCCTCTTATCAAAAGCAACTAGAAAATTCGATTACCGTCTGACCAGGTTTTAGAGCGAATGAACCCGATTTAAAACGGTCTGTTCTTTCCAGTAAGGGGATGGTTAAAGAGATGTCTTTCCTGTATTGGGAAGGCCAAGATTATTCCATACGCTGTTCCTAATCAGAGAAATTTTTAAGAATGCCTGACAGGAACAAGTTTCTCCCAAAATGTACGGTTTCACGCGTTGGACATCGACGTCAGACCCATTTCCGGACTCCATCCGCACATTCCCTCCAAGACAGAATACAAGCCACACACCAAGACATCTATGTGATTAGAAGAAAAATAAGTGAGCTAGCCAATCACTTCGCCTCATGTGCAGGGGATGATGGTATGTACAGATATCTTTCATATTTTGTGCTATCAGGTGCAATTATTGAAAACAGTGAGTCCCACTCAGAAATTTGTGCTACAAATTAAAGACTGATTAGGAAGAACAGCGTATGGAATAATCTTGGCCTTCCCAATAATGTGCTGAATCTCTCCTAACTATCCCCTCACTGCAGAAGAACAGACCGTTTTAAATCTTGGAGTTTCATTCGCTCTAAAACCTGGTCCCGAGTAATCTTAATTTCCTAGTTGCTTTTGATAAACATTTTGCAAAAACAACTATGACAAGAAAAGAGGCATGTCTCAAAGGCATTTTGCTAAATGTCTTGGAGCAAAATAACAACAAAAAATTCGCTCGAAAAAGATTCCAAAATGCATTAGTTAGCTTAAGAAAAGGGGGATATCATCATCACAAAATCTGACAAAGACGGGAAAATAGTTCTGTTAGACAAGGAGACATACATCAATAAAGTTCAAGAACTTCTAAACGATGCGAGACCTATGACAAATTAACGAAAGATCCCACAACAAATATTGCTGCTCAGTTTAACAAATCAGTTAGAACCATAGGGGCAATAAAAAGACATAGAATTACTAGAGACATTCAAGGTAATCAACCCCTCTCTCCTATTTTTACGGCCTCCCTGAAACACATAAAGATGGGGATTCCTTTACGCCCCATAATATCTTAGCAGGGGCTCTTTCATGTAAAAATTATCAAAATGGCTCGCAGACTTGTTTATCACCCTTTCTAGAACCTTCATCCTCCCACGTCAAACATGCAGAGGGATTTTATACAAAAATTTAATAGTTTAAAACATCCCTCAAACAACATCAAACTGCTCAGTCTAGACGTCGATTCATTATTTACTAAAGTCCTGATTGCCGACGTGTTGTTTTTCTTAGAGAGGAAGTTACAACCATATGAAGACCATTTTCCTCTTCTTGGCATAGATAAAAACTTTTAAAACTTATCAACCTCTGTGTAACTAACAACGTGTTTCTTTTCAATGGTAATTTACAAACAAAAATTTGGCTGTAGCATGGGAAGTCCCCTATCACCCCCTTCTAGCAAACTTGTACATGGAATATTTCGAAACAGAACTTTTGTCGTCTATCAAACCTCATAATATGATCTGGCTTAGATACGTAGATGATATCTTTACTTTTCTGGGACAATAGCTGGGGACTTTTAATGAATTTTTTAATAGGCTAAATTCGCTAGTTCCGACCATAAAATTTAAAACAGAATGGGAAAAGGACGGAAACTGCTGTTCCTAGATGTACTGATCATAAGAAAACAGAACAGGTATGCATTTACAGTATATAGAAAACCCACCTTCGCTGTCTCCTCACATTCATTTCTTAAGCTACCACGACGTCTCCGTAAAAATCATGGTAGGTGCAACCTATTCCTCAGAGGACTTAGATATGTTCAAATGAGTACCTGGATCAAGAATTTAACACGATCCGCCAACACCTAACGCAACTGCTCTATCCACCACACATTATCGAGAGGGCTATTAATAAAGCGAATAAAATAATATACTACAGAGGTCCCACTCACAACAGACAAACAGATTTCAACAACAAAATAAAGCTTCCATACGATGAAAACATCCAAAAGGCCACCGAGCAACTCAGTTCTAATAATCCTTTCATTTTCCATTATCCCAAATCCATCGGGGAGTTCGCTCGTTAACGTATACTTAAATAACAAAAGGAAGAAGCCGGAGTTTACAAGATACCGTGTAGTAATTGTCATGACATCTATGTAGGCGAGAGGCATGTCATTAACTGGGTGTGTAAAGATCCCGGCGCCAGTGACCCTGGTATTGTGACGCCAGATATCCCACAAATCAATCGTGTAAAAGAGAAAGAGAAGAACGAAAAAAAACAGTTCGGTGACAGGAAAACCTGTCAAAAATAACATAGTAATGTCGACGTTATTGTGACACCATTAGAAAGGTAAAAAGATATCATGCATAGATAAACACACGCATATATACATTTATATAGTATATATATATATATATATATATATATATATATATATATATATATATATATATATATATATATATATATATATGTGTGTGTGTGTGTGTGTGTGTGTTTATATGTATATACACATGTATGAATATTATATATATACTATATATATATGTATGTATATATATATACATATATATATATATATATATATATATATATATATATATGTATGTATATATATTTTAGAAATTCAACCCACTGACAAATGAAGCCTTAAAATGCATATCTTTATGAAAAATTTTCTGTTCATAATTTTTATTTCATTTCCCTTAATATCTGCATAAACTCATGTTACACTCTATATATATATATATATATATATATATATATATATATATATATATATATATATATATATATATATAAAATAAGAAGGCCCATAAAACACTATTTAAACGTTGAAACTATATATTTCGCACTTGTTTCTGTGCCCTGTTCACTGGTAGAATATGGACAGTGGAAAGTTACAATGGTATATATACAAACATGCAATGTAGCCTCCTGATGTTAAGGAGGTGGCGTTCTTAAGGAGGAGATTGACCAATTCCTAGTGGTTTTGGTCTCATTAGCTCCTGCTTGGCGATGGATCTGGCGGTCGCGTTTCTTGGGTCATCTTCTTCAAAACGGGTGCGAGGATTAAGGTGTCAATGGCGTCCGATTTCCAATGTCCTCCTGACAGGTTCATATTGTTGGTTTGATTGATGATAGCAGATTCCACCATCGGGAGTTCGCTTTTCTCTTTTTTTCGGTATTCCCTAGAGAAGGGGGGAATGCTTGCACATGTATCAGTTATACCCAACTACAATAAAAACTATACTTTCCTTTCAGAGAAATACGCTCTCAGCCTAACTAATAAAATCAGTATCTTATGATATTTTACTTTCATATTCAGGCAACTGAAATAGTTGAACGTCTATCTTTGTAACGGATAGCTATTTATTTGCAAAGCAAGTAATCCGAAAAAGTTCATTAAGTGTTGTTTCTTTGTCCTTAACTCACTGAAACGAGTTAGATACTTGGGTCAAGAAGTAGAATTTTTGTAATCATATGTGCGCACATGTTAATTTGCTGCTGGGAGAACATAAAAGACATGATTAACAATTCTCGCGGGAAGGGAATACAACTGAATTCTTCTACAATCCTGATCACCTACAAAATAAAATAAAGCTTAAAAAATGAAGAGAAATAATTGTCAAAATCAAGTTGTGGAGCTAATTTATTTGTTACAGGTGGAGCGCTGGGGTGGATCTGCATGTGAGGAAATAGAACGTGAGGGGACTGAACTTTCTAATTTTTTTTTTTTTTTTTAGGACGTGTTGGGAAAGGAAAGAAGACCCACAAATACGAAAACAAATATGTGAAGTGTTCTGAATGAATGAAGAGAGATTCAACAAATGAATATGAGTTAAGAAAACGATGAAGAACAGCTTTGCAGTTATCGAATGGAAAGTCAGATTATCTTTCATCTAATAACCACATGTGAGCGGAATGTATGAATAGTTTCTCTTCGAATTTTCCGGTCAGCATCCAAAATTTTCCGAGGGAAATCATTTGCGCCTTTATGACAATATTCATCATGCAATCAGATCTTTTACTACAAATGATACAACAAATGAAGCTCTACTTGGCAAAGTCTTCATTCAATAAAACTCATCTCAGATATCTGGGACATAAGGAGGATTCATAAAGCTGGAATCAGGAAAACGTTCAAGTTTGCTGATTCTGTGTTTCTGGTTTATAGAGAAACGCTGATAAAGATATTTGGAGTCATACACATGATCATACAGATAAAAATGTTGCATAACTGATTATGCAAAAGTAGAAACAAGCATATATGCATATATATATATATATATATATATATATATATATATATATATATATATATATATATATATATATATATATACTATATATATATATATATACATATAAACATATATATATATATATATATATATATATATATATATATATATATATATATATATATATATATACATATATATATATATATATATATATATATATATATATATACATATATATATATATATATATATATATATATATATATATATATATATATATATATATATATACATACATATAAACATATATATATATATATGCCAGGTGTTCGAAATTAGAGCCCCCCTCCACAGAACAAATAAAAAGTTATGAAGTTTTCTGCTATAGCCTATCTCCATGTACATTACTTTAAGTTTCTATTAAGCTATTTTTTTATTTTACATTTCTTGTATTTTCAGACTGAGTGACGGAGTTAGATACAGCCATGGCTAACGACTCGGAGGAAATCAGATGGATTTACCGAAACAGGGCTATAACCTTCATAGAGGACAGGGGTACTGGCGCATCCTTTATTCACGTTCCTGGATAATAAATACATTAAAGATGAATCATTTGTTAAAAGAAACTGGAACAAAAATCCATATGACTGTCATCATGAAAAGAGAAGAGAGATCTTGGAAGGCCTGAAGTCCTTTCTCAGGAGTCAAAAGACATCATAGCTGAGGCAGTGGGTAGACCAAGAAAGTCTTCACATAAATTGCCGCTTGAACTAGAAACAAAAAGGGGAAAGAAGAGAAGTTATAGTACTGTATGTCGTGAGTTGAAAAAATCTGGTATGAAGCCATTTCATGTTATCAGCAAGCCCAACATCACTCAGCATGGTTTTGTGGTTCATTTCTTAAAGATTGGGATGAAGCTGACTTTCTCCATGTTGCCACATCAGATGAATTCTTCATTTACACAGTGAGGAAGCTAGATCATAAAAATGAAGCATCATTTGGAACTTACCAAAGGATTGGATGATATCAGTGATGACGTTTTATCTTAATCAGGATTGTGAAATTTCCTGAATGTTTGAATTTTCTCTGTTTCGCAACCAAACGGTTAATGTGGATCATCAAAGAAAAAGGACAATCATGGAATGGTGAACACTTCAAAGAAACTGTGCTTACTGGTGGAGTATTTCCTTTCCTCAAAGATCCTGAAAATGTGTTATCTGTTGAAGAAGTCACATTTTTGCATGATAAGGCACCATGTTTCAAGGCTCTTCAGGCGGAGCTACTTCGGAAACAGTGGGCATCGATTCTTCTCGTCAGTGATTTCCAGGTGACTCCCCAGCTAGCAGCAATGTGTGTGAAAACATAGTATCTTAAAGGACCGTGATGAAGTGCTCTGTTGAACTATGATGGTATACCAAGCCTGCCTCGATGACCTGCACGAAGAGAGGTGACCAGTGCTCAGGAAATGAGTTTGAGTCTCAGGTTTTTGTGATTTGCTGAAATCCTTACCCCTCAAGAATGCAGGCTGTGGTACAGGCAGATGGAGCCATAAAATATTAAATACTTAGAGAGAAACTTCAAAAAATACCAGTTCTGAATTGCTTTCGTTTTCGGCCATATCAATTTTAGTTTATGCTGTAGAGGGGGGCCTCTAATTTCGAAACACCCTGTATATAAGATTATATATATATATATATATATATATATATATATATATATATATATATAAATATATATATATATATATATATATATATATATATATATATATATATATATATATATATATACATATATATATATATATATATATATATATATATATATATATATATATATATATATATATATATATATATATATATATATATATATATATATATATATATATATATATATATATATATATATATATATATATATATATATATATATATATATATATATATATATCTCATATAATGTATCCTATAAACGAGACTTTTTATTACTAAATATTAGAAAGCCACAAATATAAATATGGAGTATCGTTTGCTGCTGAAAATGCTACATCTTTGCAATAAGTTACTCCTAAGGGGAGTTATTAATGATAAGAAATATTTAAAACAACGGTTGCTTTTGGTCATTAACAAGTTTTATATTTTTTAAATAATTTGGGATGACTTTTTTTTACTGATGATTCATCTTGTCACTCCTTTTCCCCCCCGACATGATAAGGTGACTAACTTTAAAAAGGTACAAAACACTGATAACTATGCATTCACATCACTGACGGCCTTTGAATCAAATCGGGGAAAACTTTTGTAAAATACCATGGGGACTAATGCTTCCAAGATGTCACTGTATTAAGAATTTATGATAATGATGCAGTTTTATAACGATAAAATCGTTATCTAAGCTAGATATCTTGTTTATTTCTTATTTCATTTTCATTTCACAGAAGCGGCTATTGCCAAGGAACCTAATTAGAGTAAAGAAAGTTACAGGGAACGTTGCAGGACTTGGTCCTGGAAGTTTTGCCCTTGTGTTGGCATGGACACAAAGGTTACTCTTTTTCCCTGGGATTCAGTCTGTCTTGAATAGTGCAGAGGTATATTTCAACGCCATGTTAAATTGATATTAACATCTGATTAATTGCAGAGCTCACACTTCTTGAAAATCACTGCTATTCTTTTGTAGTTTATCTCGAATGTGAACTCAATAAAACTAGACTGAAGATATATAAATGATGTTGCAGTATAAAGTATCAGTAAATGGTTTTCAATTATGTTTCACGTTTTCCTGTTTATTTGATAATAGAAAATACGCCTTATCTAAAGATACCAGCGTAATTAGGTTCCTTAACGAATGCGATCTAAATCAATTCCCGTGATAAACATCACATTGAAAAAGTGTATAATGATCTCATGTAACTATTATCTCGAGATTTCTAGGTAAAGAAATGGCATCTATTGCTTCTTGTTTATAGCCAGTGTATCAAATACATAAAAGATCAATATAATGCTTCTTTTCTGATCTATAGAGATTTTCTTGTGTTTAATGTGAAGTGAAGCATCCCCAATATCATCCTACAATTTAATCAGGCAGGATCTTGTACAGTCTTCAACAGTTGCGATTCGTGTATTTTTATTTTTCTTTGTTTTTACGATATCTTGTAATATCATGGATGAATTTCATTCATATTCTGTGGAGGGGTTGTACAGTCCCGGATGTGAATCTCAAATGATCGTTATCGCTAACACTCACCCTAGGCACTCCTACCACAAAACTCTACTCCTCACAAACAACTGCCTACCTGCCCACTCTCCAATCTGAAAAAATAACTCTCGCCCCATCTAAAATTGCGAAGTAACATAATTTTCGATTTTAGTCACTAGCTTTCACAAATCAGATTCGCGTTCCCTTACAGGCAAATTCAACAACAAATGCGCCATTCATGTTTTCAATTTTTACTAAAATGGTTTGACGATATTTATGTGACACCCACAACATTCTGTCTTCATTTTCAAAACATATTCTTTCCCTCCTGCTAACATGGAATAACTGATATTAGAGTAATCATGCGCACGCAGTGTGACAATATTTCATTTTCATCCTTGACTGCTGATGGGCTAGAAACTAAATGAGCAAAGGAGAGTCACCAGTAATTCTGGAGCTGAGGCTCGAAAGAAGCAGCGACCATTCCATGGAGAGATAAAACTTCAATGTTAGATGTGATTTTCTCTCGGGTGTTACATAGCTGTTTGAAAAAATGGAAGACGCTGTTTCTCAGCTGAAGGAAAACGTAGCTGAAATAGTACATACATTAAAGTGTGGCCATGTTGAAGTTTTACAGAAACAGGATCTTACGAGAATATTAACGTAGGCCATTTTTACCTCGCCAACTGTGAGCGCCAAGTCCAACTTCCAGACAGAGATGATAATATTAATATGAAGCTTAGGAAACTACGGAATTAAATTATTTAAACTTGGAAACCAACATTAGCCTTAGGACATCATGAATGCATTTTATTCACAATGTCAGATTCAGTAGATATATGGTCGAAAAATCATGTCAAGTGATCGTATGCCAGAAGCATACAAAGTAAACACCCTTATAAATATACATATAAGAATACATGCATACATGCTTACATACAAAATCAAACACACATATACGTTACACACACACACACACACACACACACACACACACACACACACACACACATATATATATATATATATATATATATATATATATATATATACAGAATATGTATATATATATATATATATATATATATATATATATATATATATATATATATATATATATACAGATATATATATATATATATATATATATATATATATATATATATATATATATACTCTTCTATATATATATATATATATATTTTATAAATATTCTGCTGTATTTACTTGTAGGAATATCATTCTGACGAAGGCGGTTGTATCGGCCGGGTGGGCGCTAGGAAATTTAAAAAATTAACGTCCGTTCATAGCAAGCATAGGTAGCATTAGGGACTTAACCCCTTATGGTAGGTGGTCCTAAGCTACTTCTTTCCTGTACTCTGTCGGCGGATGTTTTGACAAAATTTCAGACCCCGAGGACATTAAGAGATGCTGGCCTGTGTGTGACCCAGAGAGGTCGCAGAGAGAGAAACAAGCCCGTCATGAGCGCACGTCTGATGCGCTGACTCTTCAACCCTTTGTCTTTAAGCCTTATGTTACTAAGTGAAGTGGCGAATTAATCCCAGAACTTCTGATCGTCCGTTGTATGCGCAACAACCTGCCGTCCATGGTAAGTCTGATTTTCATTCAAAACTTCGTCGATTTACTAGCCTCTTTTCCTGTATTTCTAGGCTCCCGTGTTTCATTCTTAACCACCAGCTCGAGACCCCAAGCAACACTTTGCTTTTATGAAGTCTAGATTAAGCATAATTTATATTGTTTAGCAACATTCAACTATTCCCGTGAATTAACTGGGAATTAGGGAAGGTTAAGCAAGTCCTTTACATTTTTTATGCAGCCTTGTGTCTCAAATCCATTGTTCGGAAGAGCCCGTTGTGTTTTAAAACCATACTGAACGAATAGAAGATTGACTGCGTCCGAAGTTGGGCGACTGTTAACATAAAGTCCTTAGTTACTGCATATTCTTTGTATCGAGGATTCTCCTCGACTGGCGACCTTATTTCATTTATAAACAGCTGTCTTTGAGGAGTTAATTTGCGCTTCAGTGAAGCAGGTTACATGTGTCCTTGGCACACACAGGGCCTTATTAATTGTAATCCAGTAAATAACTCATCAATAAGTCCCCATACACACACACACACACACACATATATATATATATATATATATATATATATATCTTCATATATATATATATATATATATATATACTCTCTCTTTCCCTTTATGCTTAACGCATGGATGTAGTTGGGAAACAGATTATTCTAATACTTACTGTGTATCCAAATCTGCTATCTGATTCACCCATAACGCAATCGCATGGTACCAGTGCTTCAAGTCCGTCGAAATTCCAGGACACGACTACAGGAAATTCTCTTTTGGGATTTCTATGATGCAATCATGAACGTCAGGTGTCCGAAAGATACCAGCTGTCGAATATCAAATCATGTCTCGCAAGACTTGTTCAATTGCTCCCATTTACGTGAGTTGGACATTCATTCACCCTTGCCAGGAGCTGGGGTGTAACGTCAAGAAGTGGACTGTTGTTGCCGTCAGCCGTTATCAAAACCAGATAACAGAAGAATATACCAGGCGCTAATTAAAGTACTGTAACCTCAGGTCACAACCAACAACGAGAACTAACAAAATAAAGTCATCATCAATTACAAATTGTATATGGCACGGTTTTCAAGTAAAAACTATGACATTATAATAAAAGCTTTTTGTACTATTTATTTCTTTTATGTAATTCATTCTCTGTTTATTCATATATGCTCTGAACTTTTTTTTTTACTAGAGTCCTTACGCTTGTCGCATTCTCATTTTACAATTATGGATGGCTTGACTGGCAATAATAAAGATAATAGACACGTCCTGATTTGGCAACCACTTTATCTGCTTAACCTTACGCCATCCTTGATGATGAGAGGTAGTAGTATTCCTTCCAGAATCATATATACTGTATATTGTGAGAAATTGCTTTAAATATTTTATTCATGGCTTTTCATAAATATAATTTTATTAAGCTTTAGTTAAGTCTGGATTTTCTTAGATATCTTTAATCCCAGCAAAGTTGTATTTGGTTATTTTACATAGTGTTTATTCACCGGATCTCTCTTTTCATGTCTTGTTGGGCGGTCTCTGTCTTCAGTGCTTCTTGTTGAGCTGCACAGTACGTGATTACGCTTTTGCTCTCTTTGCTTGGCCCTCACTTTATGTGTTGGGTGTGTTTGAGCAGCGCGAGAGAGTATCTGCTCCCCAGCAGAGGAGGTCATTCAATATTTTTCCTTACGGCTTTTACTACCGGAAGCCCTGTGCTCCCGGCCCTGCAGCCTTTGTCATTACTGAGAAGTCCCAATGGACTAATTTATTTTGCCTCTCACTGTTTAGCACTCCTGGTGCCCCGAGGCTGCTACTTGCCACTGCTGCTGGCACACAGCCGTGTGTTTCACCTCCTGGAGTCGTCAGGAGGCCTTCTAGTGGTGGAGAACGGTGGCAAACCGTTTGTGTTCTCCTCCTCTGTATATTATTCTTAACCACCTACTTGCCTTGTTGATCCTCCCCGACCCCAGTGCATGGACGCGCTAGTGATTCTTCAGTGGTCCTCCAGTGATCCTTAAGTGGGACAGCCATTTATATAAATATCTTCGTCACTTCAGTTTTGTCTTATCTTCGGTTCGGAAAATTATGTACCTGTAAGGTGTATCATGTTAAACAGTGATTATTTGTAAAAAAAAAAAAATAGGCTTAAGGTTTATTTCTCCCTGTGTCTCCGTCTGTCGTATGCTCGGGTGTGTGATTTTTGACTCTTATGCCTTTCTTTCCCTTCGACTCAAGGTATAAAAGTTATGTAGGCGCTTGATGGTTTAAGTGTTTATTTTTTTATGTAAAGTTTGGATGAGAATTTTTCTAGTTCCTCAAGGCAGCTTTTCCGGGACTTTTTGTGTTGTATGAAGTTTTTGTAAATTAAAAGTTGATTGTTAAATTTATGTCAGTGTTTTTTATCCCTTTTTTGGAGTTGATTTTACTTTGAGAATTTTGTGTCGAGCCTTTTCCTTTTACAGTCGTAGCCATAAGCGTTGTCCTACATTTGTAAACAGAAAATCTACGACATGAGAATATATATATATATATATATATATATATATATATATATATATATATATATATATATATATATATATATATATACTCTCGAATCGAAAACTACAAACGATCCTTTAATATCAGTGCTCTACCTCGGAAATAATATATTTTCCTTATGTATTTGCAGGAATTTTAGTTGATAATAAGTCCACCGTCGTAGAGGTCAGACAGCGACGGACGAGGACTCAGGACTACTGAAGGACGCACTAACGCGGTCGGCCACAAGACTGCGTTAGTGCGTCCTGTAATCTGGTCGTCCGTCGCTAATTCAGCCGAACAATGGATATTATCAACAAAAAATTAACAACATATGAAAAATATATTATTTCAGGTAAAGCTATTGAATGTTAAGGAACGTTCTTTCTTTCTGATTGTATATGAATCACGGTGATGTGATAAACAGTCATATATATATATATATATATATATATATATATATATATGTATATATATATATATATATATATATATATATATATTAATATATATATATATATATATATATATATATATATATATATATATATATATATATGTATATATATATATATATATATATATATATATATATATATATATATATATATATATATATATATATATATATATATATATATATATACATAACTTTCTTTCATATATATATATATATATATATATATATATATATATAAATTACATTCATAAATACATTTGGAATGTAATCATGTATGCATGCAAGTATGTAAGTATTTTTTTAGGGGTGGCCAGTCTTTTCCATAAGCAGTTTCTAGAGATGCAACTTCAAGCCATTTGACACAAAGGAAAACAGCACCATAATATATAAAATTCCAAGTTTGGACTGCCCCTCTTTTTATATCAGTCAGTCTATGAGATTTAGATGTATGGATTAGATAGCATAAGTATTCTGTCAAAACTGGGCAGACATCCAATGCTACGTTCATTCATTAAGTGGAAACTATCACAGGATAAATTAGACTGCAAGTTCAGTGATTGTCAGATCAAAAGATTTCTATTCACGAAATTTAGAATCAGCTATTATACAGCTTACTTCCAGTTGTATGTTTAATATATACTTTTATTTTTACCAAAAAAGTGGCCAGTTACCTTCCTTGTATAATCTTTTAATTGTACTGTCCCTGCTTCTGAGCCGTTGACCTTAATCCCTTGTAAAATCTTTTAAATATTAGCCCTGTTTTGGTAAGTCTGGTAGTTCTTCAGTTTTTTCCCTTGTAATCCAAAATTTGTCATTTATATGGGCTTTCTTTGTAAACTTACACTTATATTTCTTCAGTCTACTAAGTAAAGTCAAAAGGCCTTGCAGTACTTCAATGTTTCTTTTTCCTGTGTGGCATTGTCTTTATGTGTGCATATATATATATATATATATATATATATATATATATATATATATATATATATATATACTATATATATGTATGGGAAATATGTTTCGTTTAGATTTACTGTATATTCAGTCATAGTGTGATGAAGCGAAAGGGGCCTGAGTGGTACTTGGACGGTGACACAGATGCAAAATCACTGCAGTCCTTGGATGTTTCAATTACTTCAGCAGTTTTGGCTGGTGAACACACAATATTGAAGCTGGTATGTGGGCAGCCATTGGAGTTGGTATGCAAATCGCATTAAAATTGCGTTCGTTAGAAAAATGGAGATTGTGTGTCTAATTGTGTGCCAAAGTTGAGTCTGATTGATTATTATCTGCCAGGCGATATCATCCAGACGTGGCTTTGTGTGCTCCGATCTCTTAGAAAATCGGCAGTTAAGGTAAATCCAAACTTCTCTTTTTTCTGTGTGGACTCTGAACTAGTGAATTTACCATATCCAAGACACTTATGAATTTGTGGGGAGAACTGGACATAGGCAGTGTCACTTTATTATTATGTTCTGATTTGACATTAGTTAACCATGCATTTGAATTTTCATTATTATGTCATATGCTTGTGTACTGTATTTGTGGGAGATTACGGTTTGTTTAATTTTCAACAGATGTCTGTGGTGATGTCTGTGGGGATACTGTGGATGCTGTGGTGATAGAGAAAGAACACTGCAATCTTTGCAGTTAGTGGTTGTTTCAATGTGGTTGACTTTAAGACTAGACGTATAATGTCTAAGATTGAATGTGTGGGAGTTTTAAGCGAAAAGGCGTTCAGCCAGGATAAGGTTAAATCTTGAATTAGACTATTTTGACTTGATAATTCATTTATTATGCAATTTAATTTTCTTTTTTTGTTAATTCATTACTTGTTGGGTTTTGTTTGATAATAAATCTATTTATGTAGGAAAGATTGTGTTTCCTTAGAACATCCAATTTGAGGATATGTTGGAGAGAGAATATGTGGGTTGAGTGCAGAGAGAGAGAGAGAGAGAGGGTTGCTAGTTACCTCGCTTCTGAAGATAGACTGCAAAACACGTTACGTAGCATTTAGAAAGAAATGTTTAATCTGTAGGTGTAACAGATTAAATTGATGGCAGCAGTTAAAAGTTTAAATTGGTGGCAGCGGTGTTGGTTTAAATTGGTGGCAGCTGTTAAAGGTAAATTTGGTGGCAGCGGTGTTAGTTTGATTTGGTGGCAGCGAAAGGTACGAAAAGATAGCGAAAGAGGGATAGGAATTAAATAGATTGGTTAGGTAAATCAGTCAGGAGAAATAGGCTAATTGATAACACTACGCTTGGGGCACTCGCTGATAGCTGAGTGCAAATGCATTCACGTTCAGTGCTAAGATCTCGCGCGATAAGACAGCTACATGTCAGAATCACGCGTTGATACGGTGAATCTTTTTTTTTCTATTTAAGTATTCGGGAGTGGTGAATTGTGAAAATGAGTCACAGAAATATGTAGAGTAGTTTGGGGTTAAGAAAACACCCAGATAAGTGTGAATAGTGGCGATTGTGAGTTAATTAAGTGAAATGGTGACCTTGCAATATCAAAGCGGAGCTAACACCTTCCATCTTCTATCAAGTTGGTGGCTTCCCATTCTCGCTAGTTGCGCAATGCTCCGTTTTCTGTTTAACAGTCACGAGTCATAAGGCAAGTTCTTTCGTTTTTGGGATTGTTCTCTTTCGTCCCTCTTATCTAGTTTATTTCATGTTATTACGCTCGGGGCGTGTGATTACTTACAAAATGAACGACGCAGCCACAGGTACGTCTGATAATTGTGTGTCGCGGTTGACGAACTTCAAGAAATGCAGGCATTACAAATTTTAAAGGTTTAGTCGCGGAGATTGACTCAGAATGTCGAAATATTTATTGAATCAGTAAATAATTATCTGATTCTAAAGAAAATTGCGGATGGCACCGAAGCTTTAACAGAAGCAAAAGCTTTCTTAGACTTAGACAAAGGGGATATTGGAGAACGGGCACGCAGTTTCGGGTTCAGAAAGTGTAAATCTTGGAAAGACCTTCAGGAATTTTTACGTGCATCTTATGGCGGGATCGACTGAGAATGCGTTGTTCGGAATTTACGAACGCTTATCAGAACTAGGAAAGGTAATGATTCATTAATCACGTACAGTGCTCGCTTATTTTATGCAGTAGGTGAGATAAAAAGAAATCTGAAAAACTCTTCATGGGTAAATGGAAATATTATCTCCTTAGATAATTTTGAAAAATTGTTACACTTCGCCTGCCTTTTGACGACGGTTCCGGATGTGGTTGTAGATGGTTTTGATAAAAGAATTGAGCAGAATGCAGATGAATCCTTTTTGTTTGCTCAGGTTAATAAAAATTTATCAAAATGTCCGACGCTGGACAGTAGTTTTGTGAAGGGAGGTGCTAAAATTTCAGCAGCGGTTTCGAAACCACAGAATAATGCTAGTACTTCACATTTAGGAAATGATGCAGGAGTGAAGTCATGTGCGCGGGTGGAATCGAAGAAAACCTCAGAGAGATCAGTCACAACGATTCGTTGCTTCCCAACTTTCTGCGATAAGGTGGGACATAGTAAGTCGAATTGCAGAGTGAGATATTGTTCGGCTTGCAAATCTTCAGACCATGGGGGGAAATTCTGCCCAGCCACAAGGAATAGAGATTATTCAGGGATAGCTCGAGGTGGTTTTACTAGATACGACAGAAGGATTCCATATGATGCAAGTTCTAGGTACACAAATGAACATCAAATTTTCACAGGATAAGTTCAGTGGACACAGGACAATGACTGAGCAATCAGGTCTTAGAGTCACCAGAACATAGGCCGATTGTATGTGGTTTTTCAAATGGCATTGAAATTTCTATCTTCATTGATTCTGGCAGCTCAGTTAACCTGATAGATGCTGATTTTTTCCACTCGAAGTTTCCAGAGTATAAATTAGTCCTACTAATGAGACAGTGTGTGATGCAGGCGAAGGAGATGAATATCTTAGGTTCGCCATCTCTTATGCTTTGTATCGGTGAAAAGACGATAGTAGAGACCATTTGGTCATGGAAGGAATAGCCTTAGGCGAAATGGTTTTGCTAGGACACCCATGTATGCGGCATAATATCAACATTCTTACTGGAATTGAGGGATTACAATGGGTGGGCCAGGCTGTTTCGTTCCATATGAGAAACATGGAAAGGTTTGTAGAAACCAAAGGCGCGAACTGCGACATGTGTAACACATTCATTGAGAATGAAGACATTCATAAAGATTTTCAAGGATTTCTGTTAGAGGATATTGAATTGCACTTACCCGAGGATTCCTACATTTCATCAAAATGTCGATGAAAGAGAAGAATTTGCCTTCTCAAGTATGCGTTGTCGAGGGAACCGAGAAATTCAAAGACGTTGTAAGTACAGTATCAGTAAATGAAGTTTCAGTCGCAGGCGTAACTGCAGTAGAATTGGTAAGCTATCAAGATTCAGTGAAAAAATATCACAAGGGTACTTATGTAATTGATTTTGAAGAGTTTAAGGAAGAACACAAGATAGTGAGTTTTTGTGGAGACGATAATATGTTTCCCAACGAGGAGCTACAATTCAGAAGTCAAGTCCTTCACGAACATTTGGCTAAGGCTGATTATTTCGAGTATACAGATAAAGTAGAGAAAGTGTTGAAAGAATATTTAGATATTATTGCTTTGAAGGGAGATAAGCTAGGGGTTACAGATGTTTTAGAACATTCAATCCGCCTAGAGAAAGTACAAATCCATATATATTCCAAGCGTATCAAATTCCTTTTAAGATCAGAAGAAGTGAAAAGAAGTTCAGAGTGGGGTCAGAAGGTATCGCAAGGCCCAGCTCCTCGCCTTTTAATTTTCCTTTACTAGCGGTCCCAAAGAAAGACGGTAGCGTCAGAGTATGCGTAGACTTTCGTAAATTGAACGAAAAGACATGCCCAGATAGATACCCTGTAGCCTGTTTGCCTGATTTGTTTGTTGAAATCGGTGGCAAGAATATATATTCGTCTATAGATCTCATGCAGGGATTTTTGCAAGTTCCGCTTAGCGAGAATAGTCGTAAATTTACAGCATTTTCTATGCACCAAGGGCATTACAGGTTTAATAGGATGCCTTTCAGATTACAAAGGGTCCCCAATAGCATTTTACTAGGCTGGTTAACACCAGTACTTCACGGTTTATTAGGAAAGTCGGTATTTGTGTACATGGATGACAATTCTCATATGCACAGATACAATCGAAGAACATCTAAAAGGTGTTAAAAGTCCTCAAGCATTACAGTTCCCATGGGTTAAAAGGTCAAATTGGCTAAATGTTGAGTTTCTGAAAGAAAGGAATTGTGTATCAGATGTGTTTATCTCTAAAGAAGGAGTCAGAGTTAATGATGACAAAGTTAGGAAGAAAGCTATCGTGAGTTTTCAGTTCTAAAACCAGGAAGTAGATTCGTTCATTCTAGGTATGTTGGGTTTGCTTTCGCCGTTTTGTGCGGAATTTTTCTACAATAGCGTCTCCATTGACAGATCTATTGGCAGAAGACGTTAAGTTTGTTTGGGGTGACAGTCAGCAATTAGCTTTCGAAGCTTAAGAATGCTTTAGTGAGCCACACCTGTTTTGAAGTTTCAGATTTTAGTCAGCCGTTCACCTTGGTGACTGACATGATCAGGAAGACGCAAATTCGTCTTTAGTGCAGAAATTTGAGAAAATTACATCCAATTGCTTTTTATAGCAGAAAGTTCAAAACGCGTGGTAGTAACGAAGGCTGATGTCAGTTGTGGACAAGGCCTTCGCGAGTCGTCTGCTTTTATTGTTCAGATGTTGTTGATGGGAAATAAAGTTCAGATTTTGAATCTCATCAGCGTTGCTGAAACTTTTCCGTAATAAATTTATCGCCCAAAGAGAGCACGTTGGTCTTTGACATTTGAGAGATTTACGATGCAAGCCTCAAACATTGAAGGTTAGCATAATGTAGTTTTGCAGATGCATTGAGCAGATATTTTCCGGTTGAGGATGATGGAGTACATACCGAGTCCTGTGCGGAAGACGAGAGTGGACATTTGATGTCTCATGTCTCGGATACTAGTAGTTCTGAGATATCTCATATGGGGGACAAAGACGTTCCTATAGTGCATACTTTGGAGAGAAATAGTGCGTTGGCAGTCTCAGAAGAGATTGTTATTCGTGATGTTGAGGGAAACGCTGTGTGTTATATTACTGGTGAAAATGACACTTGGGACATACCCTTGCTCGAAGAGAAGCAAGATGAATATAAATTATTATCAGATGCTAAGGCATTTCTCAGAGGAGTCTTACCGAAGAAGGTTATAGTTTAGCCTGGACTAGAATTGGAGAATAATTTTATTAGTTAGGAAGGATTAAGTATAACCTGCAGAAGTAGTTTAAGTATAGGTGAAACTACACAGATCATCATTACTTAGAGTCTAGTACCACAAGTTCTGGAGATATTGTACATTGTAAATTTAGGTTCTCCTCATTTAGGTGTTGATAAGACGTATAGAAAACATTAGGTCAAATTCTTTTGGAAAAATATGTTTTCTGCATTGAAACCTTTGTGAAGAATTGCTCTATTTTGCAATGCGAATAAAGCCGGCGACGACAGTGTCGTATCGTTTGGGTTCGTATCATACCAAATAGGCCGTTCCAGACAGTGCATATGGAGTATTCCGGAAATTAATTTCTCAGAATCTGCTTATGGTTATGAGCTTGTTTTAATAGTAGTTTGTTGATGAGTTGACTCCTTTGTCGAGATTTTCCCGCTGAAATTCAAGTCAGCTGATGAAGTAACTATGGCGTTCTTTAAAGGGAGATGAATTTGTAGATGGGTGTCCCTGGATAATACCACGAGACAATGGTAGAATTTATTAATAAGACTTTGGAGGGTCTTGTATTTACTGGGAATAAAGAGGTATCATAATTCCGTATGAGCCAGAAACGAACGGAGTTGTGTCAGAGCAAATCGGAAAATAGGTGAGGCCTTGCGCATGACAGTGGGTGGTTCCGATACACATTGGGACAGGTCTTTGGATGAAGTTCGATATAGTATCAACACTATGGTGAATGACACAATTAAGATATCTCCAGCAGAAGCTTTGTATGGATACAAGTTGAAAGGACCTTTTGATTTGTTACCAGAACAAATTAGAACGTCATACGGTTACTTCATTGTCAATCAGCGAGAGAAAGATTTGCGCGTATTAGTAAAGAACTTGAACTTGGATTCTCGCGCAATGGTAGAGAAGAAAAGTAACGCTAAATCGCGGGGTGTAGTTATTCTGTGGTGATAAATTGTTTCTTAAAGTGAATGGAATAGTCCGAATTATAAATTAAGTCCAAGTTCCATGATTTTTGAGATTGTAAGATTAAAAAGGGAATAGATTTGTAATAAAAGGATGTAAATACTGGTGTGACAGTTGACCCTTTCGAAGTTGAAGAAAGTTGGCTTGTAATGGAACATTTGTATATAATTAGAGGGGTAAATGGGTTGATATTTGTATGCATATGATATTTATTGTTTTGTTTTTGTCTCTTGTTCATTCTAGATGCTGAAGTTCTTAGTGATAATCTGGCCCAGTACAGTAACCTGGGGTCTGAAGTTCGTTTAGGACCAGGTGTAGTGGTTGAAGAAGATCATGAAGTCTAGTTGGCTTCGGACCAGGTGACCATAAGTGTGGAATTTGACAATGGATCAGTCAGAGAGGAATTGGACCAGATTCGGATAGGTTGCGCAAATAAGAATAACGCTAGATAGAGTTGATAGGGGATAGATAAAACGTTGGGAATGGATTCCTGACGTTTCTCCAGAAATTCACCTTCTGTAGAGAAAGGAGGCGTAAAGAGGCAGGCACCTTTGGTTCTTCAGGTGTTGGTGTGATTGCTGCGATTGGGCCCTATGTCCATTGGAAGTTTAGTCAGAAGTGGCAGAAGTTTAAAAGAGACCTAATAGCTCAGGGAAGCAGTTAAATCAGTTGCAAGAAAGTAATGAGAAATTGAAGTGGTTTGAAACAATTAGACGTTCTTTGAATGAGTTGTCAGTTACGGTAGAAGGTTTGAAGAAGGTCTTGATGTGACAATGAGTGCTTCTTTTTTGATCAAAATACTCTTCTTAATATTGAGAAAGAAACTGATTCTTTAAGGATAAATTGCAAATGCAAATAAAAGCAATTGTGCTGCAGCAGATGGTCATGTATGGTGATGTATTACCTTTAGGATCACTAGAAAATGTTTAAGGAATTCGCTTATCTACCACGGGCAGTATTATTACAGGAGGACATTTGTGTTTATATAATGTTTGAGGGTGAGATTGTCTGATCCAGGATTAATAATATATATTCCTGTCAGTACCATGAAACCTTTCTTAGTTTTGTTATTAGACCTTTTCAAGGTTCCGGGAATTGATTATAAGACAGGATCTGCCTTAGTTAGGGAGAAGTATGTGTGACAGTGAGTGCAAGTTTGAGTTGTATCTGTGGG
>NC_089788.1:24668974-24693974 GCF_040412425.1 Macrobrachium rosenbergii | reverse complement strand
GATGCAGTCAGAACAAGGTCACTTTACCCAAGGTCCTTGACTTTACCCACTCCCCACAAAGGTGACCTCGTTCTGGCATTTCTCGTTACCCTCCTAACCGCGAAGGTTAATCCGTTCTGATATTCCATATGGGGGTTCGAATCCTGTTATGGGCGTCAGAATTTTTTCGTCGGTTGTTCCATTTGGATCTTAGGTTTTGTCGTGATGAGCATATCCAAAATTTGTGAAGAAATCGAGAAGGTAAGAGTGCAAAGCAAAAGCAACACATTTATACTTTAATTGCTGGGAAACGTTTGAGATCCATGTCTTGTTAAGGTCGGTGCCTCATCTGCCAAAAACGCTTTGGAACTTGAACCCTGAGTTATCCTTGAAGCTGCAAGAGCTCACAACACCCAGTTTGCGACGTCTCCTAAGAGATGTGCCACTTTTTTCAGAGAATACCTCGCTGTAGTGGTTTATCGCTGACATCGTTTGTGATACGTATTATTATTTATTTGATCTGTTTCTCATGGTTAAACGCTACTTCTTCGAAACCAGATGAATTCATGATTTATTCAACCTTTGCTCCGATGCCTGATTAACTCCTGCTTATTTTAATTTATTTTTGTCAAGCTATTAAGACATTAAGGACATACAATATATAGTGATGCTTCAGCGTTTTCTTCAACATATATATATATATAAAATTAAATATATATATATATATATATATATATATATATATATATATATATATATATATATATATATATAGAGAGAAGAGAGAGAGAGAGAGAGATGTTGGTCAGTACGTAGGGGAGGGGGCCACTATGCCTCCCAAGGATTTAATAAGCCAAGCATTTTTGCTTATACTATACGGTCCCAAAACAGGTTTGACATGTTAACACACACACACACACAAATGGGCACTCTGGTTTTTCTTTGTGTAAAGTGGCCGCAGAAAGCATATACGCATATCACAACATATTTTTTTTTTTGTATTATCAGCATGTTTATGCTATAATACATGCACCTTCCGAAGGAAAGATAGATAAGAAGTGCTTCGGAACGTACCAAGTATTATTATACAGCTACTCTCGAGATGGCTGGAATGAATGAGGATGAGGACAGTATAAAGAACCGAAAGCACAGAGAGCTACTGTATGTCAATCTGAAATCAACAGAGGTGAGGCTATTGCCAAAGAACACTTGATACTTACTATTCGTGATGGCTCAGTCCATTCCAGCATGGCTGACAAAGATAAACTCTGCTAATATCTCCTGGTGCATGTGTTCATCCTGACATTGAAAAGGATGTCTTACAGTCAGAGTAGATGGGAAAAGAAGCCAAAATTGCTTTCAAGCAAGAACGACTAATGAAAGGTGAACATAGTGAACACATTCATTTCTTTGACAGAGTGCCTAGATTAAAACAAGACAATAAAAAAAATAAACAAAACAAGCAAGTATAACTGACCACGTTACAAGGTGATGTAATAAAATATCAAGAACAAGGTGACATTGTTTTCTAGAGACTGATTACGTCTCAACAACTATCCACACCATTCAGCCTCGAGGAATTCATGGCGTATTCTATCACTGCCATCCCCCATGCCATTGGGACCCCAGATGGGTTTTTCTTCGAAACAAATAAAGCTACCTAAGTGAATTATTTGTCAAGAGATGCAGAACCTTGCCATTTGCCAATTGATGAAATTCTTTGCATTATAGATGGTAATCCAATGCTTCATTCGCTAAAGGATATTCCACCTACATTCAAAGACACCTGCCTTAAAAATACGTTACCAACTTAGTAACAAAAAAAAAAATGATATCTTTTCAGCTGATATGTATTTACAAGAATCACCGAAGAGCCATGAAAGAAGACGACGTGGACCTAGTGGAAAGCTCATTCAGAGGGTCTCCTCCAGATTTTAAGTTATTTTTGCAGAACGACGACAATAAAGCCCAGTTGTTCAGAATTATGTTGAAAGTTTGGAAAAGTGATGATGCTCCAAGTAGACTGAAGGGTAAGAACATAGTCATCATAGGTGAAGGGAAGGCTTACAGTCTGACATCTCATGATGGTCATGTGTTTCAGCAAGAGGAAATATCTGCTACTGAGTCATCTTAGGAGGAAACGGATAGTAGAACTGTTCTTTACTTACTTCGTGCTAAAGAGGATAGTTTCGCATACGCAGAGCCCAGACAGCGATTTGTTTTTCATAATTCTACTCCGAATATATAATCTATACAGGCGAAGATTGCACGAGTGCCTTTCCAGGCAAAGGAAAAGTAACTCCATTTAAAAGTTACAGCAAATGCCTAAATACCACTATGAATTCAAGAGACTTGATGAAAGCTGGGAGATTGATACAAAACTGGCAGAAGAGCTGAAACGCTTCACGTGTGTGATGCGTAGCTACCCAAGGTAAGCAAGAACCTGAAGTATTTGGTTTCCCTCGATGTCTGAATATAATACTCATCTGAATAATTTCTGAATAATTTATAATATTTCATTTAAGACATTATGTTACCATGGATGCTCTCAAACTTCGTAAATTCTATATGAAAGCTAGGAACTATGTGATAGATAGTTAATCATTCACTCTTTCGCCAGAGTCAAAGAAGTCAACAAGCTGCGAGCACTTCTGCTTCGAAAAATGGTTGGTGGTAAGAATGAAGAAGTAAGAAAAGATACGAAGGTCTACTTTTCAAGACTTCCTCCGTGCAGGATGTCCCCGATTCCGCACATAAAACGTGCAAACTACAGAGCATGTTAATGAAAACAGTCACATGAAAGAATGCCTAGTTTACCAATGTTGGATGATCTTGGCTGGACAAAGGATCCAGGAACTAGTAGTTTTGAGCCTATCTGGTCTGAAGAGCAATCGGAGGTCAGGCGTGAAGAAAATGAACTAGTAGATGATGAATTTGACTTATAAATTCAGATGCCTTACTTTTTTCTTTTTAAAATGCTTTCTTTGAATTCCTTAGTAACACGATTATTTCCCAAATATTCTCTTTTGGTGACTTATAATATCATTTTATACTTTATTCATGCAAATCTGATATCCTTTTTGTGAATATAATGCTAAACGTCAAAAAGTTTAATGATTGTAAATTATTTGGCTACAAAATAATTCAAAATCATACTTTATTTTGCCTTTGTAAATAGAACACTTTTGTATTATGTTATTGTTCATAAATGCTGATGCTGGCGGGTAGCAGCTACTGCAACTAGTTTTTGAAGGTAATTTTTGCACTAAGAAAGGTCAAAGAGTGCTATCCTTTTTCATTGTTAGTATGTTATAACGTGTCAGACCTGTTTCACGTAACTGTTAAGATTTGGATTATTCTTTCCATTTTTTATGAAATGTCCATTTCTTTTTATCAGTGATCATTTAGATACAAAATTATTCATTCTCAATCACACCATAACCCATTTGTGTAAACAGAACGCCATTGCTTATCATGTTATTGTTCGTAGGTGTTGGTACTGGCGCATATTGGATTCTGTAACTAGTTTTTTAAGGCTACTCTTTACACACGGAAAATCAAAAGAGTGGCTACTTTTTTCAGTGTTAACATGTCAAACCTGTTAAAAGACACTTTAAAACGTATAAAAATCTTAGTTTTATTAAACCCTGAGGGTGGGTGGGTCCTAGTGATTCCCCTAGTACGTACCCTACTATATAATATGCAACGATTATCTACTTCCATTTAAGCATTGTATAGTCCTCATTTCGTTACATACTGGGTTCATTTATAAATTCATAGTTTTTATCCGAGAAACCGAACCTTTACACGACGACCTCAGTGTCACGTAAAAAAGTATACTAAGTAGTTTTCTAAACGTAGTTAGCATGTTACAGTAATTAGCCTAGTTTTCATATTTTCAAGTTGCTATTAGGTTCAACAAAATATGCATTATGTTTCACGAGATGCATGACTAACCTTTATTTTTTATTTTTTTATTTATTTTTTTTTTTGTTTTGAGGTGGCTGATGCAGAGGATGTTTCCTTCCAGTATTCCAAAATGCAATACCCGGAAGATTTCAACGTTTTTCTCCTGGTATTTATCCACTGCTTTGCATACAAAATTTCCCAGTTTATTTTCCTGATTTAGTAGTCATCCAATGACGCAGATTTCTCCTTTGTGTGTTACAGTTTCTCTCGTTGGTCAGACTACTTCTCTTCCTATGGGGAGAGAGAGAGAGAGAGAGAGAGAGAGAGAGAGAGAGAGAGAGAGAAAGGATGAGTCCTTATACGTCTCTGCATCCACACGGCACAAAGTAAGACTATTTATGACACAGCGCTGAAATATCAAATAGGATGAATTCTAAATACCCTCACAAATGCATAGCCTTGAACCAAAACTCGACTGGACAATTTCCATTCTCAACCAATTTGGATTTGCATCGTAAGCGAGGAGATACTGAGCAAAAACTGAAAATCCCAGAACGAGAACTGAATTTTAACTTTGATTTTTTATGGGAGTGATTCAAACCTTTTTAATTCTATTGTTCATTCATTTTTTTTTATATGAATCGCCTTAGAGAAAAGGCTATACATAAAAAAGCGAAATTGATCTTCACTTTGTTTAAAACGCATCGTGTTGCAACGAGAAACGAGGTTGGGTTAAACTGAAATCTTTTTTAGATGAAATGAATAAATGAAGAAGAATACAAAATCCAACGTTAAACATTGGGAGAAGCCTAGGGGTCAGAGCAGTCGATTATAATTGACTTATTTTGGTTACAACACCAGTTTATGGGTGACAGATGAGAGAAGAATGAAGTTTGCGGCTCTTGTTGACCTTCTTGGTCGGCCAGTTCTCATCCCTTAGAAATTCGAGGAATGGAAAGATAATTCTTGTTTTGAAAATGTTGATTTTGAGAAGGTACGAATTGACTGTTAGGTGCTCACCAAACCTTGCTTTGTACAGGCTGATATAGTTTCTGTACGAACATGAATAACGGTAATTTTTTTGCTAGCGTTCCGTGTAACCTTTTACTAAATGCTACATTAAAAAAATTGACGTTGTAATTTATTATATTATGTTAAAAACGTCCCTAAAACCAACATAAAGCATACTTATCACGAGTTGAAGTTATCCCTATTGGAAAATGTTTTGCAACTTTTTTTTGTTAATTCACCAAAAATCGCTAAACAGATATCTAATTTTTTTTTTATTCAGCACAAAAGTAAAATAAATTGCCTTTCTTTTGATATATAATTCATTACTATTTGTGTTAGGTGTGATATGACGAAGGGCAGTGAAATAAAGGCAAAATGTACGAACGAGTTGTAGGTCATAGGTAAGTGACACCTGTTGATTAATATTTTTCAAAAAATCACAAAAAAAAAAACCCGGTACACTGAAATATTTAATTTGTATTTACACGATGAAAATATTCAATACCTTTCGTTTCCAATGAATTCCAATGACTGATGAGGAGGTGGAAGACTAGCTGTTGAAGTAATCACTTAATAATAGGAAAGAAGCAAAAAGGCGTAAAATAGTATATTCTAAATATTTCTAATTAAAAAAAAATGTAGATTCTTAAACAGTATTAATGAAAGAGTTTAAATTAGAACATGAGAGAGAGAGAGAGAGAGAGAGAGTTAGATGGAAAGGAAGAGAGAAGAATAGGGGGTGTTAGGGAAAAGAAGGAGAGTGAAAGACGGAAAGAGAGGCAATTTATAGGTTGTTATTCAGAGTTTTTTTCCCGGGCAGCGCTGGGTTGGGGTTGGTAAGCTATTATATATACATATATATATATATATATATATATATATATATATAACATATATATATATATATATATATATATATATATATATATATATATATATACATATTATCAAGGATTTACGTTCCTCCCTCTTATTTAGCTGTGATCTGAACGTTAGCTTTTGAAATTTCTCCTCTCCAGTTAGCGTTGTCAGGCATAATATGGCGGAGCCAGGCCTGCCTGGCTAATAGCCAGGCACCTGTGTAAGGCAGTTTCTCTGTTCTGCTGAAGATTGGGGCAGAGAAATTGGTGGGCGCGGGAGGAATCAGCGTAGTTCAAAGTAGATCGAAACCGTTAGCACCAGTAGTTAGCATAAGCCTCCCTTCACCTCCCCCCTCCTCCGAATCGTTCGGTCCAGGGAACAATGCAAACCCCCTTCTCCCCCCATCGCGTGAGGTGGGAGTACTTAGTGCTTGGGAGGGCTAAAGGGGCTTATTAGGGCCAGTGGCCAGGTAGGACTTTAAATTTTAAGCACTTAACTTTAAGAACTCTTTTCCTTTGCCCTTTTTACTGGTTGTCGTGACGTATTTGCAGGAAAATGTCGACCTAAGACGAGGCGAACAAGACGCTGCTTGTTTTGGGGAAGAACAGAACCATTCTCATCTTCGCCTTGGGTGGACGCTCCACCATCTTCTCCGCTTATCTGGTTGAAACTATCGCCGAGGAATAGCTGAGTCGATTGTTGACACCGCAATTATCAGACAAGGTTCGTACCTCGCAAATAGTCAGTAAACCAGCTTTAACTCCGTCCTCCACAAAGCAATTTTCCCTTGTTAAGAGTCCTGCCCGGCCTCCCATATCTCGCCATTAATGTGCCTTGAATTTCAGTAGAGATCCCGTGATAATCATCCATTTATCCCTCTCCCAGTGCAACTTAAGGGCAATTTAGGCTAAGCAATACCAGTGTTTAAATTTACTCTTTGTGTGAGTGCGATCACGTGTTCATTGTTAAAAGCCCAAGCAATTACGATCCCCATATTGTGCCTACCAGGGAAAATCCAAGGTAAGTTTCAAATAACTTTTCCTTTGTTCATAATCTGGGCGCGCTTGATCCCTTTGCAGTCACCAGCTTTAAATTTGTTGAAACTATCGCCGAGGAATAGCTGAGTCGATTGTTGGCTTTAACTCCTCCCTCCACAGAGCAATTTTCCCTTGTTAAGGGTTCTGCTTCCGCCTCCCATATCTCGCCATTAATGTGCCTTGAATTTCAGTAGAGATCCCATGATAATCATCAATTTATCCCTCTCCCAGTGCAACTTAAGGGTAATTTAGGCTAAGCAATACCAGTGTTTAAATTTACTCTTTGTGTGAGTGCAATCACGTGTTCATTATTAAAATCCCAAGCAATTACGATCCCCATATTGTGCCTATGTGATCTCTTCATAATTATCTGCTGGGCTACGTAGTGGTTAATATTTAACATGTACAATGTGTAACATTTATAGGAGGATTCCATTTCCTTTGGTGTGTGCTACCGTTTCTAATCCGGGACCTCTCTTCCAGGAGAGACAAGCTGCTCATCGCCTTCTGTGCCCGATAATTCTGACTGCCTTTCAAATCCTGAACTATTCCTGGTCGTAGTCTGGTCCTTGAAGAGTCTAAGCTGTGGCTGTAAAATTTTATATGAATTATTTTTCCCCATCCTGGAGTTCAATCCATTGCAGCGTACTAAGTGAGACTATTTAGTGTAATCGGGGCATAACTAAGCTATTATTATTGTAACTGGAATAATTGTATTGCACATTGGCCCCCCTTATTACTCAGCTTGCTTGTTGCCAATCATTGCATTGTTCTATGTGTCCAGTGTGAGTCTGCCATTGGCTACCATGTCTCGTTTGTTTGCCTCCTTGTTTCATTGTTAAGTCTCTGTAAATAAACCCCTGTAAATTGTGAGAACTCTAATTCAAATGGCGACCTTCACTCATTTAATTGTAAAACCAGGAAAATCCAGGTAAATTTTCAAATAACTTTCCTTTGTTCATAATCTGGGTGCACTTGGTCCCTTGCAGTCCTGGCTAGAATTTGTTCAATTCTCATCTAACAAATTTATTTATGACAATATAAATATATATATATATATATATATATATATATATATATATATATATATATATATATATATATATATATATATATATATATATATGTAATATATATATATATATATATATATATATATATATATATAGATATATATATATATATATATATATATATATATATATATATATATATATATATATATATATATATATATATATATATATATATATATATATATATATATATATATATATATATATATATATATACATATATATATATATATATATATATATATATATATATATATATATATATATATATAAACATATATATATATATATATATATATATATATATATATTTATATATATATATATATATATATATATATATATATATATATATATATATATATATATATATATATATATATATATATGTATGTACATATATATATGTTACAGTAAGACTGTGAAACCAGGGATTTCACGAAATCCATGAAATTTTCAGGGTATTAGTAGAATACTGATTCAATTAGGGACATTTGATCCCAGAGGAGATAGTTATTAAAATTATTATTAAGATAGTTTAACCAGACCACTGAGGTGACTATCAGCTCTCAGGGGGCTGGCCCGAAGGATCAGGATAAAGTACCAAGTCTAGCCCTGAGGCCTAGAACTGGGACCAAATAGGTCATTTGCAAGATAATGAGTGAATGAAAATAAAATTTAAAAGAAAAAACTGCATAAGGTATATACTTTTACACTGGAACTCACGTATACATTAAATACATTTGCTCATTTCCATACATAAAAAAATAAAAAAAAAAATAAAATAAAATGAAAAAATAAATTAAAAAATTAATTAAAATTCGGAATAAATTAAATAACATTTTTAGATTTCTTTTTTTTTATTTCATTAAACGGCTTATGGGCTTTTGTACTCGTATTTTCATCATTTACTATTTATTTTTATATTTCGTCTATTAAATTACACTTCCTCAAAATGTTAAAATTGGAATAATTGAAGATGTAGAAAATTCTGACAAGATTTCCCCCATCTATTTACTTCCAAAGGTTGATAATCACTGCTGGTTATATTTCGGACATTCACACAATACATGTTTGACTGTTATCAACACCTTTCATTCTGAGCATTCGGGAGGAGGTTTACGTGGACTGTTCATTAAGTGTCCATGTGTCAAACGAGTATGACTTATTCGAAGACGCGTCAGAATTACTTGTGTGTGTGTCTCTGATATGATGAACTCCATTTTCCAACACTGGATTTTCTGTTTCAAGTTATTATTTATAGGTTCCTCATTTCATATATTTTGCCATTTATTTACAATTATTATTTTTATCTCTTATGTAATCACTAATTGGGATTTTTAAGTTGCTATTTTCATGTGGACTGCTTCTTTAGCTGCTTTACCAAGCTCTTCATTTCTTTTAATCCCTACATGGCCAGGGAGCCAACATATTTCAGTAATTTTTCCATTATTGTATAATTTGTGGAGTTTAAATTTTTTGGGTAGTAACTTTGAACGGCCTCTGTAGCGCTTCTTGAATCGCTAAAGATCACAAAATTATTGAATGAATATTTGCTTTATAATTTTGATGGCTACTGCGATTGCACACAACTCTGCTCTGAAGACTGAGGCATTATTAGGCAAAGAGAAATGATAAGTTTTGTTCTGGGATATACCTGCATATCCTACTCCATGTTGTGACTTAGACCCATCTGTGTATATTGCGTAATGTGAGCTTTTCCGTCTTATATGATCTATGGTTTTTTGTCTGTGGTGTTCCGGGCTATGTAAGAAGCTTTTTTATAAATATTGTATGTGTGAGCAAGTCTTTACTTTATTCATAGCCCAGTGGGGTGGTAACTTCACTGTTGAAGGTACTTGTATATTTATATTAAGTGACTTGAACAATCTATTAGCTCTAACTGGGAAAGGCGGTGAATGGTTGTTTATAAATATATTTAAGGGAAATATATCCAATTCATAAGTGCCATACTATAAGATGTGATGAAAGAGAGATAGCTGCAAGATGGTACTAGGTCAAGCGATCAGTCGCAAAATCATTGCATTCAGCAAATAGTTTGGTTACTTCAGCTGTTTGGCTGGATGAACACACAATATTGGCTCTGGTATGTGAAAGAGACGACCGAGTTGATATGCGAGTACATAAGTTTGTGCGTTAGAAAATATTGATTTTGTGTCTAATTCTGCCCAAAAGTAAGTCTGATCGTTCATTAGCGAAGCGAGAACGAGATCGTCCAGATGTAGCTTTGAGTGTTCCAGTCTCTTAGAAATTGGCAGAATAAGGTAAAGTTCAGACTCTTCTTTTTTTCTGTGTGAACTGTGAACTTGTGATTTTTACCATATTTCAAGACACTTATGAACTTGTGTGGAAAGTTGAACATAACCATTCATGCCACTTTAATATTCCTATTTTGTGTGTATTGCTTAACCATTATTAATCATGCATTTTAGACTTTCGTTATTATGTTTTGCACTTGTATATTTTTGGGAGATTACTATTGTGCTTAATTCTTTCGACAGATGTCTGTGGTGACACTGTGGTGACATTATGATGATATCTGTGGAATTGGTGTGGTTATAGAGAAGACAATGCAAACCTTTGCAATGTCGGTGTTTCTCATGTGGTTGACTTAAGACTAGACTTATGATGTCTAATATGGAGTATGCTGAGGTTTTTGTGTTTTAAGAACGCTAATAAGACTTTTAGTCAGAGTTAGACTATTTTGACTTGATAACTCATTTATTATGCATTTTAATCTTTCTTTGTTCATTTCATTACTGGATTTGGGTTGGTTTGAATAAATCTATTTCTGTAGAAGATTGTGTTTCCTTAGATGATCCATTTCTTTTTTGAGTATGTTCGAGAGAGAGAGAGAGAGGAATCGGTGTGCTGTAAGAGAGAGAGAGATTTGCTGAGAGGGGATAATTCGAGCGAAGTCCTAGGGAGAAGGGAGCGAGTGAGAGAGGGGAGGGTCTGTGTGGATGATTGTCAGGGAGAGAGACCAGGGTCGAAATCCCCATGCTTTCCTGTCGATAGATTGCAAAGACACATTACGTAAACATTTCTACACGAAATGCTGAATCTGTTGTAGGGGGTATAACAAATATATCCCTTAGATCAAATAGAATTTTTGCTGGTGAATCACTTGCCTTGATTCTTCATGCACTTTTTGTGGTTATGAATCCTCTTTGGAGGAACAGTGGCAGTTCGCTACATTCAACTTGTACAGAGGAGACTGGTGAGGATCTAAATGCTCCTGTGTATATTCTTAGTCCTTCATTGTGAATTGGATCTAATATTTTCAGTGCTGCTTCTGACGCTGAACCATATATTTCACTTTCGTAATTAATGATTGATAACACTATTGTTTTATACAGTATAGTAAGAGTATGTCTGTCTGCTCCCCAATTTGTGTGTGATAGTTTTTCAATCAGATTTAGCGCCCTTTTGCGTTTTGATTTTTTTGATTCAGGTGTGCATCAAATATAGATCCTAAAAATTTAGCAGTTTGGCTACTTGGTATGTTATGGTTTCTGATTTTCAATTCTGTTTCTTCATCTTTTTTCCAGTTTTTATTTTTATAAAACGTGACAGCTTGAGTCTTTTCTATGGAAATTCTAAATCCTACGGATGAGGCCCATTCATCTATTTTTATTATGGTTTTATTATTCATTCATTCTGCATGCTTTATGCATGATGCTGTATAATACTGTATATGGCAAAATCATCCATATGCAGGTTACTTTTAATTCCCACTGATATCATTAATTGCTAATGTCAACAGAGTACCACTAAGGACGCTTCTTTGTGGAACTCCATTTTCAAGTGGGAATGTTAAAAAAAACACACATTATTCTCGCCTGAAAAGTGTGATCAGTCAAAAAGTTGTTAATAAATTGGGGAGATGGCCGCGTATGTTATTATTATGTAATGATTTTAATATTCCATAACTCCATGTAGTGATGTATGCTTTTTGGATGACAAAAAACACAGCTACTGTAGTTTGTCTTCTTTCAAATCCTCTACGAATGTGGTGTTCCAAATTAGATAGAGAATCTAATGTAGATCGATTACGTTGTGAACCAAACTGGGTAGGACTCAAAATTTTATTGTCACGAATGTGCCACATAAGTCGTACATTTACATTTTCTCCAACAACTTGTTAAAGAGATTGGTCTATAATTATTCGCATCACTAGGATCTTTTCCAGGTTTGGGTATAGGAATTATTACAGCATTTCGCCATTTATCTGGAAACAAGTTGTAGAGCCATAAATGATTGTAAAATTTTAATAAGTATGATTTTGCCAAAGGTGCCAGGTGGCAGATCATTTCAAAGCAAATATCATGACCTCTAGTAGCAGATTTATTACAGTTCAAGAGAGCATATTCCAATTCTTCCATACTGAATTTCTTATTACAAAATATATCTTCCCTTGTTTCAAAATTAAGTATTGTAAATTTTGCTTTATTCTTTATTTTTTTTTAAATGTTTGTCCAAATGTTGGTCACTGCTTATTTTGTAAACCTCTCCAAGTATGTTTTATTTCGAAGGGATCGAAAAACACTATCATTGTCTAAACATATTTAATAGCAGTCTAAGTAGCGTTCCCATTTATTTTTCGAATTTCCATACTTTTGGATAGATGTTTCGCTTATTATTTCTGATACATGTGACCTCAAGATATTATTTACATTTTATAGCTTCCTTTCTAAATTTGGCTGATATCTTGTTATATAAATGTTTTAGGCATCTATTTTCTAATAATATAATTTATATTTTTAATATGCTTTCTTCTAGAATGATTTTGGTTATTTATTTTATTGAATCATCTGTTTAAGTATCTAACCTTCTTGCTAGAGTGTTTTCTCGTACTAATTCCAGGCTAGATCATCTGACCACCAGGGGCCTTTATGTTTTTATCTGAGGTTTTGAATGAGAACAGCTTTGTCTTTCTGCCTTTTTAATGAAGGATACAAAAATTAATTTGTCTCATTATGATTTTTCAAATAATAATCATATGGCGAATATTTCTGGTATGCATGTTAAATATTTCCCAACCAGTTTTGCATGCTATAATGTGGAGAGTATGGTTTAGTTCATTATTTAATAGGGAAACTATTATGGAAAATGATCATTTGATGGAGTCATCACATGTATCCGAATCTAGTTTGTCAATATTTGTTAAACAAAGGGTGATATTTATTGAGGAAAATGTTCCATGGGTTTTGGAACAGTATGTATTTACTTCGTTGTCATTGAGACAGAGATCACTAGCGTTCATTAAGTTTTCTGTTTTCTACATTATTATCTGGTGTAATATTGGATTATGTACTTTTCAAATCTCCCTATAGGTAATATGCAATTCTTAAATTCATTTTTACTCATTTGTTGAAAAAATGTTTAAATCATACTTTTATTGTGCTGATTGTATAAGTTAATGTAATATCAAACATATTGTTTTATTTTCAGTTATTGCTGAAATTTGTAATTCAATGTAATCTGTACCTTCTTTGTCATATATTATTTTATTATGGACATATATTGCTGTACCTAAATTGTTTTCATTTTTACTTTGATGTTGTGGCTATAGATATTTACTTATATTTGAAAAAGTTTTCCTACGTGTTGCATACATATAATCATTAGTTCAAGTTCGCTAATAAGTCGCTGAACTTCTCTAAGTCATTCTCGTTAATGAATCCATTTATATTCCACTGAATTGTATACCAGTTGAATTATTCATGAGTATAAGTTGATGTTTTTCTTAAGTTTATTATAAATTAATTTGTATTTCTGAGGTCTTGATTCATTTTTGTTGCAGTTTGAATCTGACTTTCGTTACGTTTTTACTACCTTGATTTAATTTTTCCATTTTGATTTTCTTTTGAATATTATCTACAACACTGATATGTTTTTCTCTGTAATATTCTAAGTGTTCAGTACACATACAACCTTCTTCATGAGATTTGATATTTGTTTTTTCTTTATTCTTATACCTCATGAAATTTCTTATGGTGTTGGTTAGGCTTTCTTTAGTTATGGTTTTATTTTTGTGGCACATTGCTATAAAGCATTTGCTGCAGCTACATGAATCTTCATGTTCATCGGTTTTTGTTTTTTCTTGATTTTTCTTGTAGCGCCTATAATCGGTGATGGTAGTTATCATCATCTATATTTTGGTTTTCTATTTCATCTTAACTTGTGATTCTCCTCCTAGAGGTGCTATTGTTCATTTGGGAGACAGTGGAATGTTTGACTTAGTGTTCTGTTTCTGAATTTTAGCTTTTGGTGAGATTGGTGGGTTACTTATCATTTTCGAGTTTGGTTTGGTGAAAGAAGGTGGGGTCTTATCTAATTGCCTCTTCCGAGTTGTGTTATCTGTTTGATCACATTCGTGTAATTTTAATTCTTCTTCGTTAGACTCTATGTCATTATTCGTTTCAATTTCCGGTAAAGAGTTAAATCGATTATCCACTGTGATAGTCTATTGATGTTTGAAATTTTCTTAGAAGAGTTCTTTTCGTCGTGTATTTTTTGTGGCTATATTTCTTTATTTCTGTTATTATTCATTTCAGCTCTAGTATTGCTTGATTTTGAAGTATCTGCATACCTAAATTTCTTAAATGGTCATTAAATTCTCTCACTTTCAGTTCTAACTTTGCTTCCCTGATCTACATTCCAATTCGTTCTTGTGGTAATTTAAGTTCAGTATTGTAGATATGGAACACATACTTTAGATTGAGCATGATGTTCTAGTCCACAATTGATGCATTTTGGTTGGCTAAAGTCCAAGCGTGTTTTATGTTCGTACGAACTGCAAAAGGCACTTCTGAGAAAATTTCTGCATTTAATGGCTGTATGACCATATTTGCAACAGTTCTTGCATTGCATGGGTTTGGGAACATAAGGTCCTAGTCCCCTATATAATCCCAATATTTTAATTTTCAAGGGGAAGGTTTGGCCACTGAACTTTATTTTTGCTATTTTGATTGTTTTACTTTTGTCTTTCCTGCTTGGGACCTCATATATTTCGCAGTCTTCAACGTTGCTGTATCTTTTCTTTAATAAATCTAATAACACTAATTTGTCTATAATTTCATCATCTACATTTGGCACTACTGTTCCTTGTTCACTATTCATGGTATCATGCTTGTAACATTTATATTTATTATCTTTATTTTTAATGTTCTGATAATTTTCTGTTTGGTTTGTGGTTGTTTTTCAATCAACCATTAAATTTTTTTTATTTGTCTTATACTCATCTTTTGCGATGGACATTGATTCAACAAGTAATTTCCTAATTTTAATAAGGATATGTCTTGGTCTGCTTACAAATTCAAAAACCTTGACCAGTTTGACTCTCCAAAGAGGGAATCAAAGTGAGTCAAGGTTGGGTCATGACGATACATACTTCTTTTTGGCTTATTATATGGTATTAAGGCTTTAATACCACCTTGATTTTCATGAACTGAGTTTTCCTGTGAAGCGTCCACTTCCATGCCAGAAGTCATAGTGAGGTTTGTTTGTTTCGCCACATAACGAATATAAATTTCATCCAGGACGAGGTCCCTCCCACCAGGGAGGCCCAAGTGGGTGGGGAACAATACTGTTACCCACAGTGGTAATTGCCCTGGAATCCTCACAAAGATATACAACATACCCACAGTGCCTTAAGGGTCATCAGTCTGTTGGGGTGTAGAATAAATGAAATTAGATGAAAGAGAGAGGGATCCCTCCCACCAGTGAGGCCAAAGTGGGTGGGGGACAATACTGTTACCCACAGTGGTAACTGCCCTGGAATCCTCACAAAGATATACAACATACCCACAGTGCCTTAAGGGTCGTCAGTCTGTTGGGGTGTAGAATAAATAGGGAAATTAGATAGAAAAGAGAGAGAGAGAGAGAGAGAGAGAGAGAGAGAGAGAGAGAGAGAGAAGAAAAAGTTAGGAGAGAAGGAGAAATAAGAATGAGAGAGGCAAGAACACGAGTGATATTGCCCAAATGCTGTTGTTGTATCGTGTTATCCAATACGCGCAATGTTTACATGAACCGTACCAGTATATCGTGTTGAAACCATAAAAACAGTCGTAGAAGTGAGAAATAATGGCCTCGCTGATGAAGCTAGCAAAACATGAGTCAGCACAGCCTAAATGCTTACAGCAGTTGGTTCTATACCCCTGCCTTCTCAGGGAGGCGTTTTCGTGGAAGTTCCAGGAATTTGGGGGTTGGCCCAAGTGATATACTTCTTCGACCTCCAATCAATTATGTTTGGGAGGGGTCTTTCACACACCCTCTGAATCACCTCCAATCAAGTCCTCTAAGAGGAGAGATTTGAATCCCATCCACTACAGTCACCAATCAGCTACTTGAAGGGAGGCCTTGCTGATTAATCATTCAATAAGGCTAAAGGGAGGTGGAGATTGCAGATACCTAGTTTTTCTTGGGGTTCAACGGGTTAGAGACCGACGAGGAGAGGAGAGTTCAGAACTGTGTCCTTCAAGGGAGAGTACGTCTCCCCTCGCTTCCTCTCGCTTCAGTGTTCCCCATATAGACTGAGTCAAGAGTGATTCATTTTCTATCATTGTAACTTGTTAATTTTGTACTGATCTTTATAATACTAAGTACTAATTAAAGTGAAGAAATTACAGATCTTGTCTCTATACGCCTTTCTGAGAGATATCAATTCTTAAAAATAATAAATATACAAAGATATACATCATCCGCAAGCATCTGAAGTTTCTCAGAAAGAAACCAAGGTAAGAAGAAAGACTAAAATCCATACAAACATACAACAAAGAACATAAAAAAGGAGTAAACTCAGCAAATGGGCAGCTAAAGTGGATCAGAAGACAGAGACAGAACAAACGAACATTAACGAAATTATCAATTTTTAATTTTTAAGTTACAGTGAAACGAAATTCTGAACAAATAGATTTTTCTACGACGACGAATAAAATATATCAGAAAAATAAATACTCCAGCGAACAAAACTTATATGCAGGAATAGCAGCTACAAGGGAACATCAGTGTGAATAACTTAACTGTTTTAATTGCGTCCCGAAGCAAAAACATTTTGAACTGTTACCGTCAATAAATTGAGCGTTTGCGACATTGCAAAAACAGCGCACAGACTTTCAACAAGATTCCAAAGGCAGAAAACCACAGCGGAAAAACAACGCAGACAGTGAGATTTTTTACGCGGATCCGACGGGGAAACACTCATCGCGGAAGGCACAACATTTAGCGATATCACGATATCAGTAAAACAACCCAGTAAGTTGGCGATAACTGAAATTACTGTCCGCTCTCTCTCTTAATAAATAAGGAAGATATATATATTTTTTTGCATCTTGCTATAAGATTGAAAATTAAGAAAACTCTCTAGTGAATAGAATTCTTTTTATGTAAATACCAGCATTACTCTCTATGATAATTGTTAGTGAAATAATTTAGATAGGGAGTAGTTAATTTTTTCCTCGTTTGAGTGATAATTATTTGAGAAGTTATATATAATTTTGTACTTAATGGTAGATTTTTATGATATGATGCTTGTTCTATATAAAATTTATTTTATGTGAAAAAGGTTTTTAATTGTACTTGAACTCAATAGAATTTAATTTTTGTGTATTAATTTGACAAATTGATGCAATTTTGGTACAATATAACGAAAATTTTTATAGAAGTTGATGTACTCTGAGTGAATAATTTTTTTGTGTGTGGACATGCAACGAGTGTTTGAAGAATTACTGAACACTGTTAGACATTCACATTACGATTTAAGACCGTCGACAATTAGAAGTCGAATTTCAAGACTAAATTCCCACTCTGCTGTAGTGCAAGGAAACACTAACAATAATAACACAAATAACCAGAACCAAAATAGTGTTACTCATTCTAATACTAATAACAATAATAATAATAGTAACAATACTAATAATACTAATAATACTCGCACCTTACAATTTTTTTATGAATCGACGGCCGTCTTTATACCACACGCTTCTGTGGACTGGTGGATGATTCCAATCTGACAAAGCAGACTCGAATCCTTTTATACTGTAAATCATTGGCACAGCAGATGCAGACAGTCGTATAATTCAGGGAATAACAGGGTGAAAGAGCTAAAATAAATGAAGCCTTGTTGCTGGTCAGCTCAGAACATGAGGCGCACATAAAACTTTGAATTCCCTGATTTTTAGCAAACTTAACTTATGTACAATTTAAAGAAATTTGTTTTATTACTCTGGGAACCAGTAAATAAGACTGACGGTTTTATATAACCTAACTAGATTTCTTAACCCACAATATAAAACAATTGCTAATTTGTACATAAGCGTGGAGATACAATAAGAAAATAACCGAAGACTTAATGAAGACAGGTATTACTATAGGAGACAACAAGGATCAGTTTGAGGCTAGTGCCCATAGCAGTTGAGCTACGACATGTATTAAATTACGTGTCATTGGAACCATATATAATATTCTCGAAAGAAGAGGAAAAGCTTTCCAGAAAAATAAAACTTGATCCCAAGAAAGCAAGCCTTCAAACATTGAAGACAATGAGAAGAAATCAAAGGAAGAGATAAATCTATCAAGGAATTCATTAGGAACAGCAGAAAGCACAAAGAGAAAGTCAAATAATAATCCTAATTTTAAAATGAATAATAGAATTCTATGATAATTCCAGACAAATGAAATAGACCAAATACCTTCCAAGGAAATATGCCCAAAATACTAAAGAAAATGGAATCAGATCAAAGGAAGAAACAATCCTAACAAGAGAGTGGATCACACAAACCTTATAGATATGGTCAAAACTCAAACACAAACACTTCAACCCAAGTGAATATTCCCGCTCAAGGGGCAGACCAAGACAGCCTGTGAAAACTGCGAATTATACAAATCATTTTACAAATGAGTGTAGAAAACCTAGAATCTGCACGGTTTGTAAGAAAGTAGGACATTTAACAAAGAATTGCTGGTTTAAAACACAAGAAGGAAATGAAGAAATAGTTGAATTAAGTAGTAACCGCTCAACATCAAATAAGTCTTCAAATCAATGATAATTTATCCTACAAGAATACCACAGAAGAGTCCCTTCAAGAAGATAAATTAAAGTAGAAGAATTAGCAAAAGGAGAAGTGAAGGTTCATCCACTATCCATATTAAGTAAAGAAGTTGTATTTTCCATGGATGAAGAAGAAATAGTAGAAGGATTTACCTATCGTTAAAATTCCAATACAGAATAAATTATGTACTGTCATATGGATTCAGGTGTGCTATAGCATAATTGATAAACATTAACAAATTATAGGCGTTAAGAACCGCTAATTCAGGGTCAAAGCAAAATAATAAAAGGAGTAGCGGGTAAACAGATTAAGTTTGGAAATGTGAACTTAAAAGAAATAGATCTTTCGTCACATAAAGCTATTTGAAAGTTTTATAGTTCTAGAAAGACAGATTCTTTCCCGCACGGGTGTTGTTCTCATAAATTAATGAAATGTGGAATTATATACTGGTGCCGAAGGAAGAATTAACCTTACGCAAGATAATAAAAGAGCGTATGTACAGCAGAAGAAAAAGTTCACCCAATCTGATCAATTTGTGCAGGGCAACTTCAACAAGCGAGAAAGACATACAGAAAATAATATCATCAAGAAGAACAATCAAATTAAATTGAATGGTAATGAAGGAGGAATTTCCACAATTACAGACCAGAAATTTAAGATGTGCACATCGAAAATTATACCCTCAACAAAAGATGCTTGACCAGAAATAAATAAAGGTGATCCCCAATGTTCTGGAATATGACGAGGAACAAGACATTTATGATGATAATTATGCAGATAAATACAGAATATTATAGCAATGTAGTAATCAGTTGTGATAATGAAGGAAAATTAGTAAATGAGGTACTGTTGTTATCAAAATAAATAAAGTAGATATAAATGATATAATATCAGTAACTGAAGACACTAGAATAGATGCAGAACATTGTTACTTTGCAGAGGCAAAAGATGAGAAAAGTATGTTATTATAAGCACTGCCGATGATAATAAAAGTACAATTTATACTAAAACAGACTGGTAATTTTGCATCCAAAGTGTTTGTAAAAATACATCTTAGGGAAAAGAAGAGATAGGAGTTAAAGACAGTTCTTTACTAAATGAAGGAGTTACCCGGAATTTGTCAGAATGGATAATTCTTTGGTCCATGAGGTGATACTTGTGAAGTTTATGTCCAGAACTACTCAGATAACAAAGTAACACTTTATGCAGGCATTGTCTTTTGTAAAGGAATACCTATCAACAATCCATTACTAACATTAGAAGAAGAAGCATTTTTCTCTGTAACTGGTCAAACATCAGAATTAAGCAAAGAAGTGAATAAAACAGATTTTCCAACCAAGATAGATTAATTCAGTATTAGAAAAATACAGAATCTTAATAGCAATAGAAGAGATAAATTAGGTAGAACAAATGTCCTAAGACATAAAATTGTATTAGATGATGGAACAAAACCATTCTTTATTCCTAATTACAGATTACCAATAAGCCAAGGACCCATAGTTGATAATTTGATAGAAGAAATGAAGAAAGATGGGGTAGTCATTCCTTCTAAATCTTCATATAATTCTCCATTACTACTTGTTCCAAAGAAAGATGGAAAGTGGAGACTTGTGATAGATTATAGAAAGTTAAATTTCAACACCATCCCCCGATAGAATACCAATGCAGTGATTCAAGATATGGTAATAATTAGAAGGTGCAAGGATATTTTCATCTTTAGATTTACATTAGTGGATACTGGCAAGTACCTTTAGACGAAGAGTCAGAAACCATTCACAGCCTTCCAGCACACTGAGGAACACTTGCAATTTGAAGTCATGCCATTTCGGACTCATGGCTCCTTTAACGTTTGTTAGATTAATGCTTCCAAATATTGGGGATATAGAGAGAAAATGTTGCGGTTTACTTAGATGATGTTATCATTTTAGCAAGATTTAGAAAATCACCTCAAAACATTAGAAATAGTCCTGGAAAGATTAAGAAGAGCAGGATTAAAAATCAAATTAAAGAAATGTCAATTCTTAATGTTTTGGAATATTTAGGACATGTAATTAGTGAAGATGGTCTGCGAATGCAAGCAGAGCCAAGATAAAAACCAATAGTTGAATATCAGCTCCTACCAATTTGAAAGCTTTGAGGAAGATTCCTAGGAATGTTAGGCTATAGACCTTTCAATAAAAACTTTACTACAGTAGCCAAACCATTAACAGAATTAACAAAGAAAGATGTCAAATATGAATGGAATAAAGGAACAAGAACAGCCTTCCAAACACTAAGAGTAAAATGACCAGAAATCCTTATGATCTACCCAGATTTCTCCAAAGACTTTTACTTAGCCTGTGATGCCTCAAGTACGGACTGGGAGCTGTATTATTACAAAAGGACAAAGCAAGAATGAGAGCAGTATATTATGCCGGTAGAGTTTTGAATGCCAGAGAGAAATTATAGCACAATAGAAAGAGAATGTTTAGCATTATATACTGGGTCTAGAGAAATTTAGACACATAATTTTAGGACATAAAGTCAATGTACTTACTGATCACAAACCAATTTGTGATTTGTTTAGAAGAGAACTTTTCCAAATAACATGAAGTTCAATGATGGTTCATTAGTGTGCTAGAATTTGCATCAGAATTCAGATATGCTTGGAAAATTTGTCTACTACACCAGATGCATTATCCAGAGCCCAAGAAGAAACAGAGAAATGTGTACCACTAATACTTTTTGTTTTAGCTATCAATTAGTAGATTAGTTGGAAAAATTACAAATACAACAAAATGTATACAGAAATCAGGCATATAATAGGACCAACTAACTGACAGATGAATCTTTAAAACTTGATTTTGTTTAATCAATGGATTATTGTATAAAAAGACCAACTAGAAGAATGAAGTTATTCTCGACTATACATCCCAAAACACTAATCAGAAGTTTTAGAACTAACACACTCACAAAGTTAACAAGGATATCCTGGAATGAAAAAGACAACTAGAATCCTAACCAGAAAATATTTTTGGCCCCATTGCAGTGAGGATGCAAGAACTTTGTACAAATTGTAGTTTGTAATAGAAATAAAAAGGTAACGTAAATCCAAAAGCTCCACTTGAAAATACCCATCAGGAGTTGAATCCATTTCAGGTCGTATCTATGGACTTTTTGGGTCCATTTCACCATATTAGAGGAAATATTAAATATTAGTCATTTTTAGACTATCTAACAAGATATGTAGAGATTGTACCAGTAAGAAATAGAGTACAATTACAGTAGCAGAAGCTCTTAAAATCCTAAATTATTTGAGACATTCATGTCCACAAGTTCTTCTTTCTGATAACATAGTAGAATTTACTAATGTACTTTTAGAAAATTGTGTGAATTTTATGAAATAAATAAATGTCAAATCACAGCATATGACCAAGTTCAAATGGAGCAGTAGAAAGAACGAATCGTAGATAAAGTTATCCTGAAAACTTTAGTTAAACCTAGTACAGAAGACTGGGATTTAGCTTTTGGAAGACGTATAGTTTACTATAAACAATACTATAAATGAGACAGTAGGAGAATCACCACTACTTGTTATACGGATACGAGAAGGGACGCAAATACGTTACTAGATGATGCCACACCACCCCAAACTGCCTGCACGATGACTATATTGCCTGGAAACTAGACGTATGTAGCCAAGAACGATCAAATGGACGAGGACTAGACTTAAGGAAGCTCCAAGTGTCCAAGCAAAGAATACTATGACAAAAAATAAAGCTAAACCAAAAATTGTAGTAGGTGCTCAGGTATGTGTTCAGAATCATGTTCCAGAAAGGTTCTAATATAAAGTATCTTCAAAGTTTAATGGTCCTTAGGGTATTAAAGTGTTGAAGTTAAATAAGCTAAAGATCATAAGTGAGATTGATCTAAAAGAAAGAATTGTTCATACCAATCATGTAAAATTAATAAAACAGACTCTTGGTCAATAAGAGAATAGTTGAATTACTGAAAGAAGATAAACAAGAACCAGTAAATAACAAATACAACTCAAGAAAAAGATAAATTTATGTAAAGTGTTGAACTATTAGATATAAACAATGTATGAGCATTAAAATACCTCATGTATACAGAGATATCTGATAAGGCTTATTCTTACAGATACAAACATGCAGTTCTTCTTGGTTATCACAACACTGCTTATGTGTCATCTGGTGGTATCCGGAAAGAGAAGTGCACTACTAGAGAAAAAGGGATCTGTGAAATTAATAAGGACTTGGGCATAATGGTGTGTATTACATCAATTACTTATCAATGAATGACATTGAAAGATGTTCAAAGGGAGTTAAAATCATTAATTAGGAAAGGTGAAAATAACAGTGTTTTACCATTGTTGGAAAAAACTAGATGATGACATAGGAAGTGTGTTAAATACAAGATCCAAACGATCCCTCTTACCTTTTATAGGAATAGCACTTAATCAATTGTTTGGAGTTGCCACGGACTCTAATGTAGAAAAAGAAAGTGCCCGTATAGACAAACTGGAGAAATGGGCAGCAACAAGGGGCATTATGTGTTAAATAAGATTATAAGCTCTCAAACTTAAACAGTGAGGAATTGAAAAAATAAAAATTTATTAATCAAGTGAACACAAATATTACAAAGAGATAAAGATAATAACAGATGAACAACATTTTAATTACATTTATGAACAATGTTAGAATTGTATTGCAAGACCATAAAGATCTGTTAAATGCCATTTTTATTTATCTATAAAGGAATATTAAGTCAACGTGTATAATAAACCATGAAGAATTAGGAGCATAATTAGTGATTTTTGGTAGAAGGACATTTATACCCTATGGTAAGGGGATATAATGGTCTATTATAATTTGATAACCACCAAGGTAGTTAAAAATAGATCCTTTTAATTTTACTTTTTAATCAAAAGAAGGCAGATGTACTGGTGTCCATACATCCTTTTCCCATGTTGATAAAGGAAAACGTAATTATCTCAAATGTCAACCACATCAATTTTGCATTAGAAGAATATGGGCTAATGATGTCATTTATTACTGATGCTCAATTAAGGGATTGTATACTTTTGAAGGTAGAGTATATTTGCAATCTTGACAACCTGTATGAAACTACTATTTTTATCCTTGTGTTCAAGAAATAATTGAAAACAAAAATCAAGAGACAGTACTGTGTACAATTATCCAAACATGGTTTGTTTCATACTAATTAGAACAGTCAATTTTTGTATTCTCACTGAATAAAGTAACAGCAACTATTAATTGCCATAATATAAGTACTGAAATTAATTTCAATAATGTCCATGCTTTTGATAAGACATGCAAGTTAGTTATTCCTAATAAATTATATTATGAACCTCATGTCTTCTGATAACAATCCATAAAATAACCCATACGCATGAACTACTCTAGTGAAGTTAAGGAATTTAAACTGTCTCAGTTAGAGTTAAAACAAATAAAAAGAGTTAGTTTAGTAGATAAATTTTCTATTACAAAGAAAATGTTTCATCAGTTCTGTCTCTACTTCCGATTTGAGGTCATAATCATCATTGTAATAATAGTGTTTACAATTTTAGTCCAAACGTGTGGTAATTTCAAATGTTGAAGGATTATAGCAGAAATAAAAGGGCCAATGAAGGTAAATGATCTTATAGACATAATTTACTGAATTCTTTATTTATTATTATTTGCATTATAATGTTAAAACAATTAACCATTTTTACAGTATAATAATTCAATATATATGTATTTGTATGTATATGTATCTCTTTTGATTCATGATATAATATATGTGAATTTTCTACCATATATTCTTAATTGATTTTTTTTGCATTAGTGCATTGACACAGTTTGTGCAATTTAAATATTTTTTTGAGAATTGACTTGATGGGCAATCATATAAATACTTTATTTTATTTGTGATTTTGCAATCATCCATTGAAATATATTCTTTTTGTCACACTGAGGGCAGTGTGAGGTAGCGTGACCGAGTGATGTTGTGGTGTAGAATAGATAGGGAAATTAGAGAGAGAGAGAGA
>NC_089788.1:24646474-24663974 GCF_040412425.1 Macrobrachium rosenbergii | reverse complement strand
TAGAATAAATATATACTGCATATATGCATGAATAGGCTATATATATTTATAGATGTGTTTATGTGTGTAGATAAAATGAGCGAAGCTTCAAAGTTTCAACGTTTCTTTCCTAATGAACTGATAATAACGAAAAGTTAATGTGTAGGCTACTGGCTTGGTCATAATCACAATGAAAAATGTAGAGTAGGATAATAGGTTCAAGAATATATGTATACACAAACACAAGCACTACAAACACACCCACGCGCACACACCCACACACACACACCTACACAATATATATATATATATATATATATATATACTGTATATATATATATATACTGTATATATATATATATATATATATATATTGTGTGCAATGTATGTGTTTGTGTATACATATATTTTTGAACCTATTTTCCTACTCTATATTTTTCATTGTGATTATGACCAAGCCAGTAGCCTACACATTAACTTTTCGTTATTTTCAGTTCATTAGGAAAGAAACGTTGAAACTTTGAAGCTTCGCCCATTTTAATTAGGGAGAGGAAAGTTTTTACACATTAAAATCCACTACAAATATATGAAGGGTAGCAGTGTGAGGTAGACACACCTGTGTTACGGGCAAACGAACTCGGGCAAACATTACTCCAGGTAAGGTCGTGAAAGGTAAACGAAACTACGGAGCTTCAAGGAGAAGTCGGGAGGAGTGTGTAAAGAGTGTTCGCTGACTCTAAACTTTGGCAGTGTGTGATGAGCGACGTGACAAGCCTGTAGTTAAGATGAACCTTCAAACTTTGCCGGAGTCTGCAAACATCCTGTGAAGGTGAAAAGCCTCTTTGCCTTTCTTTTTATTCCGATTATGGAGTCGTCATTTACTTCGTGAGTAGTTCCTCACTGGACGGGTTGGTATCGCTTTCAGCTAGCACTCTGCTGGACCCGCGTTCGATTCTCCGGCGGGCCAATGAAGAATTAGAGAAATTTATTTCTGGTGATGGAAATTCATTTCTCGTTGTAATGTGGTTCGGATTCCACAGTAAGTTGTAGGTCCGTTGGTAGGTACCAATTGGTTCTTAGCCACGTAAAATAAATCTGATCCTTTGGGCCAGCCCTAGGAGAGCTGTTAATCAGCTCAGTGATCTGGTTAAACTAAGGTATACTGAACATTTTTTTTTTACTTCGTGAGTGGAATCCACGTAAAACGTAACAGAGACGAGATTTACCTTTATTAAGAGAGAGATAAGAATTCCATAAGGGGAAATATCCAGATTTGAGGGAAACGGTTGAAAACAATGTCGACTGAAGTCTTTTCGTGTTCTTATACATAAAAGAACAGGTAAAAAATGCACGGAAGTTTCTTCGGCGCAATCAGTCGAGTTTTCTGTACAGCATATATTGCTGTATGAAACTTTCGGCCACGGTCCATGAAACTTTTAGCCGCGGCCCATGAAACTTTCAGCCACTGCCCGGTGGTGGCCTGTGTTGTTGGTACCTATTGCTTTGCCAGACGCACGATCATGGCTAACTTTGACCAATTTGCAGCCCTCTAGCCTCAGTAGATTTTAAGATCTGAGGGCGGACAGAAAAAGTGCGGACGCACAGACAAATAGCCAGTTTTCTTTTACAAAAAACTAAGACTGGCTGTTATTTGAAAATGACCAATCCTATTTAATTCTATTTAATGTGAAATTTCAGTCTTAAACTGTTATAATACTAAATGATAACGTGAAGTTATGGGAGATTAGAATCACTGATGTAAGTATTAATAAACACGAACTAAATAGAAAGCAGGACTTACGTCACACTAACTAAAGGAAAGAGGACGCGACCGTCTGTAAACGAGATACTATGGCATCATTAAGAGTAAAAGCAAGATGAAGCCATTTCCTCCAGTATTACCATTGCCATCATCTCTTTCACTTGTTCTTGTCGCTGTTGTTAGATTAGCGATATGATTGGTATACAGTACGTATACAGTACACTTGGAAGCTATATACATACACACATATATATATATATATATATATATATATATATATATATATATATATATATATATATATATATATATATATTTATATATACATATAATATGTTTATATATATACATATATATAAAGGCATATATATATATTTACAATTTATACACATATATATATATATATATATATGTATATATATATATTTAATTTATAATATATATATATATATATATATATATATATATATATATATATATATATATAATGTATGTATATATACACACAATCATTAAGCTACAAACATTGTTTCATTTCCTTTATCTCATACACAATTGTTCTGTGCATTAGTACAATTACTAACAGGACCTTATTCAAATTGGATGTTGTGTAGTGGAGGTATTTATTCAAAAAGTTACGATTTTGGTAGGACAAACAGTCCTCATTCTCAAGTATCCGTACTTGAGAATGAGGACTATTTGTCCTAGAAAGCTTGTAACTTTTTTTTAATAATATATCTCCACTACGTACCATCCAGTCTGAATGAGATCCTGTTAATATATATATATATATATATATATATATATATATATATATATATATATATATATATATACATATATATATATATATATATATATATATATATATATATATATAAATATATATATATATATATATATATATATATATATATATATATATATATATATAAATATATATATATATATATATATATATATATATATATATATATATATATATATATGTGTGTGTGTGTGTGTGTGTGTGTGTGTGTCTGTCTGTCTTTCTGTGTGTGTTTGTGTACGCACCTTTTATAACAATACCACATAACTAGATGCAATATTTTTTATGGTATATTTACTTAGAATAACGTTAGCCATTGGAAAGAAAACTGCAAACACCTGGTTTTTCATTTCCTGCCTGTTAATATTCGTAATTTCTCAGGAAAAAAATGAGTGCTTGAAAAAGGAATTAGTATTAAATTTTACCGTGAGCAAATTTGCAATGGTTCTTGTTGATTCCTCCGAGCCACAGTATCTAGCTGATTTTTTTCATTTAAGAGAGAAAAATGTAAAAAATAAGTTGGCTAAATTTGGGGAACAAAATTGCATGAACTTAAACAAATACGAGTATCATATAATCTTGCAGTTTAGCTCCCAGAATAAATATGGCGTTGTGGAAAATGAAATGGGCAAAATATTGGCTGCAATCGTGATAATTGAAGGATTAAATAAGATTACTTCTTATTAAAACTACGCATAACCAAATGTTAACGAATATGAAAAGAAAAATATGTAAGTTATAAGGAAAATTTTTGGTAGGATCTCAGAACTGATCGGTATATTACTGACTGACGATTAAAAGACAAGAAAATGAAAAGGGCTTCTTATAAGAACATGCATATTATATATGAGTGCACGCATATGTAACTTAATGAGGTATAGAGAGAATGCATATTCATAAAAAAAAAAAATACTTGTATACATATGAAGACATTGCGTACAAACTGAAAACAGACAAATTATAGAGGAACTCATAATTAGTGGCGTCACCATCAAACCCTGTCATTTTACCTAACTGTAAAAGGGTGGCTTAGTCACTGCAGTGTCCGCCCGAACGTCTGTACCTGACCACTGCAATAATGATTATATATTCACCCTACGTGGGTATGTATTCCAGTTCACAGGGATAGCTCTCTGTCTCCCTCAAACACACACACACACACACCTAAGAACCCGCTTTAAGTCCCCGATGTCGGCCCCAGCAGGAGAGAGAAGGGGCGGGGGGCGCGTTGCAGGCAAAACACATCGAACTTGAGTGACGTGTGTTCCGTCAAAATATAATACAGAACATGGAGAGCCTCGACGTGGTAATATCAGCCTCTACACATGTACTCGTGCGAGTATCTTTGTTATAATAAATTCCGGCAAGTGGTTTAAAATTCATCAATAAATACAGCTTGCACGAAATTAGAAAAATGAACCAGTATCACGTCAAAAAACTGGTATGGAGCACCATTATTTTCTTGACGCATTATTATAATTTTTTCATGAAGGAATATTGTTTTCATAATTTGTTATGAATGAATATTGTTTACATCCTTTTCACGTAGTAAGGTGGTATGTGTGTGTGTGTGTGTGTGTGTGTGTGTGTGTGTGTGTGTGTGTGTGTGTGTGTGTGATGTGTAACATCACCGCAACGAACGTTAATGTAGCTAAATGAATACGTGCTGCAGCAACACCTTATGCACTTACTGAGGAGATATATAGTAAAAAGTAGGCGTCGTGAGTCTATACAAAATTTAAAATTAGATTATAAATGGTTAAAAGAGAGAGCACATGTTCATTGTTTGTAAGTTTAATCTTAGTTACAGTGTTCAGAAATTTTCTGTATTTCCCAATCGGTGTTTATATGTAGTAATACAGTAGTAGTATAACTTCTGTGTTAGTGTGTGAGATAGGAATATTTAATACACAGGCGAGAAAGGACAGCAAATGTCATCAAACAAAATTGAAAAAATTAATGTATTAGAAAATATGTTTGAATATGAGAATATTTATATTAGGATTATAAAAATAATTTTCTCTCTCTCTCTCTCTCTCTCTCTCTCTCTCTCTCTCTCTCTCTCTCTCTCTCTCTCTCTCTCTCTCTCTCTCTCTCTCTCTCTCTCTCTCTCTCTTATATATATATATATATATATATATATATATATATATATATATATATATATATATATATATATATATAAATTATATATATATATATATATATATATATATATATATATATATATATATATATATATATATATATATATATATATATTATATATATATATATATATAATATAAAATCCATATTATATATATATATAAACACTGGAGTGCTGCGAGGCCTTTCGACACTAGTCCTTTACTTATGCAGCACTCCAGTGTTTCCGTTTCCTTCTGCTGGCCTTTTATCTTTATTTATACTATTCATCACGTTCCATATTTTATCGTGATTCAGTTATGCATATATATATTTTCGTATTCATTATATATATATATATATATATATATATATATATATATATATATATATATATATATATATATATATATATTGTAGCGCCCACACGTGGACCCTACACACACCTACACATGACCACCATTATCTTATCTTGTGACAAGGAACCTGCGAACGAAACATGTGGACAAAAGAAACACAACTCCTCTCATACTGTAAGGTGTCAAAGAAACGAGCAGGTAAAAGTTACTGCTACTTTATTACAGATCCAGGCAGTTTATATAGCGGCTGACTGACGCCGGCCCGCGAGAGACAATGGAATTGACTGTGACCTGAGGTCGAAACAATAAACAATAATATGCAGTGAACGAGTACAAATTACAATACAAAACATACAGAACTACAATATGGATACAGTCTTGATGCCTGTGAATGAAGAAACATGTGATACACAATGTGTGACATTTGTATAAATATGCATAAAGTAAAAATGATTAAAAATGCATGACCTGGCATGTTTTAGGCGTGACTAATTGAGCTTGAAGAAAATGGGAAGTCACCAAAGAAAACATGCTCAGCGGAGACAATTAATGGCGCCGCCGAAACACTACGCTGGCGCCGATGTGGTGACTTTACAAATACTCCCCAAGACGAGGGACGCGTCTGATTAATCCCTGTATCTGCTGGGGCGCTAAAGGGTGCTGCGGCTCCTTGAAGATAACGGAGGGTCTCCCGCCTGTGAGGCTGCTGGTTGGGCGGTCCCTTCCTGGGGCGGCGGCGCTGCTGCGGGGTGAGGGCGTGCTGGAGTGCAGTTGGGCGGAAGGGGTGCTGCGTCGCTGTCGGGACTCTCCGGCAGAAAGGCGGGCTTTAACCGGTCTATTGAAACCCAGTCGTCCTTGCCAGGGGAGTGCCAGCTGGAACGCCTTGCTGTTTCGTTCCAGCACGCGGAAGGGTCCCCTGTAGGGCTTGGTTAGTGGTGGACGGACGGCGTTGACTCTGATGAAGACGTGGGTGGCGGATGACAGCTGTGGCAGCATGAAGGTGGTTGCTTTGTCGATGTATGAGCGCCTGCAAGGCGAACTTGCCGGCCACGTCGCGGGCCTCTGCAGTGATGGGGAGTGGCGTTCATCCGTCACGAGCTCTCCCGGCACCACGAGGGGTTCCCCATAGGTTTGTTCAGCTGCAGATGGGGTGCCGTCGGCTCTGGGGCGGTTCTCAACCGAGAGGACCCACGGCAGCTGATGTTTCCAGTCCTCGGCGGTGCAGCGGGCCATGAGGGATGACTTTGGGACCTGTGGAACCGTTCGACCAGGCCGTTGGCGCTGGGTTGTACGCTGTGGTGGTGTGGTGCGTGGTTCCCAGCAGTTGAGCCAGGGCAGACCACAACTCGGAGAGGAGCGGGGCCCCTATCGGTTGTGATGTGGTCCGGGACGCCGGCGGCTAACCCAACTGGAGAGCAGGGCCTCGGCGCACGCGCTGGCGGTGGCTTCTTGCATGGGTGTGGCTTCGGGCCACCTCGTCGAACGGTCTACCACCGTCAGGAGGTATCTGGATCCGCCTGATGGGGGAAGGGGCCCGACGACGTCGATGTGGATGTGGCTGAAGCGGCACCCAGGCTGTGGGAACTCGCCTACCCCCGACTGTGTGTGACGACCCACCTTACTGGCCTGGCACTGCAGGCACTGTTTTGCCCAGGCCGTGGCGTCCTTTTTGCACCCGTGCCCGACGAACTTTTTGAAAGCAGTTTGGCGTGGTCCTGCCGGAGGGGTGTGAGGCCGTGAATTATGTCGAATACCTGGCGGCGGCGTGAGGCTGGAACCAAGGGGCGGGGCTGACCTGTGCTGATGTCACAGAGCAGGCTGGGGCCTTCGGGGCCAGGGTCACGTCCGCCCACTTGAGGGATGTGATGGCGGTGCGGTATGCTGGGGTTTCTGGGTCAGCGGCCTGTTCTCTGGCAAGGTCCTGGTAATCTACACCAAGCTGCACTGCGTTCAACTCGACTCTGGAGAGGGCGTCTGCTACGGGATTTTTCTTGCCGGTGGTACCTGACGGAACAGGTAAATTCGGCTATGGCTGAGAGGTGGCGCTGCTGTCTGGAAGACCATGCGTCCCCTGCTTCGTGAAGCGTGAACCAGTGGCTGATGGTCTGTGAAGATTGTGAAGGGTGTCCTCCAGGAGGAACTTGAAGTGCCGAACTGCGCGGTACATCGCGCAGAGTTCCCTGTCGGAAGGTGCTGTAGCGGGTCTCTGCGGGATTGAACTTCTTGCTGAAGAAGGCGATGGGCTGGGGCGCCGTTGATGATTTGCTCCAGAACAGCACCGCAGGCGGCGTTACTGGCGTCTGTCGTCAGCTGGAGGGGGGCCTTGGGATCCTGGTGTGCCAAGGTGGTTGCCTTGGCGAGGGCGGCCTTCGTCAGGGAAAAGGCCTGCTGCTGGCTGGGTCCCCAAGACAGGGACTTCGGTTGGCCTTTTAGGACTTCCGTCAGGGCCCGTGGTGTCTCAGCGCGATCCCGGGATGAACCGCCTGTAGAAGTTTACCATCCCAAGGAACTCCTGGACGGCCTTGATGGAGGTGGGTGTCGGGAACTTGGCTACGGCTGCTACTTTCGATGTAAGAGGGTGGACGCCTGTCGGAGACACCTCGTGACCCAGGAATTCTGCTTTCTGGACGCCGAAGGTACACTTGTCGAAAACGGACGACGAGGCCGTTCTCTTGGAGCGCTGGAGGACTGCCTGATGTGTCTCTGGTGTTCGCTGTGAGACCTGGAAAATATGAGAATGTCGTCGACGTAGCAGACGCAGAACTTTAGGTCCCCCAGGATGCTGTCCATGAGCCGCTGGAAGGTGGCCCCGGCGTTCCTCAGCCCGAAGGTGGAGAAGGCGAACACATAGGACCCGAAGGGCGTGATGATGGCTGTCTTTGGTATGTCCTCTGGCGCAACAGGTACCTGGAAATAAGATTTAAGAAGGTCCAATTTAGTGAATATTTTGGCCCGTGAAAGGAGGCCGTGAGGTCCTGCATGTTGGGTGAGGGTAGTGGTCGGGCTCTGTTGCAATGTTGAGCCGCCTGTAGTCGCCGCAGGGGTCTCCAGGAGCCGTCCGGTTTCTGCACCATGTGGAGGGGGGAGGCCCATGGACTGGAGGCTTTCCTGCAGATGCCCATCCGCTCCATCTCCGCGAATGCTTTTTTCGCCTCCTGAAGGCGCTGAGGGGGAAGCCTGCGGAACTTCGCATGTGTTGGGGGCCCTTTAGTCGCTATATGGTGGTATATGCCGTGTTTACTTGGCTGGGGCCCCGGGGATTTGGCGGCTCGGGCTTAAATACCTCAGGAACTCCGACAGTAGGTGTGCATACTGGTGGGGCGACAGCGCTGATGGTGGGTCTGGGTCCGCCGTTAACGGGAGAGACCGGCAGAAGTCGGTATCGAGGAGGTGCTTGCGCCCCGCGTCGACTAGCAGGCCGAAGTGCGCCAGAAAATCGGCCCCCAGGAGTGGGGTTCCTACGTCCGCGACGATGAAGTCCCAGGAGTAACTCTGGCCAAGGATGGAGATCGACAGGAGCCTGGTGCCGTAGGAGAGGATGGGGTTCCGTTGGCGGCCGTCAGGAAAGCGGCCGGGTCTGGTGTCTGGTTGCGGTCCTCTCTGGATGCTGGGAAGACCGATTTAAAGGCCCCTGTGTCGACCAGCATCATCCTGCGGAGAGATGGTGTCGCGGACGTAAAAACCTACTGTTTTTGAGGCCCTGGGTTCTTCGGCTGCCATGGCGGCCTGTCCTGCTGGCCGCCGCCACCCGTTTTTTGAACGGGCGAACGAGCAGGGCGGCAGGCAGTTTCAGGCGTCCTTTCCGAACCACTTGTGGTAGCGACAGAAGCCGGGGACCTCCATCTGCTGTGGTTCGGTGGACGTCTGTTGGCGATGGCGTTGGCGGGCTGCTCGTCCTCTTCAGGCTGGACGGAGCTGACCGGCTGTGTGGCCGGTTTAAGCCGCTGTGAAGCCTTGACGGAGTCTGTGAGATGTTGCGCCGTCTCTATGAGGTCCTCAATAGGCATGGTGTAGGGGTGAGCGATCTGGTTGCGTACCTCCGGGAGGAGTTGGTGAAGGTAGATTTCCGTGCTGGCTTATCTCCTGCCGCTTCTTTGTGCCACCCAAGTCTGGTAGTGACAGGAGATCTACGACCATGCTCCAGCGTCTCTTGAATTGAGGTCGTGGCGTGGGTTTATGGCAAGGTCGATAGCACGGGCGGCCCCGCTCGGCGATGGGCAGGGAGCAAGCTTCGAGGAGGAACTTTTTGTGGTGCTGTATGTGAGGGTGTGTGTTTGGGTACTCGCGAGATGAGTTTTCTGTACATGTCCTCGGAAGGGCGTTGAGCACTGTGTCGGCCTGTAGGATTTCGTCCGTCAGGTCCGCGATTCTGAAGTGGCTCTCCACCTGCGCAGCCACATCGATGGGTTCCCCTGCGTAAACGGCGGCAGCTTTACGGTGAGGGCGGCCCGCGATTGTGTTGCCCGGCTGTCGTGTGTTTGGGGCGCTGGTGTTGAGTTGCGGGAGGGCCTCGATGCGGGGGCGGGCGTGGGTGTGATGGGAGGTAGGTAAACCTCCGAGTCCGCGGGGTCCGTGTTTAACTGCACGAAGGAGGGGATATCCGCGTCCATGCTCGCTCCTTTGACCCCTTACTGGAGTGGGGTACTTTCGCGTCAGTACGCACTTTCGTGCGCCGTGTGGTTCCGCTAGTGACGCTGGTGGGAGTGCGCCGACAAGAGTCAGCACGCTCAAACGCTGGTTACAGCGCCGTGTTTAGGCCGCTAAGGCGTTTTGGAGAAATCCTGGAGCCAAGACTAAGTCGCCATGTCAGTCCGCTAATGGCTCCGGGATACTCCGGGGGTCACCACTGTAAGGTGTCAAAGAAACGAGCAGGTAAAAGTTACTGCTACTTTATTACAGATCCAGGCAGTTTATATAGCGGCCGACTGACGCCGGCCCGCGAGAGACAATGGAATTGACTGTGACCTGAGGTCGAAACAATAAACAATAATATGCAGTGAACGAGTACAAATTACAATACAAAACATACAGAACTACAATATGGATACAGTCTTGATGCCTGTGAATGAAGAAACATGTGATACACAATGTGTGACATTTGTATAAATACGCATAAAGTAAAAATGATTAAAAATGCGTGACCTGGCACGTTTTAGGCGTGACTAATTGAGCTTGAAGAAAATGGGAAGTCACCAAAGAAAACATGCTCAGCGGAGACTTAATTAATGGCGCCGCCGAAACACTACGCTGGCGCCGATGTGGTGACTTTACAATACGACTTTCGTACATAAGTATTCCTTATTATCACGGTCGCATTTTATGTATTATTACTGTTGTACGTATTGCGCTGCCAGTTTTCCAACCATGTATGTGTGACATTCAGTCCAAGAGCTTGTACCATTTTATATGTATAATTCTATATGTGTACACTCGACAAGGAAAGTTAAGATAGAGTTTTTTTAAATCTTCGGACATATATTGGTGAATAATGAGACATCTGGCAACTTTAGAAAGGGGGAGGAGCTTCAGTCTTATTGTGTTTGTTTTTTGCTTGACCTCCTTTAACTTTCAATCATATTCTTCAGTTCTGAAATCATTGATACTTAAATGCAGTAGTAAGCTTTACAGTATTCGTTCAAGTTGTAATCTGCAGCGACAGTTCTGAGCAAAATAAATATTTTTCGACATAACCTACCAAGTAACTTACACAAATGAATTTATGACACCACAATGAACGGAATGCTTGCATAATCGGAAACGCGATCTTCCATAGTGAAATCAAGAGTTAAATTTGAGCAATGTCAAACGAAAAACGTGGGGAACAATAAAGGAACAAATGCAATGTTACGATGAGAGAGAGAGAGAGAGAGAGAGAGAGAGAGAGAGAGAGAGAGAGAGAGAGAGAGAGAGAGAGAGAGAGAGAGAGAGAGTTGCTGTTGTGTAAGCCTAGGCCTATATGTAGAGCAACTCATTTCATTATTTTTTTCTTTTAGAGATTGAGCGATACTATATTTGTATAGTATGTTTTAGCAATGGAGAGAGAGAGAGAGAGAGAGAGAGAGAGAGAGAGAGAGACTATGGCGACGCCAAGAAACATCCAGTTACTTGTGTTTTCCCGCCGAAGTGCTCCTCACATCATAGAGAACGATCTTGCGGATTTAAATAGATTTGGTCAACCTACCCTAGCTGTCACAGCATTTACTGCCATTAATTCCAGCTGACTTTTAACACAGTGAAATACAAATATGAATGGTAAAAATTAAAAAAAATTATCATTACCTCGTATGATGATGCAATAATAAGCCCGTTCATAACGGAAAACGAGTAAATATTGCCGTTCTGATAAACAAATAAACAGTACTACACTGAGATACCCCAACACCATCTTTTAGATCTCGATTACTTCGAACATGCAGAGTGTTTTTAAGTATCTTGAGCGTTTTTGTTTTGCAGATTTAACATATATGGTATAATTTGCATTGTATTTTCATATTCTAGAGTAAATTTACCAAGATTATGTGTTTTCTGTAAAAAAAAATTAAAATTCGATGAACGAAATCTATTGAAAACTGTATCCTCACTCTCCTTGCCGAGTGTACAAACACAAATGCTTGTACTTATCCTGTTTCTACCTGTCAGAGGTCAGAAGCTACATTGCGGCTCGCATGAGGCCTGGACCTGTGTGAATGTTTTTTTTTTTTTTTTTGTAAATAAAACGGTAAGCTATGGAATCCGAGTCTTCCTCGTACCTCGCCTCACAGTATAATTATACAAATCTCTCTCTCTCTCTCTCTCTCTCTCTCTCTCTCTCTCTCTCTGTATATATATATATATATATATATATATATATATATATATATATATATATATATATATATATATATATATATATATATAACGCCATAGTCCTACTTCAGAATCCACGTTTATCAGTATAATCAAACAATCATTCCAACATAAACACAATGGCGTTGAAATAAGTACATGCGTATCAGTATAAAAAAAAAATCGCATAGATGCTTCATCAACAACAATTGTTTGTTTCAATTGACCGTTGATTGCCCTCATGAGCAAGTCAGATCGCACAATAATTTCCAATCATATCAGGCAACACATAAATCAAAGTCAGGGCTTTCACATGAAAATATTGGTTCGACAACTATTATTAAGTGTCATGAAAATGGGTTGTTGATAAAATGATTGCCATAAGGTATTATGTGTGTTATGGAAAAATAATGGACGATGGGAAAACTGTTTTCATTATATCACCGAAAAATAAGTTCTTCAAACTTATTTTTCAGCTATCAAATACCAAATTAGGCATCATATATGAATATAATGAAAAAACTTCCACTTTCAGATAAAATTAAGTATACCTTAGTTTAACCAGACCACTGAGCTGATTAACAGCTCTCCTAGGGCTGCCCCGAGGGATTAGATTTATTTTACGTGGCTAAGAACCAATTGATTACCTAGCAACGGGACCTACAGCTTATTGTGGAACCCGAACCACATTATAGCGAGAAATGAATTTCTGTCACCAGAAGTAAATTCCCCTTGTTCTTCATTGGCCAGTCGGAGATTCAAACTCGCGGCTAGCAGAGCTCTAGCTAAGAACGGAACCCACTTTCCCAACGGGGAACTAAATAGGTGGGGTGCCCTCTTATTAGTGACTTTTCTTCTCATCTGGGGTATGTACCACGAGTGAAGATTCATATGTACCACGAGTGAAGATTCATCACTTCTCTTACAGGTTCAAGTTTTTTGGTCATAGTCGACAGCGAAAAATCCTGTTGGTCACACGCAGGTTGCAATAGCCACTCAAATATCTGACTGCATTCATTATTAACTATTAATAATAATAGGTTACCTTCAGGCTTAAAAAAATAAAGACCTGAATGGGAAATAATATGACATAAACTCACACTCTCACGCGCACATTCACACACACACATGCACGCATATAATATATATATATATATATATATATATATATATATATATATATATATATATATATATATATATATATATATATATAAATATAAATAAATGCATGCGTGTGTGTGTGTGTGAATGTAACGTGAGAAATGTGAGTTTTTGTAAAATTATATATATATATATATATATATATATATATATATATATATATATATATATATATATATATATATATACTGTATATACAGTATATATATATATATACTACTATATATATGTATATATATATACATACATACAAATATTTATACATACTTATATACATATATATTAAAAAAGCATTCGTTTATTGGTAAACTACAAAAATAATATTAGATACTCGTGCATGTCTTTCAAATTCGAGTTTAGTTTTATTGGAGTTCATAATTAACCTATTATCATTGAAGAGGATGCAAAGTAAAATTTAACTTTTGGTTCACAAGTTACAATGAAAGTAATGCTGCGAGAAGGTATCAGACCTAACAGTCATTGAGTCAGTTTCTCTACTTTAAAATCCATACTTAATTGTATGTAGAATGTTTATAATTTTCCCAATAATATTTAAATTTTTCAATATTATAATGATTTTGAAGCTTTACGTTATACTGTCACGAACGTCTAAGATTTTCACAATATATGTCATGAAAATCGCTTTTGTCATTATTACAGACGAGACTAGATTAAAGTTTTACTTGATGCAGTAAAGTAAAGTTCGAAAGGCTGTGACAGCCTGTGTGCGATCAGTAGAATCCTTTGCAGTTTGTTTTGAACAATTAAAACTTTTTCCTGTAAGTGAAGTGATAACACTTGATTGCCAGTACCTCACGTAATAACTGGGTATTGAAAGTCGATATCGGATAAGTCAGATTTTACGGGCCTTAAATTCAAATATTTCTTCTTTTTTTTCTTTTTGACAGACAAAGTTGATGATTAGTGGGTTGGGTTCAGATAAGAAGAATTTTTTCTTCGGAAAAGGGAGTCTTTTTTTTTATTATTATTTTTGACAGAGTTGATGATTAGTGGATTGGGTTTAGATGTGAAGAATTTTTTCTTCGGAAAACGAAGTTTTTTTTTTTAATTATTATTTTTGACAGACAGAGTTGACGATTAGTGGATTGGGTTCAGACGAGAAGAATTTATTCTTCGGAAAAGGAAGTCTTTTTTCTTTAATTATTATTTTTGACAGAGTTGATGATTAGTGGAGTGGGTTCAGATGAGAAGAATTTATTCTTCGGAAAAGGAAGTTTTTTTTTTTTATTATTATTTTTGACAGTTTTGATTTTTTTCAGATGATTTATTCTTCGGAAAAGGAAGTTTTTTTTTTTTATTATTATTTTTGACAGTTTTGATGATTAGTGGAGTGGGTTCAGATGAGAAGAATTTATTCTTCGGAAAATGAAGTCTTTATTTTTAATCATTATTTTTGACAGACAGACAGTTGATGTTAGTGGATTGGGTTCAGACGAGAAGATATTTTTCTTCGGAAAAGGAAGCCTTTTTCTTTTAATTATTATTCAATATAATGAAGGCATCTAGTTATGCCTTTTATATTTAGATATGAAACTGAAGAAAGAGGGCAGATTAACTAGTTAATCGTTTTTCGGCGTGCTTTTTTGTTTTTCAAGATTTTTTTTTTTCATCTCTATTTGAGACCATTATATTTCTTTAACAAAAATAATAATAGGAAAAAACCATTTATTGACAGTCCAATTTTCATGAGTTTTAATTGACTGTTGTCGAATCGAGTTTTTCACGCAAGAGCTTGTTAGATTTGATTGGAAATACCTGTTTGTTATGGATTGCTTGTGAGCTTAATCAACGGTCAAGTAAAATAAACAAAAGCTGCTGGTGAAACATGCTGGGGATTTTTATGTGCCTTTATTCTGATATCACTGTGCTTATGTTTGGACGACGACCGCTAAATTGGAATAGTGATTTTTGATTGAGTTATTGTGTGCATGAAGCTGATTGAATGTATGCCGCCGACATACACGCGCCCGCACACGCACACACACACACACACATATATGTGTGTGTGTGCGCGCGCGTGTGCACGCGTGTATATCGGAGGCATACATTCAACCAGCTTTATGCACACAATAACTCAATCAAAAAAAAGTTTAAGTATACCTTAGTTTAACCAGACCACTGAGCTGATTAACAGCTCTCCTAGGGGTGGCCCGAAGGATTAGACTTAATTTACGTGGCTAAGAACCAATTGGTTACCTAGCAACGGGACCTACAGCTTATTGTGGAATCCGAACCACATTATACCGGGAAATGAATTTCTATCACCAGAAATAAGTTCCTCTAATTCTTCATTTGCCAGTCGGAGATTCGAACTCGGGCCTAACAGAGTGCTAGCCGAGAACTCTACCAACTCGTCCAACGAGGAACTAAAAAAACTCACTATTTCATATATATATATATATATATATATATATATATATATATATATATATATATATATATATATATATAAATATATATAAATGTATGTATGTATGTGTGTGCGTACTACAAGAGCCAGAAGGAATTAATAAAAGGCATAAGTAACTAGTGCTTTCATGTTTTTAATGTACGTCCCTTGATACTTGAAAGTTCTGTGTACTGATGTCTTTTATAATTTCCTTCTGGCTCTTGCAGTATATTTAGTCATGTGATCTTTGTGGAGGTATAGGTTAGCAATATGATTTGTGTGCCTGATTAAAGCTGTTACATCATTCTTGTGTTTCTATGTGTCTGACATATCTCCTGCTCTTCATCAGGTAATGTCGGACAGATCAATGTAAGGTATCAAAGGTGCAGATTAATTCATGTATTTGCTTCAAACTTACTTTGTTTTCTGGATGCGATTGCTGACTTTGTGGGCATGTTTGAACGTTCACAGTTCCTTGGTTTTTATTAAGACCTGTGTTTGTTTAAGAAGGCTAACCCGAATAACGGTGTCTGGTTCCAGGTCAGTGAACATCATGTCTAGACATGTATCTCTCTCTCTCTCTCTCTCTCTCTCTCTCTCTCTCTCTCTCTCTCTCTCTCTCTCTAGTGTGTGTATACGTGCTCTAATGGAAGGGGTTCTGAGAACAATGTTACTTTCTTTAGTTGTATTTATCTCTTTTCATTGCTGTTCAGATTTTCTTCATACATTTGCTGTCGTTTTCTCTTTCTTTGGATGCTGTTGCGTTTTGTAATTCTATGTTTGTCATTTCGACAAGTGGACAGTAATTATATTGTTAGAGACTCACTATACAAAGACGGATTAATCTCGTAGAAGCTCATGTTACTGATGAATGTTTCTGGGTAACTTGGTGATTTATCCTGTGGAAATGTTTCATATTTAACAGGATTGGGCACTTTGTATTCCAGTTTGTATCTGATTTCAAACCACTCAAGCTTTGGTAATAGAAAAGTAAATACGGCGGTTGTAATCCTTGAATGAAAATCCCTGGTATCTTTATCATAATGATCAGAGTGATATGACCTCTGGTGGCGGTTAGATTCAGTTTTATCATCGTTGAAATTAATTGAGGAAATGAGACAAAGAGTATAGATTCATATGCACCGTATTGGTTCTTAGCTTACTTGCCATACATTACATTCCCCGTAGGGAGTTAGTGCCGTCAGTGCACCTCGTGCGGTGCACTATAGGCATTACTTAAGGTTCTTTGCAGCGTGTCTTCGGCCCCTAGCTGCAACCCCTTTCGTTTCTTTTACTGTACCCCCTTTCATGTTCTCTTCAACCTTACTTACCACCCTCTCCTAACAATTGATTCATTGTACAACTGCGAGTTTTACTCCTGTTATACCTTTCAAACCTTTTGCAGTCAATTTCCGTTTCTGAGCTGAATAACCTCATAAGTCCCAGTGCATGGCCTTTGGCCTAAATTCTGCGTTCAGTTCAGTTCAATTCATAAATAACATTGTAAGAAAAAATTAATCGGTACTGATTTTAGCAAAGACAAAATATGGTTGCAAGTGAAGTGTATATATTGTTACATCGCTTTTTCCAATATAGTTACAACAGTTCATGAAGTTCTCATACAACATGATACTGCAATATTTTTGGGATCCCACGATGGTACATAATTTATTTAGTCTTTGCTGCTGAGCTCATAATCTGATTAAGAAATGTAATTTAGCTTGGAATTATATTGAATATTTTTTTCCAGAAAAATGTTTGAAATTGAAAATTCAGAGCTTCAAAATATAGCATTGTATCATTGCATAATAGTAGTTCATTTCTCCATACGCTGTCTTGTTCGTTCTTTTTCGTTCTTTTTGTGTGGAGAAACACTTCTAAAATCCACATTTTTTAGCTCTATAGATACAGACAGCTCTATAGTTCTCGCGTACACATCTGGCGGAGTGGTCAAACTCTTACGAAAAATGTTAATATATTTGATACAAGAAGCAAATTTTAGCTAAAAATGAAATAGTAAATTAGCTTCTACGTTGCCCTGAAATGCTTTTTAAACCAGGTCACAT
>NC_089788.1:24611474-24641474 GCF_040412425.1 Macrobrachium rosenbergii | reverse complement strand
GCTTTTCTTTTTCTACAAAAAATAAAAACATTCCAGTTTTCTGTAGTATCTTCGAAAAAAAAAAAAAAAATACTGGTTTTGTGCGAACGCCAGGTCATAATTATTCACGTTAGATTATCACGGCAAATTAGACGGACTACAAACCCACACAGGTGGAGGCTTAACAGAAAGCATGCTGATAGGTGGATTAGCATCCAGCTTTTATGTGAGAGGGAAATAAGAGCAGAGGAAAGGTTGGGAATGAGAGATGAGATGCGCGACCTTTATGCAGCTTATTCTTGCAAAGGTGCCGCCGGTGATACTTGATACACGAATGACATCTGGTGTGGAAAAATGAAACTGAAATGAGCACGACAAGTATATGGTTTCACGCTAACGATCTTCATGAACTTCATACGTGGACTTGGACCGTCGACGGATGGTCCGTTGTTTGTCGCCCTTTCATAAGTTGTATTGCAACAGAGGTTTTTCACATTCACAATTGATCCCTGATCTTCTTTATCTGCCGGGAGCAACCAGATTCGCTGAGCAGCAGCACCAATATGCAGTAAATGTGCCTCGCTGTCGAACTTCTCAGTTCCAGAGGTATTTTATTCCTCACACCGTTGGATTGTGGAACAGCCTCCCAGAGGATGTCGTGCGGTTGGAACTTCAGAAGTTCAAGCGAAAATCCAATGCATTACTACCCTAACACTATTCTTCGTGCATTTTAATACGTTTTATCTATTTATTTATTTTTCTTCTCTTTTATTAAATGGGATATCTTCTTTCTGTATTTCCCTGTACTTCCTCTTATTTGTTCCTAATGAACACTGTATTCTTTGGAAGCTTGAATTTTAAGTGAGTGACCCCTTTGGGCTTGTCAGTTACGAATAGGTTTCATCTACTGAATAATAATAATGATAATAATAAGAATAACAACACATAAAAACGTTTCTAATATGAGGATGCAGATGACTGACTACACTATCATCTCTGCTTTGCCTAGAGATTGTTCTGTTCCTTAAGTGAAATAATTGGTCTGTGCCAACTCCAATCCAATAATAGCTTAGTGTTAAACACTTGGGGTTATTAGGGAACTTTGCTATCTTTATACTAAAACACCGTTCTTATTTGCCTCGGTAATCTGTGATTCTTCTCTTTAATCATCCAACCATCATCACTTATGTTTAATCTTAAATACCTATATTAATTACCTAACAGGAATTAACTTTTATGTTCAAATTTCTCCTCAGGTGCTATGCGCAATGTTGCAAGAATTTGGAGCGTACACACACACACACACACACACACACACATATATATAATTGATGTTATCTGTCCTACATTAAGAAACATTACGGTGCTTTAAATCATAATCTCGCTCTGGCAAAACTTGAATTCCATCAACGTTGTAGTTAATGTTTATAAACCAGTGGGAATTATAATTTTGAATACATGAAATAAATTTCATTATAATCAACTTTCACCTCGTAATATACTGTACTCATAATATTATGCAAAGGCTCTTCCATGGATCGGTACGTTCGGCAAAAAGAAAAAAGAAAAAGAAAAGAACGTTGGCTGAAGATGTTAAAAATAGCGAAATATTTTTCAGTGCATGTATTAGTCTGTGGTAATCCTGATTTATGACCTCGTCGTTGTGAGGATTAAGGTTAAAAGTCCTAGAGCTCAACGTGACTGAGCGATGGAAAACAAGAACTCAGTGAGTAAGAAAAGAATGCCTTTATGAAAATTACAGATGTTTGATATAAAATGCCCTCATGTTTGATTAGTTGTTGAAAAATAAGGCCCAAAAAGTCATGTTTGACTGAATGAAAATAGGAAGTAGAAGGAAAATATATATTTTGGTAAAGTCCCAAATTCACAAACAAAAACATTGCTAGAAATTCCTACTGCAATTCCTGCTGCACCTGGTGTCGTTTCATAAATAACATAGAGTTGATAGAGATTTTAGAGATAGTGTGAGTTGAATATACCAAACAAAAGATGAATAGAGAGAGAGAGAGAGAGAGAGAGAGAGAGAGAGAGAGAGAGAGAGAGAGAGAGACATGAAGATTTTGGAAAACGCCTTGATTTAAAGCATCGCCGTTTACAATAAAAATAAAAAATATCTACATAAAATGAAGCGGTCTCCGCTCCCGGCTAACATTTGTCAAGGCAATAGGTAGTTATATCATTCTACAGCATTGGACTCAAATTGCTACGGGCCCAGCCGGACACAATTTGGCAAGAGCATCCTCGAACCTATTGTTGTTATTGCTGATATTCCGCACGTTGCGTTTTGGGGATAAATGGTGCAGGATGCTTTGTATTTATATGGAACCTGGACGCCAATATCTTTGCGCTTTTAAATATTAAGACATGCACCCCCAATATATATATATATATATATATGTGTGTGTGTGTGTATATATATATATATATATATATATATATATATATATATATATATATATATATATATATATATATATATATATATATATATATATATATATATATATATATATATATATATATATATATATATATATATATATATATATATATATATATATTATATATAAATATATATATATATTTACATGTATACACATACATATAATTTATATAAAAGACAGCGAGATAACATGAATAATTTCCCATGAAGCCCACTTCTGCGAACCTTGAAAAAGGCTGTAATTTCGAGGAAAGAAGGCAACCCTAATTTTGTATGCGGGGTTACGGAATTAGCATTAGCGGGATTTTCTTGTAAAAAAACTTCCTAAGGCCTGTTATGGAAAAATTTCTTTGATGTAAGTGGTAGAAATCTTGGAAAGAGAAAGGATATAGGTAAAGAATAGAAGAAAAACAATACCCCATAACAATGGTTGTTAACACTTCACCTATAATCATGATACTTGTCTATAATATCGCTTTTATCATAAGAAATAGAATAGTAGAACTGTTCACATGTGCGTAAATGTATAGCATTATATGTGGACGTGAGCGATAGTTTATGACCAACGAAAACCAGCAATAGGAATGAGATAATGCATGTAAAAATCACAAGCACAAATTACATCTACAGTATAATATATATATATATATATATATATATATATATATATATATATATATATATATATATATATATATATATATATATATATATATATATATATATATATATATATATATATATATATTTTTTTTTTTTTCATGATGTTGCCTTGTAATACATATATCCTCCTATAGTTTTGATATATTTAGTCTTCTATTTATCATGTACTATATATAGTGATAGTGATTATTGAAATATCGTATATAGAATAATATCAGATCTCAAAAGAATTACTGCTTTAGGTAACCTAACAACGTAATATAGAATTAATAATATCTTTCTTGATAAAAGCTTAGTAGCTGAAGAGAGAGGTACAAGTTTTAGACCAGTTGTGTCATCTGTCATCAGTTCAGATAAGAGAGCGTGCTTTGTTTTGAGTTAGTGATGACAGGTCGGGATTAACAATTGTTCGGGTTTTTCATTTTGTTTTAAAAATATGCCAATCATAATTAGCCAGTTTTGATCGTGTAAGGATTTCTATAAAAGCTTTCTCTCACTAGAATAATGTTACATACATGGCTCTGGTCACGTATGGAATTTTGAGAGTAAGACCTCATGATCGATTGTGTCATGTATTGTACCGATTGCGTTCAAAACGTTTTACTGGAAGTGACGTCACCTTCCTCCTTCTAGAAGTTTCCTCGTATCTACTAAGGGATTCAGAGCCGATGAAACACGGTTTTTCGGCAACACCTTTTTATCAAAGCATCGGATAAAGGTGAAAGTTGGCAAGTGTATATTTTATAACCCTACCTAATTATTGCAAGTGTTATTTACTACCTAAGTTCAATAGTTCTGGTACTTACCAGAGTAAAAGTGGGTTTCCTATGCGAGCCATCAAAATCGCAGGTAGTTAACCTATGACGTCATAATGTGAAGAGAAGTTTACATATGGGGAAAACGTCTCTTCAATGATGGCATATTCACTAATTGATATTAGCACCCAAGGCCAAGAGAAAGGGAAGGTTTGCTCACTTTCCCCAAATATCCCATGTGGGTGGAGCTTTGTCTACTTCCTTATTGCATCAGCAGGTGAATTGCCGCAATGAGCATGTACCTCGAAGATATGTCATCGCCTACATAGTTACTCCAGGCAGGAGGCAACGACATCCAATTAGGTGACCTTGTCTCTCTTGGCCTTTTAATACCCATACAAGGCTTCAGCAATATCAATGATGGCGAGCAGGATTTGTCATCGTCCCCTTGATAGCACTATCATTCTCAATAATTTTATTATTATTATTATTATTATTATTATTATTATTATTATTATTATTATTATTATTATTATTATTTTGTGGAGGTTTCATTGCAACTTCCACAGCAGTTGTTAGGACTAAGTTGTTAGCCTTCCATTTTCTTGATATTCTATTGTTTCTACTTTACAAATAATTCAGTGCAAGTAGTTCATCCACATAATGAACCAGTCTATAGCTCATTTGTTAGATCTACATCTATTCAGGGCGGGAATACAAAAGACAATCCATTTTGTTTATCTCAGGTTTTGACACTTTCTGTTTGCAGCATGTCAGGAGCGGTCACTAGAAGTATTTAAATGAAAAGCAATGATGCCTCATTTCCCTCAATTGTTAGAGTTGTAAAGTCAACGCCATTGTTTTATTTCAGTTAATGTAACCCATTGTTATTTTTCTTGGTTTTTTATTTATATCATATAAGACCTAAACAGCGCTTGTATACTCGCTGCAAATAAAAGGTACTGGTAGGAGTCAAGATTTTGAGGGCAAGCTCAAGCTATTATTTACCTGCTTCAATATCAATCAATTGTAACACGATTTATATTGATATGCATGGAAAGGAAAATATATTGAAATCAGTTTGAATGAGGAACATATTGTTATAATCACTGTGTTTTAATAGATATGTTTTAGAGGTACAAATAAAACATCTAACACTATACATAATTAATTTACAAAATGTTTCGTCGTCGTCACTCTCGAGGAGGAGGTCATCATCCACGTTTTCATCGTCGCTAGCGAGATCAATAATGACTGGTCCCACGCTCTCATGGATAATGTCCGATTTCAAGTACTCTTCCTCAAAATGACGTGTTGTCTAACAGCTCCTGCCCGCACTTTTGGGGCGGCCAAGTAACCATTACCCACCATAGAAATAATTACCTATTCACTAGAGTAAATCTTGCCACAGGTCTTCTCGCTTCAATACAAAGTGGTAAGCCGTTGCAGTCTTGCAACCACGGGGACAATTCCATATCCTGCTGGCCATTATCGAATTTGTCGAAGCCTAAATTCTTTAAGCATATCCATTCACCGCCTACCTGGTGGATGGGCGGACCTTATGACGTCATATTATGTTTACGTCACGAATTGTTTTAGGATCCTTGTCTGTGATTTTCTCGGTCCCGGCATCGGTGACTTCATTTTACTCTATAAATATCAAAACTATCGAACTTAGGCTCTAAATAATACTTGCAAAAATTAGGTAGGGTTATAAAATATACACTTGAACTTTCAGCTTTATCCGATGCTTTGATAAAAGTTGTTGCTGAAAAACCGTGTTTCATCGGTTCTGAATCAGTAGTTCCCAAAATGCCTTAATGACGTCATAAGTTTAATTTCATACTGGAATCCTGAAATCTGCTCATTCTGATTAGAGAGACCTTTCCCCCTCCCCCTCTCTCTCTCTCTCTCTCTCTCTCTCTCTCTCTCTCTCTCTCTCTCTCTCTCTCAGGTTCTTCGTTGGTGGGGTGGATTAACTGTCGCCTGAACTCTGTTGGCCCAGCGTTCGACTCTCCTACCCGGCTAATGAAGAATTAGGGAATATATTTTTGATAGAAATGTTTCTCGTCATAAAAAATAAGCTGTAGGTCCCGTTGCTAACAGTTGGTTCTTAGCCACGTAAAATAAATCTAATCCTTCGGGCCAGCCGTAGGAGAGTTGTTAATCAGCTCAGTGGTCGGGTTAAACTAAGATATACTTAGCTTTCTCTCTCTCTCTCTCTCTCTCTCTCTCTCTCGTCCTTCAAAAGATAATAATTATTAACGTAGAATATTTATGGTCACTGGTATTAAATATAGCTTTTGAGATGTGACGTTAGGAAAACCGTAACGGTGCCCGATAAAAAGTGTGTTTTGTGGACTTTGCAAAGGTTTTCACAAGCTTGTGTACGGTAAAGTGAATTTTACTTATTACCATGGTATAAGGCGTGTTGGGAAAATTTTTGCATAAGTGAAATTCTTATTGATAAATCTTTCGTGTATTTTTGTGTTCTTGTGTTTGCAATCTCTTGATTTTTATTAATGATTTAGCATTTATTTACTTAGCATTTTAATTATTTCTTGATAATTTAACATTGCATACTTGATTTAATTTTCACTTATTAGGATTTTCTTTTCAAATCTTGAATAATTCTTGATAGTTTAAATTTTGCTTAATTTAATTGTGATTTAATTTTGTTTAATAATTTAACTCCAGAATTAATTAAATTTTGTGTTGTTTTCAAGTAATAGTAATTTTTTCAGATTGTGGATTCTTGTTATAAATTTTTAATTTAACAATAAATTTTTGTATTTAAAAATAAAAAAAAAACAGTGTTTCATTTATTGACCACCAGTGAATAGGATTAATTGTGTGCATAAGGCAAAGTGATAAACATGTTTTGTTCCTTTAGTTTTGCTGAACTGAATTAAGACCAGGGAAACAGTTAAAGTTGTTTGATGGAGTGATACCCTTTCATTCTAGCATATTTCTTGTTTAAATGTGGATACCTCACAATTCTTTTGATAAACTTAGTTTGATTTTTTCATTTGATTAATGAGCTTTTTAAGGGATCATTGTTACCTTTAGAGTACTCAGTAGTAAATCTTTTTGTTATGAGAGTTCAGATATCTGGCTGAAGTGAGGTATATTTTTGAAATCTGTGATTAGTTGTGTAATAACCAGGTACTTGGAAGCATCGTGACAATATATATATATATATATATATATATATATATATATATATATATATACATATATATATTATATATACATATATGTATATATATAATATATATATATATATATATATATATATATATATATATATATATATATATATATATATATATATATATATATATATATATATATACATATATATATATATATTACATACATACATACACGTATAAAATTGGAATCCACGACAAACTGTTATTGACAATTTTCTCATTTAATCTTTCTAAGTTTCGAACACTTTTTTGCCCCCCTCCTACTGGAGAATGTGAAGTAAACTTCCAAAGTTTAGAGCTTAAACATTTAATGGCGAAAAACTTTTTGACTCCTAAGGAGCCATTGTCGATCGTAAAGATGAAAAAAGAATTATATAAAACCTTGAAAATATATCTTTGTTTAAGAAAAAAACTTTTTTCTAAAAGTATGCATGCTGGAAAACTAAAAGAGAGAGGAAACGAGCACGTTAAATTATTGGCCAGGGCAATAAAATATTGGTAATGAAACATTGATTGCTGTCCTGAAAAATGGCAGACTATCAGCCTATTATGCGCTCTAAACATTTATTGATGCTTCAGTATATATTCGTTCTAAATAAGTCAATTTCTTTACTGTTGTTTACATATTCACTAGACCCTGATCAGTAAGACTTGCCTGGTGGATGTAATAAGTGTGATTTGAGATAGCACCAGGCAGAAGATGCATAGCTACTCTTAGCAAAGATTTCGTTGTACATCCAGTATATGAAGTTGGGACTGCAAGCCCCAACTGGCAGAGGTATTGGCGGCGAGCGACACATATCAAGAGAACGCAATGGTCCAGTTTATTTCTCGTAACTACAATGGACCTTTTGCTCTTCGTAATAAGTTCAGGGTTCAGTTTTTGTTTCTTAGTCAGTTAAGGTAGCTTCCCTACTGATTATATCTGTCAGCATTTTTCCATCAGTTTTATATGTTGGTTTTATGAGATTTTTATAGTAAACCCCCAGAGGTTCTGCCTTGTTTCTATTTTTCACTTTTTGTTGACAAGAGATCATCTTTTATACCAAGTACTGGATTTCTTCTTTATGGAGATTGAAAGTTGATCAATGGCTGATTGCACTATTTACATATGTATTGTTGGTCTTACGATGATATCTTTTAGGGAACTCACTCCTAGCATATGAAGATCAAATTTTCAGTAGCTACAGAGGCACCAGATGAATGGAGAATGAGGTCAAGGCCACCAGCGCTTTATATTCATAATAAAGGATAAACACACATATATATAATATAATGTGTATATAAAATATATATTTGTGTGTGTATGTGTGTGTGTGAAAGCAGATACATTGATAGGTATACGCATATACATACGTACCCACGTGGGTACACACACACACACACACACACACACACATATATATATATATATATATATATATATATATATATATATATATATATTTATATATTTTTTATGTATGTATGTATGTATGTATGTATGTATATATACACTTCAGTAATAGTAGAAATAAAAGTCTGTCACACTAGCTTGATCACATAGTTATGTACTATTGTTTAAAATGTCATTGGAATGAAACGCAAATTAGCTAAGGGTGGACTTTGAACAATAGGTAACCGAAACGAAATGTCAGCTGAAAATTGCATCGCCTCAAACGCCCAGTGACGCATGTTTTATCGTTCGGATTGGCGGCCGGATTTTATAATCGTTGGAAACTTCAGAAGTTCAAACTGGTCGTGATTCATTTCCATTTCTGACCTGGCTCACGTGAGTCCCATTTCGGAGCTCAGTTGTTTTATTTTATTTATTTTTCTTTGTTATTTATCTTGTATAGTGTGCTATGAGACTCACAGCCGGTGTCCCGGTGTTTTTCCGGAATAAAATTTTATCAACGTACCTGACAAAGATGACACTTTGTCACAGGGTATCTTATATCCCTACCTAATTTTTGACTGTATTCTGTATTACGAAAGTTGCATAATTCTGGTAATTATAAGAGTAACACCGACTTCTTGTAGACATCGCCAGCAAACACAGAGGAATGTCTTTCGAAGATATAATGACGTAACTTATGACGTCATTAACTTGCCTCCTTCTCGATGGATAATTGGCTATTCGTGAAAAAGTCTCAACCTCTGGCAACAGTGAAATACAACCAATACTCCTTGTTTACACTTTGTAGTAGTAGTAGTAGTAGTAGTAGTAGTAGTAGTAGTAGTAGTAGTAGTATATAGGATTTGTGCCATGAGGTCAAGTGCTAGAAACCTTGAAGAAAAGGGTTTCCACAAGTAATCCGAGAAATTACTTTGTATCACTATTTCTCCATTGAAAAATTATATAATTAAAAATCAATTAACAAAGTGGAGAAAACTTTGGCATTCGTCGTAACTCCTTTGATATTTTTCCTAATATGACAGTGACGATTATTGTAATAAACAGACAGTTGCATAGGATTAGATTGGTAAGTGATCTTAACACAAAATGACCACCAACCCTCTATCTCTTTTTCTTGCTAATATTCTGTAATTTTTTTATGCATTGCTTTTTCCTTGCTTGCTTTCCAACACCACCAACTATTTCTCAGACCCGAATGGCATTAATAGGTTCCACCCTTAGGCTGTCCTTGGCTAACACTCTGCTGGGTTCGCGTTCGATTCTCCGGTCGGCCAACAAAGAATTAGAGGAATTCATTTCTCGTTATAATGTGGTTCGGATTCCACAATAAGCTGTAGGTCCCGTTGCTAGGTAACTAATTGGTTCTTAGCCACGTAAAATAAGTCTAATCCTTCGGGCCAGCCCTAGGAGAGCTGTTAATCAGCTCAGTGGTCTGGTTAAACTAAGGTATACTTATGCCCTAAATTCCATGACCCAAATCAATCCAATCCACTGTGAAGAGTGGCCAGTTTAAAATAGTAACCTTTCAAGTATAAGGTGACAGGGAAATTAAAATGGAGATTGCCATTTATTTATAAAGTGGCTTGAACACCGTAAAGGTGTATTTTCTGTAAGTTTTGTCGCTGTTTGAGTTGGTTTTTAGAGTAGATCATTAAATCGATTATTGATAAGTATCAATATGCGTAATACATTTTTATAATGAAACTTCTATTTTTAGGCTTATATGTTTCAAAAACATATTTTGCAAGTATAGAAATGAAACATCCAATACAGAAAAACAATTTATTCTTCATTGCTGTCCAGGAAGAGGTCTTCATCCTCATCCTCATCATCGGTGGCTAATGTTTATGATGACAGGTTCCACGCTCTCATGGATATTATCCAACATCCAGTACTCCTCCTCAAAGCGCTGAGACTGACGAATAGCTCCTGTCCACACCTCCAGGTTAGCACAAAGCCTGGCCTCCTGTAACTTGGCCTGGAGGTCTGCCCCGGTGAATCGCTGGAGGGATGAGTGGACGTGGCGCTGCATGCACTCCATACCTGCTCAATGGCATTGAGCTCGGGGTGGCCAGGAGGAGGCGTACGACCTCATGGCCCCACTCTCTGATGACGTTACCCACTTTGCAGCAGGGCTTCGGCTGATTTTTTTGGCAAATGAGAAGTAGCTCTGGGCGTATGGCTCCTGCTGGGAAAGGTATCCTACGATGCTCCAGCCATTTGATGAGGTTCTCCCTTTTGGTGGCCAATGTAAGGCAACGACTATCTTCCATTACTGTGCTGTGATATGGAGCATGGTCTATCACAAGTACTGATGGCTCGGGGACGGACGGCAGGAGCTGTGTTGTTAGCTGCTGGTGGAAAAGCTCGCTATTCATTTCCCCATGGTAGTCGTCCTGGTTAGACTTGGCTGGGTAGCAAAGGTATGACCCTTCTACGAAGCCATTGGCTGTGCCAGCTGCAACTACCACGAAACGCTCTCCTTCTCCAGGTGGCACTTGACGGCTGTAAGAGGGGCTGGTGTTAGCCTGTGTGGTATAAACCCACTCCTTGTTGTGGCCCATCCGGGTGGTGAACTGAGTCTGTCCACATACACCACATGTCTTCCCTTCTCCCAGTGGTGACGTAGAGCTCAGAGAGCACCAATCCGCCGGCACACGATGTTGAGTGATTCCTTTCTCAGGTACACCTTTCGTTGAGATGTCCGATAACGAAATCCCATTCCTGCATGAGCCGCAGTACTGAAGACTCTGACGTCTCCTCCAGAATGGTGTCGGCAGTCTTAAGGTCAACTGTCAGGGTACTGACTGTGAAGTACTGCTTCTCAGCAAACTTTTGGTGAATGAAACGGCGAATGGCCCCAACTGTAAAGTTGCTGCAGGTGTCGAGGGGTAGAGGTGGGGGACGTGGTGGCATGGTTGACTACTTTCTTCACAACCTCCAAAGTCATGCCCATGATAAATCCAATACGTTCGTAAGGCCTGGAAGAAAATTGCAACATTAGCATATATATATATATGCATATAATTTATATATATATATATATATATATATATATATATATATATATATATATATATATATATATATATATATATATATATATATATATATATATATATATATATATATATATATATATATATATATATATATATATATATATATATATATATATATATATATATATATATATATATATATATATATATATATATATATATATATCCTATAGTACAGTATACAGCCAAATTCCTGTAACCCATCTTCTATAGGTTAATTTTCGTTCGAAAGACGATAATGCTTGTTATTATACCTTTGCAATTGGCTGGATTCACTTTATTGTACTCTTGGTGTCCGAAAAGGGGGAAAAATAAATGGTCGCTTGGCTGTTGCTGCATAATGTACGAGCAGCTAATTACTGTTAATATTTTCATTCGCTTATTATTATCAGGTTTTATGAGTCCAGAATGGCTTCGTCTAATCTTAGAGACAAACAGTTGCTTATTGTAGGTCGTAATTGGATGGTCTGCCAATTCATCTCTTTCAATTAAGAATCATTCATGTGAGCAAATTGAAGTATCGAGTATACTTATACTTTTTAGTGTGCAAGCAGTCTTGGTATTTAAAAGCCTACCAACAATCGAACTACCACGCCGGTAATATTCGGTGGAATATGAAAACAACTTTTATTATAATGTTACAGTTCAGCCACTGTTGTACTCTGTCACTAAGAGGACAGGAGCGATCATATGAAATGACATGCCCTTACATGGATCCTTTATTTAACATAATTACATATGAGGAAACTTGACATTATAATCAATGGGTGGATTATGGCGTTTCGGGCTAAGCCCAAGCACTGGGACCTATAGAGGTCATTCAGTGATGTATTATAACCCATGAATTTTTTTTTTTTTGGGGGGGGGGTTGCAAAGCAAGTTTTAATGTTGTTCCGGAAGTTATATTTTACTAAGAAATAAACAGCTATTGTTTTATAAAACATATATAATTATCTTTCTGCACGTTATGGAAGTCAACAAATGACGAAAACTTGGTAGCCTTGGATGTCCGGGTGTAGTCCTTACCCAAAAAACGGCCCTATTATTCATTTACCTGTTCAAGCTTACGTAGGGTTTGCCACGGGCCTCCTCACTTCTAAACATTTGTGCAAGTCGAATCATAAGAGCTGTCCTGCAACCACGGGGACTATGACTCATCATAGCCGCCATTCTTGAAGTCTTGACAAGGTACAAATATTCATTCAGAATTTCAGAGACAGCTGTTTGTCGTCAGCACCTTGTGGGAGGAGTTATGACGTCATATGTTTACGTCACTTATAACTTTGAACCCATACATTAGAGCGTTCCGCCACTGGCTTCGGCTGCTTTATTTTACTCTTATGAATATACTTTTTTCCAATATAAGTACTAAAGAATGCTGCCGAAAATTAGGTAAGGATGTAAAGTGTACTATGACTAAGTAATATCTTTGTCAAATGCACAAAAGGAAAGTTATTCTGGAAAAACACCGGGACAAAGGCTCTGAATCTAATAGTAGCTCTACTTTTGTATTCCTTTTTCTGAACCGGGCTTTCTTCGTACTAGGAGCACTTGGGTTGGCAACATTATGATTACCTAACTACGATCCTTAATTAACAATAATGATAGTAATGTGTGTATGTTTCCATGTTTCTCTATATGAAGTGTTTAGGCGAAAAAGTAACTCGATCAGACTAAAATGTGTTAGTAACCCTCGTTCATTCTTCTCTGAAATAAAACTAATTAAAAAAAGTTTAAAACCACACTTTTATTTCAAAATGCACCAAAAAGTATAAAATAAAACTTTCTGTGATCATAATATTAATAGTTACATACGCCTAAACATAAAAGCGTGGGCCGCCTACTCACCTAACTTCCATACAGTTATATACAGACATATTTAAATTGAGAAGTTTCCGAAAGCAAGATTTCACCGCACGATATGTGGGATTAAATCTCGCTGTGTACCTAATGATGATGTAAGTTTGTTAAGACCTGAAGAGGTCTCTGAAAGCAATGAAGGCGGTAAAGTGATTGTTATTAATGACTTGGATGTAATTTGGTTCCACTAAAGGTAGGCTATACACGCCAGTGGTAGAAATTGCTTGACAATTCGCATTACTGACTTGAAATTTTGCATCCATAAAGATCTTTCTTTGCCTATGTCTGTATATACACATTGCATTAATAAAGTATGTTTTCAATACAGTGCAGTACAATACATGTCTGTATAGAATTGTATGCAAGTTAGGGTAAGTGGCCCACGATTTTACGTTTAGGCATAAGTAAACACAAACGTCGTGCATACCAGAGAGTTTTTTAAGGAAAGCAAGGAAAACAATGCAAGATTAGGGAAATAGGCGGCCCACGCTTTTATGTTTAGGCGTAAGTAACCATTAATATTGTGGATCACAGTAAGTTTTATTTTATACTTTTTGGTGCATTTGGAAATAAAAGCGTGGCTTACAACTTCTTTTTAATTAATTTTATTTATGATTTTTAGTGTTTGACAGTTGAATAAGTATTGCTTGCATCACCGAGTGACCGAACCGATTACAGAGCTCTATCTTCGCTACTTTGCACGGTCGTTACTAAAGTGTATGAATCTACGGTCCTGACACTGCATGTTTCACACCTGTGAAAACATAATCCTTTGGGTAGGTGTTTATGCATACTACACAATGATAAAATTGCAGTAGTATTTAATTTTGAAAATTTTTGCTTTTACAATATTGCATTGTCACCGACTTTGAACATGTACACCAAATCTGGGCGAAATCGGTTCGGTAGAAGTGGGTACAAAATCGGCTGCAAGGTTTGACCCAAACAGACAGACAGACAAATAAACAGACAGACACAGAAGTCAAGTTAAATAAAAGGTGTCAAAATAACGAAGGTATAACGGGAGAGTACTGTAGGCTTCACGTCATCCCACTTCGGCTTTCCCTGTAGGACGAACCATCCAACTAAAAAGTGAGCTAAATGGAATTAAAAATTTTATAACGACATCTGTCAGAAATTAGAAAAAACTTGGTTCCCGTGTGAGAACGTGAGTGACACATTCCTCTCTGGGGAGGTCGTAAAAACGACGCATAACTAAAAGTTGAGAATTGATGATGTTTAGTTTATAATTATGATGGATGACGTCATGCTCAAGGGAACTCGAAAACTTTCTCTTCTCGCCGCAATTCTTGTTAATTGTATTTTATTGCGTAGCTGCAATCTGGGAAAGATTAATTTTAACTACTGCATGCATAACTACACAGGGCAATAAGACCAGCATCTTACTGATTATTTTTTTCATAGGAGAAAATATCGTGTTAAATAATCATATAGGAGAAGAGTCGTATTAAATAGTCTTAACATTCGGGAGTATCAGGCTTCCAGATATTATGAAAGTATCTGAAAACATAGAAAAAAATAAAAAGCAGTCACGTAATAAATTCATTGTCTATGTGGATGAATACAGAGCCGCTAAATACAGTACTGCTACTTCTAATACCAGTTCTCGCATGGTATTCGAACTAGCAGTACTGAGGTCATTCTGTTATCATTACATCTTGATGTGATTGTTTTGGTGAACATTGAGAGTATTAGGCAAAGATCATTTATTTCATGTGGGGAAGGACATCGTGAAAGAATCTAGTGCAGTGACAGAGGCTTTTGATACAAGCTGGAAAGGAAGCACTTTAGCCTAACAATGTTGGATAGCTGAAATTACTAGATAAACCGTGATGACCGCTGACAGAAAATTTGGAAGAGCTGCTGAAGAAGTGTAGGTGTAAGATGGCTTTTCAATATTAAGAGCAGTTAAGTTATGAGAACAAAAGAGGCCGGGAGAATGGAGTATGGAAAAAAGAAGTGGCTGACTCAGAAATATTTTAGGGGATGACTATAGAATTCAGTAATACGGAAATCATAGACTAATGAGCAGAAATTATGATATTTGTCGAGTAATATCCACGAAAACGAAGTTTGGATCGTAAGATGTTTGACGAGCAACTTCTCTATGGAAGTGTATGTATTGATTGTGAGGTGGCCGGTAATAAAGTCACGGGAAAAAAGTCACAATTTTGGCTAGGAAAAAGGTCACAGGAGAAAAAGTCACATTAATTTATGGTAGCCGGTGATGAAGTCACAGGGAAAAATTCACAATATTTCTTGGGGGTCATTATCTTTATGATGTTTACAGTCTTTTGTTTATGGTTTTACGGTCATCCCCAGCGGGCTTGTACTAACCGCGCCTCAAAGGTGGATACATAGCGGGTTAAAACCCTAGGAAAGATTATTGTGACTTTTTTTCTGTGACTTTTTTTCCTGTAACTTTCTTCTGTAAGTTTTTACACGTCACTTTTTTACCTGGATTCGATTGTGAAGCACTGGATGGCAGAGAACGGAAGTGTTTAAATGAAATATAGGAATGTGGAAGAATGTAAGTTATTTAGAGGTTATGAAGACGACATATGTAAGGTGTGGTCGTAGCCTTCGGCTGAATCGTTTTTGTAAAAAGTATCTGTTGAAAAGGGGAGCTTTGAAAACTATGCTCATCCTTGATCTGTCAGATGGGAAAATGTGACGATAATTTCTCATTCGTCTCTGTTGCCACTCTCGCATACTTGAAAATCCTTTCCTTGTGAAAAGAAAAAATGTACGTTTTATTCGGCATTTTCCTAAACAAGTTTTCCTTCACGTCTAAAACCTATCAGGTTTCCTGTTATTGTGTTTCTGCCTTTGGTGTTGAAAAATTAAAACCTTCAGTAGAAGGGAAGTGGCTTCATTGTATAGTTAGCACAACATGGAACAAAAAATTATCGAAGGTTATCTTTGGGAATATTAGATGACTTGTCAAAGTATAACTTAAAGATTCAAGGTCTTCATATTTAAATTACAAATCTATACCATCCTAGCTAAACCTGTAGGATCTACCGTCGTAGGATCTGCCATCGTTGTTACAATTAGCTGAAAAATATGATTTAATGACAAGGCAGTAAGCTTTGGCAGAAAGAATTAAATCTGATGCGTTTTCCGCAAAAACTTCAGTCTAAAAGATTCAGAATAATAGGCTAATTGGAAAAAGGTATTGATTTCTGTAGTGATATATTATGAAACATTTTTTTTTTTTTTAGAATTATTGAGATAACCTAATTGCATCCTTTATTCATTTTTAGATGCAGGTTAATTGAGTACATCTGTGTGTGCTGGCATTGACAGCATTATGAAATCGTATGATCCGATTGAGAAATTAGTAATGATGTGATTTTAAATGCCATAGAATTAGTACCGAGCACCACTTAATCAGTGGTCAAGTGAGAAAAATGTTGATATTCATCGAATGATTGATATAGGTGAAGGATGCATAGATCTTGTTTTATTCTTTTGTATATTTGTAGAATTGGTTTGCAATTAAGCACATGCATGTTGTTCTAACTGTGCACATGTGGTGATCTTGAGATGATGTTGCGAATGTTTGTATATATGTGTATTACTATCATTACTGTCGTACGGAAAAACTCATAATTTGGCCATTGCACCGTGCTTAGGATTCCTAGAGTCATGTGTGTCATATGTTCAAGTTGAGGGATTCTTGAATATTAAAATGTAAGGGAAAATTTAATCGGGTCAAGATGCTTTGTCTTGGCCCATGCTAAAAATGAGAATAATTATCGGTATAATGAATGCAAATTGTTATTGGTATGAAAATGAAAGTATGATAAACGAAACTAATTATTACTAATAAAATAATTGAACTAATTTTGAATATATACGGACAGTATATCCACAGTCCAAAATTATCGTAATATGCTGTACTTCACAATGGCTGGGATAAATAACAATGAATTATTTATCACTAGAAAAACATATTATGGCAGTTTTGCATAGTTAAAAAATGTTTATAGTTTTGGCTTTATTTTTGGTGAACATTTTTATTAAAAGTATAAAAAATGATTTTGGGGTCACTTTGAGTGGTCATTTGATCTTTTTTATATTATTTTGCTCTTTTTAACAAACTCCAATAAATTGCAAATATCAAACACAGAAACATTACCAAAATGAAAATCAGCATGAAAACCAATTTTACACATGCCAGTCAGAAAATATATCGCCTAGCTTCTAAATAGAGTCATGTAAAATTCTTTTATCATTTACCTTACATTTTAGTCTGCTATGTCTCGCACAGGTAAAATTAATATTATATATATACATATATACAAGGTCTATAGAGATACATACCTTGCATATATATATATATATATATATATATATATATATATATATATATATATATATATATATATATATATATATATACACACATACATATATATATGTGTGTGCGTATATATTATATACATAATACACACACACACACACATTTACATATATATATATATATATATATATATATATGTATATATATATATATATATTATAATATATATACATACATACATACATACACACACACACACATCAAGGGCAGATAGAAAGGCTCACGAACAATTGGCATCGTAATCACTCTGCAATCTGCAAAACGGAGACTGACATATAAAGCTTGAGAATAATAGCTACAGCCCAGCACGAGGGGCGACCTTACGACTTTGGAATCACTTTTCATAAAAGCATTCGTTCACTCGTTAAATGCCCAGACCTCTTCCACACCTTTGTTTATCACCTACCTCTTCTGCTTTTCTGTTTACTTCCTGCCCGTTCCGCTTTTTTCGTTTATCACTTTTTAGCCGTGTACTGGTTAGGTTTGTTTTAGAGAATTAAAAAAAATGTATTTTTACAATTGGATTTCATGTAGGGACGTTCTTTTATTATAAAAAAAATATAATGTGTCATTGCAGCCTTGAAAATGCAATACATTATTGCGAAACGCCGTCGTCCATAATTTAACGATGCTAATTGTTCGTGATCCTTTCCATATGCCCTTGATGTCTGTAAATTGGCCTTCTGCCGTCATCATCGCACTATGCATATGTGTATATATATGCATATAATAGATATGTAGATATCTATACATATAAATATATATAAAAACATTTAGATATATGTACATATATATTTATTTATTTATAGCAGTGCAAGAGAAATATATCGTCGGTTTTCCTAATGACGAAAATTTTATGTAACTCATATTTTATTTTTGCAGAATATTTTTTTTTTTCTACAATTGAGTACAGACATTTTTGTTCTCGGCTAGCTTCACCTCGTCAGTTGTTCTTTTATTTTAGTTATTTTCCTTTGTTGAACAAACTCCACTAAATTAAAACTATTCAGATTTAACAGGACCTGAAAATGAGCATTTTAGCATATTAACTTTACACGGAGCAGTCAAGTAGAAATATCGGTAAGTGCAAACATTAATATATGTAAAATTTAAACGGCCATCAGCTTGCACGAGTTTCCGCAGAGTAGAATGGCCAAATATGGAAAAAAAACATGAAGACAGCAAATAGTGAATAAATTAAAATAAAATACTTCTTGCCTTCATAATAAGTAACCTAAGTTAAAAGGGGTTTCAGAAACGTAGGTTACTTGATGCTTTAAATTTGTATTGTAACTTCTCAGAGTCATTTGTTCAGTATCAGGAACATATTTCGGAAGCACTCTTTAGAGGTCGCACGGAAAATATATTTTTCATGTATATATATATATATATATATATATATATATATATATATATATATATATATATATATATATATATATATATATTACATACACACACGCTAGCTGACATAACCCTGACCAACCCTGCGCTGCCAGCAAAAAACTTTGAAGGACTCAAATATTTTCCTGCATCTCCTTTAAATTGCTTTGTCTTATAAAGTTTGTGTACTATCATTGAAAATGCTTTTCTTTCTTGTGATTAATAAATCTGTCTTGAATTCATTGCTTTAATTAAACACACACATACCTCCATATATATATATATATATATATATATATATATATATATATATATATATATATATATATATATATATATATATATATATATATATATATATATATATATATATATATATATATGTATATATATACACATATATATATATATATATATATATATATATATATATATATATATATATATATATATATATATATATATATATATTATATATATGCATATCTGGGCATTTATCTTATTAGAATAGTGAAAGAGAGAGAGAGAGAGTTGCAGAGGCAAATATTCTTGGGTCTTTTCCTAGTATGGCTTGATGTTTACCTCATTTATAAAGGGAATTTATAAATGAGAGAGAAAGAGATTGTAAGCATGAATTTGCTTGCAGGAGCTAAAAACCTCATAGATATCGCTCCAAATTTTTTGAGTGATGCCTTGGAAGAGAGAGAGAAAGAGAGAGAGAGAGAGAGAGAGAGAGAGAGAGAGAGTTTGGTGGAGGTGGTTGTGGGAGATTGAAAGTGCTGGTGTGTGGTGATGGTGTTGAAGTTGATGGCAGTGGTGGAAGTGTTTTTGCCAAACCGCCCGGTAATTAAATCCAAACCTCATTTAAACGACTTCATAACGAAATACATCACCGTAACGTCACGAAGCATTCACCATAACGAATTCCAAAGGAAAAACGAAGAAGAAACGAATGAATTAATGAGGAAATTCGCATCTGAATGAATAAAAAAACTGAAACCCCATATATCTTTCACTTCGGGGTTAGCCAGCAGCTACTACTCGTGCAGATGCGGAAGGCGCTCTTGACTCCAGTTACTACAGAAATTATTGATATAGGTTTTCAATGTTGATTTTATTGAGGTAATTAACAATTATACTAATAATTATCATAAATCATAATAAAAATTCACGTAATTTCTTATAAAATATTGATGTTGTAGGGGATTTATTGTTGCAGGTTAATCATACATCTGACAGTGCCTGGAAGAAAACCTGGAATGTTCAGTTGAGAAATTAACATTAACCCCTAAAGCACCTGAAGGAAAACCTGACAGAATTGGTAAAAACAAAAATTTCATTCAGTTTGTCTGCGTTTGATGTCTGTCATGGGGTTAGGGTTTGATTTTGAGTTATAACCTTCCCAAGGTCACATAGGGACTGCTTGCCAAATTTTGTCTGGGTCTGTCAAGCGGTTTGGGTTTCTATAGTGCACAAACATACACACATACACTATTATATACTATATATATATATGCATATATATATATATATATATATATATATATATATATATATATATATATATATATATATATATATATATATATGTGTGTGTGTGTGTGTGTGTGTGTGTGTGTGTGTGTGTTTTTTTAATGCTTCTTTATGAATTTTTGCATTATCATGTTTGCATTCTTGAGCTACTATCACCTAAACCAGGGAGTTTGAGAGAATACATCCATTCCAAAATATGTAATATTCTTTTTTGAAGCTTCGGTATGCATTTTTGTGTTAGCTTGGGTACGTGCTTAAGCTGCTTTCACCTAAACCTGGGATTTCAACTGGGGGCTTTGTCCCTGCCATGAGTTTGTGAGAGGGTTTCCAAAGGTGTGCTTGATAGCTAACGAAGTAGTCAATATTTAATCTGGTCTACAGGGAATGGTAGTGAAAGATTATGATAATAATGAACTATATACTAACTTCATTACAATCTAAACAACTCATATTTTATTGTAGTGTCTTTTAGTTTTCTGTAAAAGTAAACTATTAAGATGGCTTTGTCTGTCCGTCCGCACTTTTTCTGTCTGCCCTCAGATCTTAAAAACTACTGAGGCTAGAAGGCTGCAAATTTGTATGTTGATCATCCATACTCCAGTCATCAAACATACCAAACTGCATCTCTCTAGTCTCAGTAATTTTTATTTTATTCAAGGTTAAATATAGCCATAGTCGTGCATCTGGCACCGCTTTAGGTGCCAACAGCACAGGCCCCCAAAACAGTGGCTGAGAGTTCTGTGGGCCTTGGCTGAGAGTTTCATACAGCATTATACGCTGTACAAAAAACTCGATTTCGCTGAAGAGACTTTGGCGTATTTTTCACTAGTTTCATATTAGTCTTGATATATAAAGTTATGTATACCTTAGTTTAACCAGACAACTGAGCTGATTAACAGCTCTCCTAGGGCTGGCCCGAAGGATTAGATTTATTTTACGTGGCTAAGAACCATTTACGTGGCTAAGAACCAATTGGTTACCTGGCAACGGGACCTACAGCTTATTGTGGAATCCAAACCACATTATAAAGAGAAATGAATTTCTATCACCAGAAATAAATTTCTCTAATTCTTCATTGGCCGGTCTGAGAATCGAACAAGGGCTCAGCAGAGTGCAACCGAGAACGATACCAACCCATCCAATGAGGAACTCTTAATATACAACTATTATCTTTTTAGCATAAGGCTATTTAGGGTACAGGTCGGAAATCTGATAACATAGGGGTTGCTATGTATTTAATTAGTTTCAAAATACTTGCATTGTATAGTAACCCCTTCCGACGTTTACTCTGGAAATCAGTAATCCTTGGAGGATGCAGCCACATTGCAGTAAAACATGCTTAAACACGCTCACCCACTTATCGCACACACATCAAAAACAGTTTAAATATAAGTAAAAGACTTATTCTTAACCAGTGCTCCATGCGATTATCCAGCATCTTGCCAATGGTTAATTCTCCACCTATTGTCGTTGACTTGTCATCAACCTGTTTGTGATATGAATGCAATAGGTTGTTGAACAGCAGCACCAATATGCAGTAAATGTGCCTCGCTGTCGAACTTCTCTGTTCCAGAGGTCCTTTATTCCTCACACCGTTGGACTGTGGAACAGCCTCCCAGAGGATGTCGTGCAGTGGTACTTCAGAAGTTCAGGCGAAGATGCAATGCATTACTACCCTAATACTATTCGCCTTGCATTTTAATACATTTTTATTTATTTATCTATTTATTATTATTATTTTTTTTGTAATACGTGGGATATCTCTTTTCTGTATATCCCATTACTTCTTACTTCTTCCTAATGAACACCATAGTTTTTGGAAGTTTGAAATTCAAGTCCATGGTCACTGTACAGTAGGCTTGTCCCATATGAATAGGTTTCATCTACTGAATAATAATATTGTTCATAACATGTTTTACTGTAGCGTGAACGAATCCTTTGGAGTTCATGGTCCTTTGACGGTTTCTTTCTTTCTAGTGGCAGGCTTTGGAAGTCATTTTTGGTTGTTTTTATTTGGATTCTTATGGCATTTTTTTCTTTAAGAAGTTTGTTTACCGCCGCTTCGTAATTAAGCCCACTGTTTTCCCATTCTTTCCCTTTTTCACGCTTTTTTCTTGCATGGATTGAGATGGGCATTACGTTGTCTTTCCGATATGCATTTACCCAAAGAGGAAATTACCCATTTCTCTTGTTTTACTCTGTTTTCCTTTTTTTCTTTTAAATAACTGACGGGAGGGAAATGCAACGCAATGGCAGAAAATGAAATACACTGCAAAACGAAGTGTATCATAAACGCATAATAAATCACAAGTGGTTGATGGAAAACATTTTGTTCGATGACGGACAAGTGAGAAATTGAATAAGAAAAAAAAAAAAAAAACATATGAACTTTAATTTTAATGGAGCCTAAATGTGCAATTCAAGGCTGCAAATCATGGGTTGTCGGAATATCGGATATCTAATGTGAATATTTGGCAAGTTTAGGAATTATTAAAAGGTAAAAAAAAAATACGAAAATAAAACGAAAAATGACAGATTCGTTTAATTTTGGTACCTCCTGCAATTCATCTTTTTCACGATAGTAGCGATAGCTTAAACAAAACCCTCAGGATATTTGAAGTAACTGTTAAGCATGTTCGTAATTTTTATGTGAATATAGTTAAATTTCACACGATTTTGACGTGACCTGTTATCTCTCCCTTTCCTTTAATTTTCAGGTTACCATCCCGACTCGGTAAGTAATTGTTGAAGTTGACACTTTTCTTTGGACAGAAAAAGCTTGTTTGTTCATTTCGGTTGAATTTCTGTCTTTTTTTATATTTTTGAAATACAGTTATTTCATTTTATTTTGTAGTATATATATTTTGTAGTATATAGAAACGAATATCAGTTTAGAGGATAATGCATTTATATTTAACTATGCTTTCTTTCTGTTGCTGTGGAAGTGTTAAATTTATCACTTGATATTCATATATAAGATTTATACTATATATATATATATATATATATATATATATATATATATATATATATATATATATATATATATATATATATATATATATATATATATATATATATATATATACATACACACACACACACGTAGTGTGTGTCTCTGTGGCTGTGTGAAATATCTTGTCTGTTATCTAAAAATGTCCGTGAGTCTGTGTCTGTCTGTTTGCAACTCTTAAATAACGTTTCCCCGAGATCCACGAGTGAGATATACTGTAGGGAAATTCGTGAACGAAATCCTCTCCCATCACAAACCAATATTGGCAGAGACCTTCCGAAAAGAAAGTTTGTGTTCATTCGATGTTTTGTGGATCCTTTGTATTTGTCAACCGGGTATCATTCGTTGTAGTTTTGGCAGCAGCTTGGATCCGCGTCGTGGTGGGGGAAGTTTGGCATCATCTTGGCTGATGTCTGGTTCAGAAGTAATTAGTCTATATTCTCACGGTTTCTTGTTGGAGGTAGAATGGCGAATTGATTTAGTGGTTATGCTTCTGGCGCATTCAATACAAGAGCACTTTTGGGAGGATTGTATTACTCCGATATAACATCGTTGTATTTATTGGGCATTTAATGAATTAAAAAAAAAATAAAATGTTACTTAACTTATTCTGAATTTTATCTATTTTGTTTTACTTTTTTTTAGTGTGTGCTTGTATGGAAAGGTGATTAAATGTATTTATGGTGTGCGTGTGTTCCATTGTGGAAGCATGTGCCTTTGTCCAGTTTTTAGTTTCATTTTCATTCACTCATCACACCGAATAACCTATTTGGCCCCAGTGCTTGGCCTCCGGCCTAGACCTGGTATTTCATTCAAATTCTGCGGGCCAGCCCTACGAGAGCTGATAGTCATCTCAGAGGTCTGATTAAACTATTTTAATTATAATAGTAAATGTAATTATTACAAATTGACGTATTTATTGGTACATCACTTTATCTCTGTTAAGCTTTTGCATTATTAATTGCTACACCACCTTGGCTATATGCATTACTGTAGTGCCTTGATGTATTTATTACGGTAGCACTTGTCGGATTTAATGCTATCAAGTCTTTCGCGTTTTTATTGCTATGACACCTTTTGCGCATTTATCAATACAACACTTTTAGCATATGCATGGCTGAAACAAGAAATTGCGATGATCTATCGATAAAAAATTCTTTTGTGAAGAAAGAATGGATTTTGGGTTGGAAAAAGTGGCCAAGGTGCAGACCTAAGTTATTTTCTAATGGTTTTTCTATTTTGCATATTTGTTTTATCTTTATATGTTTTCCACCATTGACCATTAGGGCTTCCTACCACAAATACTTCAGAGCAGACACTGGAAAATTTTAAAATAGACGACAACGAATATACCGAAATGAAAAGTCAACAGAGAGAGAGAGAGAGAGAGAGAGAGAGAGAGAGAGAGAGAGAGAGAGTTCGCCAAATGCTGCAGTGTTCCTCTATCCATCCCAATATTGGTTCAGGCTTTTTATATGGAAGTTCAGGATCACCGCATGTTCACTATGCGCTTTCTCCCTCCACTATTTTGGACGACGGCTGTGCCGTGCATTTACGCTAGGAAACGAGAGGGAACCCTCCTTTTTTTCAGCGGTCGTTTAGTTTCCTGAGTTGCAAGAAGGAATTCCTAAAACAACGAACCATTTCATTTGTTATGTAGTGCGAGAGAGTCAGAGGAAGAGAGTACGTAGCCTGAGAAATAAAAAGTAGCAAAGAGGGTTCACGAAGCGCACTGATTTTGCACGTCTGTGTTGACTTCAGCGAATAAAAATATAGCATTGATGCAATGACCATGAACCAGTAACATTTCGTGAGGCAAGAGACAGTCAAAGCACTTCTGCTGTATCGAAATTCAAATTGCTTTGGGTGCAGCGAGATGCTATCCTAGAAACCTTTCATTATTATCGTACATATTCCGCATGTTGCACAACGAAAGCAAATTTGTGCTGCGTTTATGGATACATCGGGACGCCAGATGCTCTCATACACACACACACACACAACACACATGAAATATCTGCCACTGCACGCACTCAACCACGGAAACACAAAAACACTATATATATATATATATATATATATATATATATATATATATATATATATATATATATATATATATATATATATGTGTGTGTGTGTGTGTGTGTGTGTGTGTGTGTGTGTGTGTGTGTGTGTGTATGGGCGTGCGTGCGTATTTACATGTATATATGTGATAGTCTGTGTATGTTTGTGGTGGTTAAATGTTTCTTCTGGGATATTCGTATGTGTGGGTGTGTATGTGTAAATATGACAGTATCTGGTGTCCCTTGTATCCTTCAGTGCAGTGGAAGAGGAAGAAGGAATAAAAAATTAAGTGGTGGGATAACAGAACGGCAGATAGTATGCAGAAATACTGGAGGATGGATAAAGCTGTCAAGTGGATGATGAGAGAGAAAAACAAGGGGGAGAAAAGTGAAAAAGGATCTTAGGGAGGATTAGAAATTGTCCCACAAGGAAGTAAATGGAATAGTAAATGGAGATAGGATAGGTATATATATAAAGGGACTTATGTATAAAATGTGCATAATATATGCAATATATATATATATATATATATATATATATATATATATATATATATATATATATATATATATATATATATATATATATATATATATATATATATATATGTGTGTATATAAAAGGGACGTACAGGTATGTATATGAAGTATTATGTGTGCGCGTATGTGTGTTTGTGTGTGTGTGTGTGAGAGAGAGAGAGAGAATTCTCATAACATTTCCTTGAATAAGTTTTAAATCTATGACTGACATTTTCATTAAGAGTCCTGTTTCAACCGGCGCTTTATACCAAACAAGAACGAAATAGCTTGGCTGATTAGAAAAAATTAATTCCTCTCTGAAGCTTCCTGGACACATTAGATAATGGATGTTGATGCATTAGATGGATCTTGAAAATTTCGACTTGTTAGACTAACGTAATATTTATTTTACAAGTAATAATGCATCACAGGAGTCAAGGAAATTAGACAAAAGTGTGAAATTTCAAGACCGAAATTCTGGCCTCTTTAATGGATTTGGAAGAACGAGAAACAACGGGACAGATCTCTCTCTCTCTCTCTCTCTCTCTCTCTCTCTCTCTCTCTCTCTCTCTCTCTCTCTCTCTCTCTCTTGGCCTCATTCCCAGGTGACGTCTCGGCGTATAATAAAAATATACTACAATAAACTATGTATATTTTCTCCACCTATTTTCATATTCAGTATATTAAGTGTTCAAGCCTTGTAGCTCTGAATACAAACGTAGATTTAATTGTCTATCTTTCACCCAACAAAAGTTATTGTTCAAGTTTTACAAACATGTTCTGAAGTTAAGAAATTACCGCTTACTTAACTTTAATAGAATTAAAGGTGTTGTACTGCAAAAAGTCTTAAATTAACATCACAGCATTATGAATATTATGATATGAAAATAAAAAAAAAACTAGGGTGTAGAGAGAAAATAATTTATTTTTTTAAGTAATTGATCCATCCTGATTATTTTTACATCGACAATATTGAACGTATTCATTCATCTCTATGTTTATATTTGCTAATCTATTTCTGTTTGTTACTTTGCCGCATTAAGCCGACCCCTGCTGTTTGTATCGTTTTTCCACGGTTTGAGCGGTCGCTTTCTTCCCTACCATGCGAGACGTCCCAAATTCAACTCCTGGGCGAGAACGAGCCGGTGGTACCGGTACGCATTGTTAAAATCCATTTTGTCTGTGTTGACCTTAGCAGCGAATTATGTCTTATAGTTAGACGTCTGTAATGATCACAAACAGGTTTTTTTTTAACCGGAAGGCTGATCACTTCCGGCGCTACACCCACTAATGGGAAAAGGCGTGTGGTGATATATCTATCTATCTATCTATCTGTCTATCTATCTATCTATCTATCTATCTATCTATCTATCTATATATATATATATATATATATTTATAAACATAAACATGTATATGTATATAATATATGTATGTATCTATATATATATATATATATATATATATATATATATATATATATATATATACATATATAATTATAAACATACATATATAATTTATAAACATATGTATATGTATATAATATATGTATGTATCTATATATATATATATATATATATATATATATATATATATATATATATATACATATAATTTTTAATGGTTGATTTTATGAACGCATCTTTGGAATGACTGGAAAATCGACACTTCACCTTTGTAATTTTATGGGATTAGGTTCCTTCTTACTATAATTAATTTTAATTTGATATCTCCTAATACAGACATATTGCCAACATGAATGCATGTGGCCTTTAGGTGCAGATCCCTTACAGTTTTAATATCTTAAATTCCTTTGTGACATCCATGAAATTGCGATTCGAAATTGAGCAAATAAAAACCCTCCCCCTTGTTGACACAGGCATTATGAGATCCGACTCTGGGTTTAAAGCTAATGTTTATTTTTAAACAGAGCAGTGAAGGCTTTTATCACAATGAGATAGAGATCGATTCTCTCAAACACGTTTTTAACAGCTTTAAAATGAGTTGGTCCAGGTTTTTAGGCAAGGCAATTCAAACCACCTCCGAAATGCTGAAGAATTATGCCAAACAATGGATTCAAATCTGATAGTTCCTGAGAAGCCAGGAAGAAAATTCTTTTTTAGAATGGACAGATCCTGTTGTGCAATACTTAATAAATTTGTTAACAACTATAAGTCGACTGGAATATTTAAATTTAATTGTTATGTTTATAAAAGATTTTTCTTGTAGAAACCATTATTTCCTAAACCAGGCACAGTCTAGATATGACGAATGAGTTCTTGGCAGTGTTTATTACGTAATTCTTGTTAAGAGAATTTAATCCCACTGTTGACTGAAAATAAATTTAAATCTTCAGTTACTAAATGGTTGCCTTATCGACAGAATTAGGAATATGAACTTCAGCTATTGTCTGTTTAGGATAACGAAATACTAATATGTTTTATATTTGATGATTTAAAATGCATAGCATCGGAACATGCGGAAAAGCTACAGAACCGAAAAGATTAGTGCTTGACCCCTGCACTCAGCCGTTAAGAAACATTCAGAGAGCATCTGTCGTCAACAGGCATATTCAGAAGAATTTTCTATCATATCTGAAGGAAGTTATCCAATAGTTATTTGAAAACAATACTCAGCGCTTCACCGTCTGGACTTCCATGTTCATCATTAAATTGCCGTTGTTGAAGATTCATAGAATAAGTTTGGAAGGCCCTCCAATTCACAAAAAAGTGACGAAAAAAGAAACATAATAATAATAATAATAATAATAATAATAATAATAATAATAATAATAATAATAATAATAATAATAATAATAATAAAGATGAAAGAATTTTATTGACAGAATTTTTCTGTTGTAAACAGGCGAGGGAAAGGAAAGATTTTATGATATCGATTAGGTATCAGGAAATAGTATATGATTACATCAATAATTCTCGTGAATTAAATTGGCACGTGGCTCCCTTTTTCTGTTTGTGTTATTTGATTTGTTATTTATAGCGACAGAATTTCTTTCAGGAAATCAGTAACACAACACATACCAGAAGTACCCTTTACTTTTTCATTTAAACATTCATTTATGTTCAAAATCTCAAGGAAGCCAATTTCTCCCCTAATACCCTGGAAGCCAAGTTACAGGTATAATGGACCCTCGGTAATTCCTGCCAAGAGCGCGTAATCGTCCAAAGTTTCTATTCATTAGAGTGTTAATATCATTCGTAATCAAGGCATTCAGGTCGAGCCATTAACAGCAGTTGCGAATGCCTCCGAGGGGATGCAAAAGGAATTGCCAGGAAGGATGTTTTCCGAGCCATAATTAGCTTACAACCCCGTCTCTCACTGCAGGTAATGCTCGGAACGACGGGTAATCTGCGCTGGGCGGTCGGGGAAGGGTTTAATGATTAAACGGAGACAAGGTGCTGGATCCACCTGAAGGCCGGAAGATTGATTTCCTTCGGTATCGCAGATTGTTTTTCCTTAAGAAAGGCTGCTAAGTCAGTTTCCCGATAATCTTTTTCCGTTTTCGAAAACGTCTGCTTGTTAACATGTATGAATTTTCAATAATTACTTCCTGATAAAATCTTATTCAGTGGAATGTATGTTCCAATACATGGTCATCTATATAAGTGAGATATTCTTATGGTTGAAATCCGTGTCTCCATTAAAAGAAGCAAAGAAAATAAAATGCCTGTAAAT
>NC_089788.1:24601474-24608974 GCF_040412425.1 Macrobrachium rosenbergii | reverse complement strand
TTGAGAAGCATACATTTCAAAGACAGGGATAAAATAGTAGTAACTGTCGTTAAAATATTTATTGACTATGTTGAGAATTTTGAAAAGCAATAAAGACATCAAATGAAAATTGATTAAAAATGTAAATGAATAATTACATTAACATGTAATGATATTAGTGAAAATCATTTCGTGCTTTATTGTCTGAATTGAAAGTATGTACATAATATTTGACTAGTATTGCAACGAAAACCATTATCGCTATGAAGTTGATAAGTATAAAAAACATAATTAATAAGTTTAACTAAACATACGTATTAAAATCCACCTATCTATTCATCACACTGTAGGATACTAATTTTCCAAAGTTATAAAGCCAAAAAACTAATAAAGACACATTTACTCGATTAATTACATTAGCATAAAATTAATAAAGACAAGGAAATTTCATTAGGTATATTTGGTTTGTATGAAAATCTATTCACAGTTTTTTAATTACATTTTCCTAAAAGTCAAACAACGCTGTGAAATCCTCACGAAATCCTGATTAATAATCATATTAGGGTCCTTATTAACACAGGTGAAATGTTATGTAATTTTTGAATTAAGGCTAAGTCTTATCTCTATCTCCATCTCATGTCTCGTTCGCTCCCGATTAATTAGGAAAAGCTGTTTATTATTCAAGATAATGCCTGGAAAAATAATTCCGTTATTTTTCATCAAATACGTAGGCTGTTTTCCAGATGATGACATGGAATTTTGAGGATTTGTAGTAAAACAGTGCACATTGATAACATCCTCCATGTAAATATATATAATATATATATATATATATATATATATATATATATATATATATATAATTATATATATATATATATATACATTATATATATATATATATATATATATATATATATATATATATATATATATATATATATATATATATATATATATATATATATATATATATAATTTTGCATGGAGGACATTATTTTGTTGCAATTATATATATATATATATATATATATATATAGATATATATATATATATATATATATATATATACATGTGTGTGTGTGTGTGTGTGTGTATGTATGTATATAATTTTACATTGCGGACGTTATTTTGTGCAGTGTTTTATTATATATAGATATATATCTGTAGATAGATATGTATGTATATATATACATACGTACATACGTATATGATGGCGGAATGAGAGAAGTCACAGAATAGGTGCAGCAAGCACAGTAGCTGGGTGCATGCAAAAGGTGGTAATGAATAAAGCGACGCTAGGGCCAAAGATCATTCATGGAATTAAAGTGTTGATAATGGTTAGGAATGAGAGATAAAAGGGTGAAACTGTTAAAGATGGACTAATTGTTTAGAGTCTGTTTCGTAAGAAGGACTAATAGGGTAGGAAATGCGGTGGAAAGGATAGTTAGGAGAGAGGAGAGATCAAGGTATTTTGGGATGGTATGGTCATGTGGAAAGAAGGAACAATAAGAGGCTTTTGGAAAAAGTGTACATCATAAGTGTTAGGGTAAGAAGGAGAGACAAATATAAAAGGGTTTGACATATAGGATGAAAGAAATATTGGGTACGAAGGACCTTGCTAATCGGGAAACGAAAAAAATCTTGCAACATTCAATTAAATTTGAGTGTAGTGGTGTTCAGCGCACTGCTGATGAGCCCTCTGTGTAGTTGTAGGTGTATGAAGTGGCTAATGGTGTGTAAAGTTAAATGCAACTGAGGTTCATTCTTTATCCAACAGTTAAAGTACGAATATGCCAATGAGTTTTTTGTGTTTTTTTATATACAGCCACTCCCAGGTGGAGAAAACAGTATAATATATATATATATACTCCAACATATATATATATATATATATATATATATATATATACCCTATATATATATATATATATATATATATATATATATATTGTTACATGATGGAACTTGATTTGATCATGTATTATTCAATTTACGTAAATTTTACGGCCCTGCAAACCAAGATCCACACGTAACCTGTCATGAAGCCAAGTTAACCTCAAAGACAGGCGTTAATTAGTAAGGTCTCCAGTTAGGGTTATTAACCTTAACAAAGAATATTTGAGATAATTTGATTTCGCATAGCGAGTTCTCCCCAAACGTTCAGTTGTGAGGGCGCCACAAAAGCATCGAGATTTAACCTGATTTTTGCTTACCTAAATCCTAAGGTATTTTACTGGAATAATGGGGTTGAAGCTAACAATAAAATAATTAGGCAATCTAGACTTTGTAAACACATATACCTAAGTGGTGTGAAGGAAGAAAACAAAGAAAAAAATGTGAAATACAGAAAAGTACTAGTCAATGTGAAGCTTCAGCAAGAATGGGACTTTACCGTGAATGTCGGTGCGCTCTGCGCCAAGCGAGAGACCTCAGATGCATTATTCACGGCAGTCTTCCAATTCACTAATTAAGATGAACGTAGGAGAAGTAATGAGAATAAAGAATATCGTTAGGACACGCCGCATGGCGTCACCCCTCGTTTAGTGCTGGAGATCTCTCTCACTGATCTCGGCCGACCTGAACCGTTCGCCAGAGAGGAGGGCTTATCCGCTTGGGCAATCCGATGCCCGACGAGCATCGTCGAATGCATAAAGAATAAACAAGGGCCTCATAACTGGGGTCGTGGCGTAAGCCCTCTCTGAGCAGGTCCTAATGCTAACATATTTTGTTTACAAACTTGCCAGCCTATGCGACCATTTGTCTCTGACGGTGATTGTTATTCCACCCAAATTGCCTACCCTACCCGGCGAACCAGAGATGTTGCTCTATCGAGGTCAATTGAACTAATATTCCCTACACTAACTACATCGAGGGCGAGGAACAGCAGTAATATTTATAAAAAGCTCCCCCTTAAGAGGGCCTTCACTCCCTTTCGAGGCGTGAAGGTCTATACTAAGCTGTTAGCCTCTTCGTGTGGGGTTACTCTCCTTCCCCTGAACCAGATTAGTCCTGGATTAGCCTGCCTAGCTACAGAACTACCTAACCTAGATAGGATATGGGCTATATTCACTACTTTTACCTAATTCCTATGTAGTACTGGAAGGTGCTCACGGTTATTATATAGGCTACCTCCTACAATCATGATGTGTTTAGACCTAGCCCTAGTGGTACGTTCTATGATATTCCTAACTAACTTCTCCTAACCGACCGTAGCACCAACATAAGAGTTAACATTCCTAACTATAAATTACAACATGGTTTATATTTAATACAATTAAAAATTTACTAGTTAATTCATGAGGTTGCCTCATATATGATAAATGGGTGCCTCACTGAGGTCTTAGGCCATCGTGTCACGAGCATCGTGGCTCGTTTCTAATAGTTAAGATTACTGAAGTGGTTAGGCTACTTACATGATTACTGCGGCTCGGTGGTAAGTGGAAAGAACAAGGCTACTAAATTGGAAGTGTACTGTACTTTAAGGTGGCCTGGGCTAGGTACAAATAAAAGGAAGAGATCACACTGGCTACCTCACTCTGGGCAAGGGCCGGGATCACTCTTGGAATGTTGGGGCACTGTGCCGAGAGGGCACTAGTGCCGGATATGGCAAATATAGCTCGGCAATACTGGGCTCTCTTCCGCCCCTTCTTCTTCTTCTTCGGTTTCCTCCAAGGCCTATCAGTAGCTGGCCTGGCAGGTGATGAGAGCACCGACTCGGGGACGGAGCCAGAAGGGCTGCGAGAGCGCGAAGTCAGGGGCAACTGCAAGCTGCGGGAGGACTCCCCTACTCCGGCTGCTGCGACAACCGGAGGCGGAAGCGATCTCGACTTCTAATGTCCGAGGATGCCAGTTCTAGTCTGCCAAAGGGGAGGTACCACTTCGATCACTCAGGGTTCATCCCCTGGATTCAAGCCTGCAAGAAGAATCTTGCAAAGAAGAAGTTTCGGGTGCTGGAGGCTCTCCGAGTATGATGATCAACTACGTAAGAATCCCTATAAATCTCCGGAGGAGGATTAAGCCTCATGATTTGGAGCTTGGCCTTAGGGGCCTTTTCACTGTTGGCTCAGCATCCGTGGCGGGCTGATCTGCACTGCTCAGTGCTCGCAAGTGGCACTGGCAGCAGTTGGTCAGGCATGCCTGACCGAGTCAGGTGCTGCCTCGCGGGCGACTTGTGGTGAGCTGCGGCAGAGATTCCTGCCCTAGCGCGGGAAGTCGTAGCCTCTCCTAGAAGTTTTGTTCGGGAGCGTCCGCTGAGGCGTTGCTTGGCAGGCAGCCACTCCCCAATTTCAGCCAGGTGGTCTGCCGCTTACTTGCGTCCTGCAGCGAAGTACCACTCCTCCTGAATCTACTCTTCAGCGGAGGGGAGGACACTCTGTGGGCCAGCCCTTCACGGTGGAGGGCTAGGCCTGGAAATAGGTTGGGTGGCGCCCTTCCGCGGACCACTTTGGTGGGGCGGAAGGTGGAGGTTTGTCAATTTTGAGAGTGTTAGATGGGACCTCAAAACTATTGGAGGAGGTAGCGACTGTGGGTGAAAGGTTGGTGACGGGCTTCCGCAGAGAAGATCCCGGCCAACAAGAAGACCACTCCGGGCAATTTACCTACCGCATGGCGTAGAGATATCGTGCCCCAAGGTGTCATAACCTGGAGTTGGACCGTAGGAGCAGTAATGGTGACCCTCATCACTTCATTACAGGGTTTCTTAAGTCAACCATGGCACTGGCTGGCACGCCAGGCCCCTAGTGATCCAGGCTAATGTCTGCGCGGTGTCTACTGTGACTGGAAGTCACGGGCAGGCTAGTGCTCTGAAGAGGGCCACCCGAGATGAACTGGGTTTCCGATCTCTCGGGGTAAGGATCAGTGCGGACCAGCGGCGAAAATGAAATTGCTGATTAAGGTTGACTAAATTTGGTGGCAGGGGACACCAGTGTGGACAGGCCGGAGATCCAGCGTGTAGTGGCTAGCAGCCTGGGGATCTGCACCGGGCGCACGGATGGGGCCTCAGGTGGCTGCGGTAACTGTGGGAGGAGAGGAGCTGACGCGGATGAATCGGGAGCGGAGTTCTGGCTGGTAGGTTAGGCTGTATTAGTGCCCGAGTTTGTATCGACACTCGGCCTCAACGTGGCCCCTTCTTGCAATAGTTTGCACAGGGTCTTGCTAGGCATTCCATTCTTGAGCGAGTGGAGATTCGAGAGAGGTAGGCCGGGAGGGATGATCGCTTCTGAGAAGGTGCTATCACGACTGATTGAAGGTTTCACCAGATCAGCCATCGACAAGCTTCCATAAGTGTGGAGGCTGTTGTCGTTAAGATATACGCAAAGGGCCCACAACGCACATTGGAAAGGTCTTCTAGCATGGTCCGATTGAAGAGTCCTCAAACGTCGTGGGTAGGAGTCGAACCAGCTAGCGACACGGACGGGTTTTGTGACATGCCCATTCCGTCCAGATCAGCCCGACTTCCTTGGCAAGACCTCGGAACAGATTGTCTCCATTTTCTGGGAAGTTATCTCGTAGGCCTTTGCAAACTGACTCTACAGACTTCCGCCATGGCCCCTCTCTGGCTCTTTTCAGTGAGAAAGCGCTGCCAACTTTTCCACTCCCATGCTTGGCTAGTATTAAAGGCTCTCTCCGTCTCCGTGGTGCTGTAGTTATCCCCGAAGAGCCTCCGATCTCCTCCAGCCATGCTTCCTGAGAAACAAGTCTCAGTCACTTGGGGACTAGGAGGTCGTACTCGAAAGTGGAGCGGTTGATGCAGGTGTAGGACTGGGGCTTAGTGGCTAGCCATAGCTTCGGCATTCTCATTTGCACGCTCTCTCAAGCTCGAGCTCCTTCTCCTTTAGGGCTAACTCAGTTTCCTTACAGGCTAACTCATGCTGTCTCCTTCAACTCAGCCTCTTTCCTCTTCCTTATTGCCTTTGCTCGGCTTCATACACCTTCGTTCTTCTTCATACTTCCTCTCTGCTCAGAGAGTCTTTCTTCCTTCTCCGCTTGGCAAGTCGTCACTTGCTCCTTAACTTGGGTGGTAGGATTCCGGGCAGTGGAGCCTGCCGCCGTCCCCAGCCCCAGGGAAGGGTTTTATAATGCTCTGCTGCCATGGTTCTGGTGGGGGAAGGGCGTCTAACCAGGTCGACTGGGCGGTACTCCAGACTGGCGAGTGTCTCTTCAATAATGACGTGGCACCCTTTCAAAGAGTGCAGCACTGTAGTTTGGGTATTGCCGTGTGCAGGTCACGCTGGTGGCACACCTCAGTATCCCTAGGCACTGGTGCAGGTTAGGTTCAGAAAGAACTTTCTCTTCCTGTGTTCCCTTTGGTTTTGTTTATTTATTTTCTGAATTCTTGTAGGTGGCACTTTGGTGCCAATGTGTTCCCTAGGGACCACTGCACCAGGTCAACTGGAAAGCTATATGGGAGGAAAGGCACTCTACACCCCTGCAAAGTGCAACAATCCCGAATGAGAGAGAGAGAAAGAGTAAAAAGAGAGAGAGAGATAGAAATCGCTATTCCAGTGATGAGTGCTGCAAATTATTGGCACTGTGGAATAAAGTGAATTTGGTTTTTTTTTTTTTTTTTTTTTTTTTTCTTAAAAGATCCTCGTGTTAGCTGGTCCAGTACAGCCCCAGTGCTAGCCTTCTTTTTCAGAGGTGAAAACACTGTTTTGCTTCGGTCTGGATAGCAGGCCTCACTCGTGACCCGATGATTTATCACTGTATCGTAATGAGTACTCTGCTTGTCCTCATCTATTGTGGGACAGGTGTTTTTCTTTTAATTGGTTTTAAGTATTCCAGATTAATTAGCCTAGTGTGGAAACCGTTCTTTCTTTGAAGAGGTCACGTACACTTGAGTTGGAATGCTTATGAATGTGAGTTTTCAGTCAGCGAATTTCTTATATGAGTGACATATAAACAAGAATTTATACATGCACAATGGCATGGATCGCTAATAAATGATATCGTGCGTCGTCTTGGCCACCATAGAGTTACTTTGTATCTTAATTTTCCGGGCCGCGTCCACAAAAGTTTATCGTAAAAATTTTAAATTTTCTTTTATATGATTTTATAGTAGAGTATTCAAATATGAGACATGGTATTATAACTAAGGCCTATCTTTCCTGCCTAAATTATCTTTTGTTTTTTTTTTTTTTTTTTTGTACCGAGTGTCTGTAACTTCTGCCTCGCCGAGATAAGTAGTTCCAAGGGCTGGGGCAGAGTGGTCACAACGAGAATGACAATAACAAGGTCTTAAGATGGCGGAAAATCCGTTAGGCCTAAATTTCAAAAGACAGCTTTCGCGTATGAGGAGCCCCAAAATGGCGTTCTCTCACAAACAGATTCGAACAATTTCAAAACAACCCATGCGGCGAGGTATTTTCTTTATTGCACAAGTTCAAACAACCATTCCAAACAAATGCAGGTATCAGATTTTTACTTTAAATAACCACCAATCATGCATGGCGTTTTTACGTTACGGATGGAAAACTAAATTGCAAACAACTGTGTCTTTTGTTATCGTTCTCTCGCGGT
>NC_089788.1:24563974-24591474 GCF_040412425.1 Macrobrachium rosenbergii | reverse complement strand
ATATAACCGGGGAATTGACCTTTAAAAATAACTAACTGAATAATCATGTCGTGTAATGGAAACGTATCATTCCTCATTTTCTACCCTGCGTTTCTTAGGATATATCGGTGAAGACCAAAAAAAAAAAAAAAGACGTTTGTGCTTCAAGTTCTGCTACATGTAACATAAAAATTCTGATAACTATTTAATTTTGTTCAAGCTTACTGACAACGTAACAAAATAATTTTATAAAATGCAAAAGACAACGCTGCTTTGTTGATCGTTATAAACTTTGTACGGGGAAATAACGGCTTTCTACCATTTCAAGCAAAGATGATCTCTCTCTCTCTCTCTCTCTCTCTCTCTCTCTCTCTCTCTCTCTCTCTCTCTCTCTCTCTCTCTCTCTCTGTGTGTGCTCGGCTGCACGGCAATATCAGAATCGAAACCTCATCAGCGAGACGAAAGGGAATTCTTAAAATACATCTTAGGGAACCGAGCGTTGAAATATGTTTCATGGGCGTGAGAGCGAAATGATAAATAAAATTAGATACAGATATACTCGTGTATGTATGTATGTATGTATATATATATATATATATATATATATATATATATATATATATATATATATATATATAATTTTATGTTTTATACCTGTCTTACTTTGGTTTTTAACCTTAGTTTCTGCATTCGTATGTTTATGGGACAGATATTTTGAAGAGTTACTAAATATAGAAGACAGAGGTTACTAAATATAGAAGACAGAGGAGAGGTAGATTCTGAATGGTGCAAAATTATGTTGGATAAATGAATATACGGGAATGTTTGTTGTAAAATATTTTTTAAAAGAAAAAATGTTTTTGGTATTAATGTGAAAAGGGAACGTATATCTTGCAATGTGTACAGATGTGATCTGGTTGAAAAATTAAGGCAGATAACACGATGATGGAAATGTGGGGTTTAGAAGAAGAAACAATAGGTTTAGTGCATGAAGCATTTGAATTGATGAACCGCTGAAAGCTTGTGATCGAATGAACAGAGGTAAAAAGTGGACTTGGTCAAGCTTGTATGATACAGCAGAAAATTTGTCATGGGTGACTGAAATTTTTTAAGATGGAAGTGAAGTTCGTGTTAGGTTATGTAGATAGGGAAGTACCTGGTTTGATGTCAAGAGGGCCCCAGACTAGAGCATAATAGATATAAATGGTTGGTTAATTTCCTCATGTAGTAGTGATGTGGGAAGTCATTGTACGACAGGAAAAAGGGCCGTGAGTGGAGTGAGGAGTGCTTGATGTTGTCAACTGATAGACAAAATTTTTTAAAGAGAATAAAGTTGACTCTAGAAGTTTGGGGTGGTCCTACTCATGTGGTGCCCACTGGAGTCCGACACTATCACTTACTGTGCTCTTGGGCGTTGTTTGAAGGATGTGTCAAACCTTCTCCATCTCATCATTATCTCATTTGCGTATGGAATTTCCGCAATTTCCCTTATGACATAATTTCTAAGTCTTCTGCCATTTGACTCCCACTGTATTACCCCCAGATGGTATTATATATGACTAGCGCTCCCACCCTAACCAGGATTCACACCTGAAGTCTTTAACTTAGTCTTCAAAGACAAGGTTTCGAAGCTGGTCAGTGTAGGAGCATATCAAGGGTAAAATAAGTACAAAACTTATTATAAGCACACACACACTCACTATATATGTATAAAATTATATATCATATCTGTAACCGATTTATCCCTTAGAAAGGGCAGTCATAATAGAAAAATTATAACAAGTACTTGTACATAAAATATCCTGTTTCAGTAATGACTTCCGGTTTTGGAGAAACGGTACACCGAAACCTCTCCATCATCAGGTCTGGCAAGAAGAACACACAAGAAAAATGGAAAAATCAACAAAAGCATATACGAACATCGGATTGCAGTAATGTAAAAATTGTTAATGTACAAGCATAAAATTCGAACAAAGCAATACTAAAATAAATAAATAATAGCAATATAAAAACGCACTTATACAAACTAAATATTAAAAACACAGCGTCTCCGTGGACTTCTCGTTATTTCTGAAGGAAGAAGGAAGGTTTCACTATAGATAAGTTACGCTGAAACTGGTAGTCATTAACGAATAAAAGATGTTTCATGTACAAGTACTGGTTTTATTCTTTATATATATATATATATATATATATATATATATATATATATATATATATATATATATATATATATATATATATATATATATATATATCATAATTTATGTATGTACATATGAATTCATACCTAGATATAATCAAGAGGATTAGTGAAACTTGTGGATAGACAATCTTTTTGGTTTCAGCTACCCTAATTCGGTAGAGTTATCGGTCACTTACTTTTACTGGATACAAGAAATGTCCAAAAATTTTGATAGCTTCTGAGGAATGCGACGAGTGCGATGTGAGTTTCGCAGGAAAAATTCGTTCCCAGAGGAAAAACAAGCACCAGCGACCTGCCATTTTTAACTGCATAAGGGTTAAGGACACCACCCACAGAATACACTGAGATGCATCGCAAAATGTTTGTGGTTGAACGTGTCGCTTCAGAGCTTCAGATACTTGAGGCGGCTTTGATTGGACTGACAAAAGAACTTGACCGTCTTACAAGGGTCATGGAAACTGTAAAGGATCGACCAAATCGCTTTGGGTCTTATTTTAAAGACGATGACCAATATTCATCCTCTTGCTTACAATATACATAACAAAGTCAGTAACAGTTAGTTCCCCGTATTTAGAGATTTTTATGTAAATAGTTCTCCTGTGTATCAGTAATTCCAATATTGTTCACAAAAGGATGGTAATAATACCTGCAGGAGGACGCTCTCCTTTTTCCACTTTCTTGTGTTTTTATAATAATTTCCTTCCCCTACTGTAGCTATTATCGCCATCCTTTTGTGAACAGTATTGGAATTACTGATACACAGGAGAACTATATATATATATATATATATATATATATATATATATATATATATATATATATATATATATATATATATATATATGTGTGTGTGTGTGTGTGTGTGTGTATATACATACATATATATATATATATATATATATATATATATATATATATATATATATATATATATATATATATATATATATATATATATATTTTCCACCTCATGGATGCAGCTGCCTGATGCTGAATTGAGCTTGACAGTCAAACAAATTTAAAGTGAGTTCTCTCCAGTTACCAGTACGTCTGGCGACTTTTCACTGGTCGCAGATGTTCTGAGGAGGAAGAATTACCCCATTAATGCTCACTACTTTTCAAAGGATCTTCCTGAACGGTAAAGAAATTTATTTCTGCCAGGACCCCAAGAAAAGAGAGACAGGGGAATTAACTATTTTTATTCCCAATTGTTGGTATTTGTTTTTACGAGTGGAACTGAGGCTGTAACTAACAAAACATTCAGATTTCAAGCCGGGCCAAATATAAGTATATATATATATATATATATATGTATGTATATATATATATATATATATATATATATATATATATATATATATATATATATATATATATATATATATATATATATATATATATATATATATATATATATATATATATATATATATATATATATATATATATATATATGTATATATATATATATATATACAGAGAGAGAGAGAGAGAGAGAGAGAGAGAGAGAGAGAGAGAGAGAGAGAGAGAGCGAATAGAAATCCTGATGCTGATGTAATGAATTGAATTCAGTCTTATATACAAATTAGCCTTACTTATGAAACAGAAGCAGAATGAAGAGAGAAAGATTCCTTGAATGTCAGAAACTACTGGAAACAAACCTTATTTTTCGAAGCGTAAGAAAATCGCAATAAAATAGTAGCAAAGTATATTTCTGTCGACGTGATTTGCACTCACAAACCCTTGGAATGTTTAGAATGAATGAAAGGTCATCCATCGTGAATTAAGACCATCTTCAAATAAAGAAAAACTCCATTTTCATTCATAGAGACAAGGCGAAAAAATTTTACACAAGTGAACTTTATTGTTTAGCCAAGAAAGATTGTCAGCATAATGAAAACAAATAACTGTAATTTAAAATAGATAATGAAACTTTCCCCAGAGACTTTTTCATTCACAAAGATGTCCGAAAAAGTGCGTGGAAATGTTCCTGCACCCTTGACCTAAACACGAATTTCGTCACCCAGCATCTGCCTGCGGAGCAGAATTTCCAATCGCATATCTCTTGTTCAGTTTGAGAACACTGGTTGTACTCTCCGAGGGAACACCTCGGTCTTGTTCTCTGAATTCTGTACAGCGAAACGAGGAATCCTGAGCGACGTGCTTAGTACCGGTGTTGATTTTTTCCCTTTTGATTTTAGGTTATTTAGAGAAGTTTATGCTTTGTGTATTCCTTTCTTGAGTCAGTGCAAGTTTCTTGTGTATATGATAATATTTTCATAAATAATTGCGTACGTTCACCCAAAAACAAAAACATAGTGTGACATTAGTTGCATTTACGTAGCATGCTGTTTTATGACAGAAATTTAATGAATGCCTGTAATTATCACAAAATAAATTCTCAGTCTATTATCCTTTTATGTAAATTAAATATGATTGATGTTCGTACTGGGGATAAAATCAAAGAAAACAGAATCCTCTTAGATAATTATAGAATAATTTTACTCAACAAACAATGCAAAATTTTGAATACGCAAATGAAGAAACACCAAATGTTCCTCGGAAGATATTCAAGTTGACCCCGACAGTGATAAGGAAAAATGAATTTTGTCTTTCATATACAAGCACCGTGACAGGAAAGAGGAATTGCCATGCACTACTTGCTCTCTCCCAGTGATGTAAAAAGCTCCAAGGTCTCTCTCTCTCTCTCTCTCTCTCTCTCTCTCTCTCTCTCTCTCTCTCTCTCTCTCTCTCTCTCTCTCATGCACGCACTCATCCAAAATACTCTAATTTTCCTCTCGCCTCTCTCAGGCGTTCGACGATCTCTTGTGATATTGGGAAAACTGAATATTATTAGATAAATTTGCTTTTGTCATGTGAGATAAAGACGTGGGCTCGTTAACTTGCAAACGATGCCGATACCGTTTTCTCCTTAAGGTCCATTTCAAGACACTTTCGGTCTCTTATCTTAGCTAACGAAGATACTTCAAGAAGGGATTTTGTTTCGCTCGTTATCTCATTTCTCGAAGATTCTTCAAGTGAGCGTTCGCAGATGAGGAAATCATTGGCAAACGTTTTGCCCAGAAAGTGTTGCAGCTTCGATTTCGGAAAGAATGTGGTGGTTGGAGGTATGTTTGCTTCATACTTCAGACGAGAAGTCTTCCATTAGGGAAATGATGGAAATTGTAATTTTTTTATTTTTATTTTTAATAGTTTCGGTTTTAGGCAAATCCTTAACCTACCAACAATACTAAGTAACGTCGTTCCAGTTATTAATCAACAGAGAGAAATTTGTCTCTGATTTATATTCATAAATTCCATGACGTAGTTGTTTAATAACGTTAAGAAGATATGGCGCTGGGTGTCGAAAGATCCCATTGGCTTTGTGGTAGGTTATCCGATTTTATGTGGAGATTCCGTACAAAGGCGTAGCAGGTTATTATTATTATTATTATTATTATTATTATTATTATTATTATTATTATTATTATTATTATTATTATTATTATTATAGAAAGCACAATCACGTTCTGACGAATGCAGTTCACAAAAGAACCCTTTGAGTTCTCTTATTTACAGTAATGAATATTATTACAAAGATACTTTCGTCAAAAGAAATACATTTCTTCTGATTAAGGAACCATTGGCCACTGAAAGCTAAAGAATTTAAAATTTTCAAAATATTTTACTTCAGATAATAAGGTGAAGAAATCCGCAATGAGGTCAGCTTAAGTACATATTATTAAGAATATATATAAAGCGAGAGCTTTCGAGAACCTGCTCGATTCTCCTCAGTGTGACTAAAACCGTCAAGTTACCATCGAAGTAAAAAGTAAAAAAGAAAAAAGAAAAATTGAGAGTTTAAAAACTGTTAACAGAAGAAAAGCGGTCTTAATTTGAAGGCAGCCAATTCCGTAGTTCAGGTGACCCAACGTTCTCAGCAGATAAACCCGCTAACCTCCCCGAGCGTCTAAAGCGGGCCATAGACGATCCAACATGCTTGTCCAGCATCATGCTTAATCATGCATCATGCAATGCCACACATTCGTCAAGCACAACATATCAAGCCTTAGTTGTTGTGTGTACTCGTGGGGGACGAACATGAGCAACAAGCCCGCTTGCGCTGCGATAATTATCGCTTTAGAAGGCGGCACTGTAAAAGTAAAAAGAAAAAGAAAGGCATGGATGAAAGAGTGGCTCAAGAAAAGGCCAAGGTTTTCCCACGAGACACTCCTGAAAGGAACTTGTGATGTCATCACCCGAGGATTATAAAAATTTTTTCAAGGATGGATGATGAAACTTTCTCCGAGTTATTGGGATTAGTAATTCCTCGTTGGACGAGTCGGTAGAGTTCTTGGGTATCACTCTGCTAGGCCCGAGTTCGAGTCTTCTACCGGCCAATGAAGAATTAGAGGAATTTATTTCTGGTGATAGAAATTCATTTCTCGGTATAATGTGGTTCAGATTCCACAATAAGCTGTAGGTCCCGTTGCTAGGTAATCATTAGGTTCTCAGCCACGTAAAATAAGTCTAATCCTTCGGGCCAGCCCTCTCTAGGAGAGCTGTTAATCAGCTCAGTGGTCTGGTTAAACTAAGGTATACTTAACTTATTGGAATTATAATACATGGCCTGGGGGTTCCCGTGTGCATGAGATGTACGCTAATTGACCCACTTGCCTTTTACAGTAGACACCTTGAATTATCTGAAAAATCAGGGTGGACTTTCTGAAACCTGGCAGCAAGTGAAAATATAGGCTTAATTTCACTATATTGGGTGATAATTTCGACTCGTAAACTCTGGGTACCTGACCGTAAAATACCCATATCTCCCTTGAAAATTAACGTAGAAGGCTCATTCACCACTCAAAATGTTCCTTTTAATGAGCTCTTTTCAAAGATTTATAAATATTTAACTTTCAGGGCTATATTAGGTCATAAATACCCAAAATGTCACCAGAAATCGAGAAAAGCTGATGATTTACCTCATGAAGGAAAAATGGTAAAAATCAAACAATATTAAAGAATGAATGGCATATATTAACAATAATCAACACAGCAACACTATATTATTCAAATAATAAGCACTTTATTACTTTCTAAACACACAGAAGCATACAGTAACTTTTCATAAAAACTTTATTTTAAAATGCCAATTTATGGTCATTGCTATCTAGGTGGCACTTTATCATGGTATGGGGATTCATAGGTGATGATAAAAGTACTTTGAAAAAACTTCTCAAGTGAATAAAATTATAAAAATATATAGCTTGCACAATTTCCGTAAATAATTATTGACTTTATAAATTCTGGATATATCATGAAAATTTTATTAACCTATGACGTAGCTTTTTGTATTAAAAAGGGTACTATGACATTGCAAATGAAGAAGTTGTATTGGTTGAATTAAACTAATTCAAACATCCATAAAAATAGTTTTAATATCAAAAGATAAATTCAAAGGCAGTATATATTTAATAATGTAAATACATGTATTGAATTTATAATTGAAATGTCTATAGTTTATTGTGATGGCTAAATATTCTAAGCTTTAACTTACATTCGTAAAGGAGTAAAATTTACGCAAGTTCTTATGGACCAATGACAGTATTTGCTTCTCATGATTGTGCTTTTAATAAGATTCCTCATTCCCATACTGTAACCTAAGGATTGCTACATGTTGCATCACTTACAACTAAGACACTTTGACATTTACGAAAGCTGCAGCAAGGAACATGATTGCTGCGACAGGGACAGTGACATGTTCCACATTTTGTACAACTGCACATCACAGTGAATTCCTCAGGTATTGGGTTCTTTCCATCAGTTGGCACCAAAAGATCATCAGCTACTTTATAGCCATATAACATAGGATCAAGGGGCTCCCATTTAGGTTTAGATAAAACAGAAATCATGTGATAAGTGGTAAAGTATTCTCTTTTTATATGTTGTATTGTTGCATAGCTAGTAGGTAGTAGGTTCTTAAAATATGACCTCTTGGAATGATGATACATAGTTTCTCAAGTGATCTGCTGTTTTACGCATTGATGCCTGCTTCAGTACTTTTGTCAAATACTCTTCGGCCATGATAACTTGACTTTCAAAATTATTTTTAGTTCCAAATTCTTTTAAATACATTTCTGGATGCGCCTTTACAGCAGCAAGTTTAGTCCCAACTTTGCTTGTGTAATCACAGCCAGTCAGGGAATGCACTGCAGGTAACACTTGGCGTAGCACCCTCCCTAGCTGTACAGTCAATGTATGAATGGCAATATACCTGACTGAATCCCCAGATACAGTTTTTAATCCACAGTTCACTGCATCCTTGATAATGAAGCTCATTCCAGTAATGCAAGAACAGAATTAAGACATCAGTATCAGATGAAAGGATTATAAGTTGGTTACATCCTTGTTGAACCGCATGAAGTGCACAAACAAACAAGACGAAAAAGTTATGTTGCTAAGTGGGAGATAAATTATCATGAAGTCCTTGCAATTACAAAGTTACACAGACAAGTGTATTTTAAGGTCAGGTACCCAGAGTTTACGGGTCGAAATTATCACCCAATATAGTGAAATTAAGCCTATATTTCTCACTTGCTGCCAGGTTTCAGAAAGTCCACCCTGATTTTCCAGATAATTCAAGGTGTCTACTGTAAAAGGCAAGTGGGTGAATTAGGCACATCTCATGCACACGGAACCCCAGGCCATGGACTATTAGTAACACCATACATTGTAAAACAGGATACCAGTATGGGAGGTGCCATGCCGCCATGTCAGAGACTTTCAAGTACTCCGCGGTTCCTTGCCACAGGCCAAATTTTTGAAGGCTTGAAATTTGCTACCCGCATATCTACACAGAGCCTTGACAAAATTATACTGGGGACATGCAGTGCAGTAATAAAGGTGCTCAAAGACAGCATTAAGGTAAGAATGCATCTGGTTTGCAAATTTTACCTTTTCTTTCTTGCATTCAGTAAAAGTACATTATTTATATTTTGCATAATATATACAGTATGTAGATATAAACGTATTGTACAATGTATATTTTTGTGTGTGTGTATATATATATATATATATATATATATATATATATATATATATATATATATATATATATATATATACACACACATACATACATACATACATATATATATATATACACACACACATATATATATATACATTGTATATATATTATTTCTTACAACTGTGGTCTAGTATAAGGCACAAATGAAACACGTGAAATTTTTGTGGTAGACTTGTGGTAGATGAAAAGATACATATATTTTTTTGGTAGATAATAAAAATTGCAAAACGAATCTGAAACGTAACATAACTCTGCTCATTGTACCCTTTTAGTCAATATTTCCTTCACAAGAAAATAACAGATAATATGTTCCTCTCATCTTTGGCCTAAATATGACAAGAAAAAATATTTAGATGCTAATAGAATACGACATAGGCTACATGTGACAACACTGCTTGCCATGTAACAAAGAAAATATGAAATCGTATTCAGAAACATGTACAGTAATTCATTAAGGTGTAATCTTTTCATGAAACAATAATAATAGACCTGTTGTCAAGAATGCTTCATCAATTTACAATCGATACTGGGGATCGTTGAAAAGCTCCATAAAATGAACTGGTGTAGGCAAGTTCCCTCCAGTGACATTTTGAACAGTGACATTTCCTCTTTGCATCACTGCAGGAATAATGTTGAAGGAATTCCCTGAATGACCGTCAAAAGGTGTTGATGGTCTGCTTTGTTGGTGGGCATTTGGCTCATTTATTTTCACCGAGTGTCTGTGAAGTGAACCTAAGCTCCCTTCAAAGAGGATGTCATTTATCGGCTTTTTGGCGTAAATTTTCTGTTCCTCATTGAGTCTTTTGAAATCTGCCACCCAACTTTTTGCTGAATTATCTGTTGCATCATCACTTTGACTCAGATGACTGCAAGCTAATTCTAATTGCTCATTTCTTGTAGCTTCAATATTATTCTTTCTTTTCTTACTCCTGTGGGTTGTTTTCACCAAACTGTCTCTTGATGTACTTGCTTCCTGAGAAAAAAGAATAGCAATGATAATGACGATGATGTTGATGGTAATTATAATGATAATGGTGGTAACGATAACAAAAATAACCAGACAACAACAACAAGAATAACAGCAATAACAATAATATCAACAACAGCAACAGGATTACTAATAGACTTAGGAATAAATGTGCTCTCTCTCTCTCTCTCTCTCTCTCTCTCTCTCTCTCTCTCTCTCTCTCTCTCTCTCTCTCTCTCTCTCTCTCTTTTCTGATTACGCTGAAAACAAAATTTGTAACAAGAATTTTTCTTCTTACAGTTGCCACAAAGTGAAGAAGAATGGATAAATGTTGCAGAGTCATTTCAAAATTTATAGACTTTTCACAGTGTTTGGGTGCCATAGGCGGCAAGCATATTAAAATAACTAAACCACCTGGATCTGGTTCCTACTACTACAATTATAAACATTCATTTAGCATAGCCTTGATGGCACTGGTCAATTCAAATTACGAATTCATGATGGTCGATGTAGGGACAAAGGGTCGAGTGTCTGACAGAGGAGTATTCGCAAATACCAAATTCTCCAAACAGCTGAAAGAAAAGGCATTGCATATCCCTGAACCAAGTGCTCTGCCTGGCAGCAATGTTGTTGCACCATATGTTTTTGTTGGGGACGACGCGTTTCCATTGATGGACAATTTTATGAAACCCTGTGCACATAGAAATCTTTCAAAAGAAGAGGAAATATTCAATTACCGGTTATCAAGAGCTCGCCGGATTATTGGAAATGCCTTTGGCATATTGATGAGCAGGTTCCGAATTATTCAGAATGCCGTAAACCTGTGCCCATAAAAAGTATCAGTAATTGTTTTAGCCTGTTGCTATTTATATAACTATTTACGCCAGAAAAACTGTACCCTCTTTTAGAAGGCACTGAAGATGAAAATGCTAGGGTGATGGGAGAAGGGGGAGGCAACTATTTTCACTAGAACCAACTAATGTGCAAAATGCATCATCCTCAGGAAAGGAAGTAAGAAATAGATATTGCCATTTTGTTTTACTTTAATAATGTTGGTGCTGTTCCGTGGCAGTAAACTTGCAAAAAAAAAAAAAAAGCTACATGCAAACGCGATTGTCAGACTTAGGTCTATTTTACATTAACTTAAGTCACTTGGACAGTTTTATATAGGTTTGTTTGCCAAAATTAACCTTAATTTTAAGCACGATTTTTCTGGCTTATATCTAAGGGTAATTAATATAAGCCAAAAATATATAACTGTGTATTGAAAATGAATTTTGACATCTTTAACAAATATGCATTCAAAATTGTGTGTTATAAACCTTCAAGTTTAATATAGGCCCAATCATAATTTAATTTGTACTAGGCAAAATAGCCAACAGAGCTATAATGAAATGAACCTAGACCTTTAATGCTTGCCAAGACTTACGGTAGATATAGGATACGACAGAGTAATATGACAAGTACTGAATGTAGTATATTGAAACTATCTGACTTTCAATTCTTAGGAGGAGATTAATAATAATTAGGGGAGAGAGAGAGAGAGAGAGAGAGAGAGAGAGAGAGAGAGAGAGAGAGAGAGAGAGAGTAAAATCAATTATCCAAGCTACCCGACGCGCTTTTTTGACATGTAATAAAATAGTGAAAGAAGGATTACTAATAGGCTAAGGAATAAATAAACTTGAAAACTTACAGATGCATTTTCATTCTCTTCCTCGCTATCTAAAGTAGAAATTCCTTCTTCTTGTGCTTCCTGATCTCGTAGGAAATGGAGGTCCTCAAAAATACCACAGACTGGGTACATATATATCGTCTGTACCTGCTCCAGACTTTTTACTACTACTTTAATTCTCGCCTATAGCAATTACGGAAAGAATTAATCTTTCTTGTGACAGTGAGGTGGGTAGCTGATGGATTGTTTTCTTTCATTTTTTCTACTAATTCCTCATAACATTCCTGCTTTAGAGTTTTATTTTTATATTCGTCACTCTTTATCTTCCAAAGAGCAGGAAACTCTTTATACAGTTCAACAAACTCCCTCCAAAATTCATGCGATTCGGGAGACCCGCTCATCATGACTGTAGCTACTCAACTGAGCGTGCGTGACTGACAAGCAACAGCACAAACGATGTAGCATGCGTGACGAACCTCTTGCATGAAGAGGGAAAATCAAACTCATTTAATCTTCATCAGGCATGCTGGATCTGCTTTCATGCGCTCACATATACACCCAAATGGCATGATCATACATGATGCTGGACAAGCATATTGGATCGTCTTTGGCCCGCTTAAGTGGCGGTTCATCCAACAGGTCTCTTCGGTGATCGGTGGGCGCCTGCAACATGTGTTGCTAACTGCAGCCGTGTTACCCGAACGAGAGAAGTGAGGCAGCTGCAGCATCAGATGGGGCTAAATGACTGTCAGCTGTATTGCACAGGTCCGCTGGTATAGTGGTTAGTGTCATGGAATACCACTTAGATGTCGTGATCAGTTACTCCTGCAGTGTGGGGTCTGCGGTGGGAGGTTGAAACCAACATTCTTTGGAAGCTTGCATTTCAAGTCAGTGGCCCCTTTGTGCTTGTTCCATGTGAATAAGTTTTATCTGCTGAAATAACAATAATAATAATAATAATAATAATAATAATAATAATAATAATAATAATAATAATCTTGAAACGTTTGACATACTGTCTACATATCAGGTTATTCGTAAATTTATCATCGTATGTGAAAGATTTGTCACCTTCAAAACAACGACCGCGATTTATAAGAGCTCCCTCGACCAATCCCCTAATGCTTGTTTCTTTGCTGTTAAAAATTACTTTCGAGCCGTTCCAGTGTATTTGATGGTCATGTTTCCAACAGTGGTTGACAAGCGCATGATTTTCAGCATGTAAACTGGAAGCTCTTCTGTGCTCGCTGATTCTAATCGGCAATCCGTTACCACTTCTCCCTAGTACTTCAGCCCACAATCACCAAATGGTGTTTCATGAACGCCAGTATCTTTTTTACTATTAGTACGTGAGTAACAGTGTTATTATACTTAAAACAATGGTTACCTTGTCAATGCAGTTCCTGTTTAATTGTTATTTGATATTGTGCAAACTAGTGGTTGTATGGCAATGCTAAGCAATTTTTGGATTCCTTTTTAATTTTGTCATTAGGAGCCTTAGTGTAGAAAACCCTCTTTGCTTTAACAAATGCCTTATTAATGAAACGTTCGGGCTACCCAAATTTCAATATAACTTTTTATATGTACAAGTTGTATGTCATATAATTCCGGATCACATATTTTGCGTCCTCGTAAAACAAAATTAACCGATATACTCGTATTAGTTTTTACCTCTTCACTGTGCCAAGAAAAAAGTGAATGTAAGTTTCTGCGTCGTTTTCCTTTCTGTCCTCTGTAATCTTTAAGCTAAACAGATTGGGGTCATGATATACTAAGGTGTCTAAGAATGGCATCTTATTCTGTATATCATGTTCAGCAGTGTTGACGTATCTAAAAAAAATTATCAAAATCGCTATGACTTTAAAAATAATGAAAACGTCGTCTACATAATATTATCTGAACCAGATTAGTGGCTTTAAAGCAGAATCACAGTTATTACAAATTTCGTTTTCTGCAGATTCCATGCACAAGTTCGCAAGTATGGGTCGCAAACGAGAACCCATTGCAGCACCAAATTTGTGCCCGAAGCTCTCGCCATTAAAAGCAAAAACTGTGGAGGAACACAATGACGTACAAATTCTAAAAACTGTTCAATCGGTATAGGAACATTTGCGTTGCCACTTTCTGACTGTTGCTTATCTTTGATTAATATAAATGCAAAAGGTACATAAGTGAAAAGGTCCGTTACGTCTAGACTGAATGTCTTACCTTGTATATTACTTAGTTTTTTATGGCTGTCTATAAAGTCACCAGAGTGGATTAGGTGAGCATTGGGAAAAGTGCCCAATAAAGGGCTCAATTGTTCAGCTAACCAATCAGCCAAAACAGCATTTTACTTGGATGATAACTTTATTATTTTAGTCAGATTGAGGAGAATCAAGCAGGTTCTCGAAAGCTCTCGTTTTATATATATTAATATATATTTATATTGACATCATTGTGTATTTATTCATCAATAATAATAATAATAATAATAATAATAATAATAATAATAATAATAATAATAATAATACTCCAAGCAAACTTCACTGTTTCCAGAGATCATCAGTATATTGCTTTCGTGATATACTCTTTAAAAAGTTCAAATATTTACGCCCTCTTGACAAACATCGACGACTTTTCCTTGATCTCGAATACACGAATCGGACGCTTCATCTCGTCATTCGTTTGCAGAGTTCTGTTAGGTTGCTAAATATGGCAAGTGGCATATTTACTCTAGCTGAAGGAGCTTGACTTCTTCATAAAATATGCTTCGTGAATTTATGCTTAACTTTTTACCGTATCAGGCGTTTTAACAAAATCATAACGCACACACACATTATATATATATATATATATATATATATATATATATATATATATATATACATATATATAATATAGTTAATTGAAGGGATTTATATGGTGTACCTTTTACTATTTTTATATAGCACATATATACATACATGAATGATTAAATTATATTCGACATCGATGTCTTTGAAAGTTGCAGTTCCTTATCTGTGTGTAAGATCAAGTACTCAATGTCACTTGCAAAATGTAACCGTAGAGTAGACTATAGTTTTAAAACTAATTCGTCCTTTCCTTTATTGTCTACAGGGACATGCTAAATTATTTTATCTCTGCATTATTGCACAGGATAAGGTCAGTAGAGCATTGGGTGCGAGACTTTACCTATTTCCTGGCCCAACATTATACTGTAATTCTTATTATGAAGTCTCTAGACTCTCATACGGCTCGCTCGGAGGATTTGACTTTCTGTATAAGGTGAAAACTGGAAGAAGGTAAAACGAGAGAAGTTCGACAGCAAGGAAGAAAAAGAGCTGGGAAATGGGTAAGATAAAAAAAAGAAAAAGCTGAGGGTAAAGTTGCCGAGGTTGTGGGACTAAAGTTATCCCAATTTTCGTTGTTATAACGCTTAGGAGGAATTTATAATTATTATAATAGGTGAATACGACACTTCATTCGCTCTGAATTCCTGTTAAATAGATTAGCTCGTTTTGAGAATAAATGAAAATTGCTGGCACCGTAGATAAGGACAGAGAGAGAGGAGAGAGAGAGAGAGAGAGAGAGAGAGAGAGAGAGAGAGAGAGAGAGAGAGAATCTAGGGTCCCACAATTATTACTCCCTTATTCTGAGTCTTCAAAAATGGGTCCCTTATAACGGATTAAAAACGCTTAATGATTCAAGTGATCTCTCTCTCTCTCTCTCTCTCTCTCTCTCTCTCTCTCTCTCTCTCTCTCTCTCTCAATATTGCATCGTAAAAATTGGGAAGGGGGAAAAAAAAAGAGGAAAATCTTAGTATTGAGAGGCAGTTGAGATAAAAATCATCAGAAGTTTTGCTCCTTGAATGGGCTATTATCTAACCAGCAGAACGATTATGATGCCTGAATTACGGTGGGAATTTAAGAACGTGTCTTGTGTGTGTGTGTGTGTGTGTGTGTGAGAGAGAGAGAGAGAGAGAGAGAGAGAGAGAGAGAGAGAGAGATTTCATTGCAAGTTGTAAGTTTTTTCTTGTTTTTTCGTGATCTGATTTCCGAAAACAGTATGCGTTTACAATAAAACGAATGAGACAGAATTGTAATCTAGTTGTTAGTCATTTTCATCTTCTGACTTTCGTAAATGGTATGTAGAATAAGTTGAAAATATTCCGAATAAAACTGAGAATACCCCACAATTCCGAGGAGTGTATTTCGGTCTCATTTACTATTTTACAGCCTTGAATCTTAATTTTTAATCCTTTGTAATGGAATACCCGAGTCGCAAGCCCCAAAGAGTCATTTCCTATTTTTAAGTTTAATGTTATATTTCTCTTTTAATGTTTCTCGCGGCTTCCGAGTTTCTTTATCTAGTGGTACAGAAGATCTTTGAGAAAGTTATTCACAATATTGCTGTATATCCCAACCCTCTGTTAAAGCGTAAACTCCTCTTGTAGTAAGCTAAAAAATAAACTGGTTACCGGTGGCCCTGAGTATTGCTTTTTAATCAACTAAGATCCTGTATCGTTATCTTCTGAAAAAGAAAACTGTAAACGAAAACTATTGAGATGACTGCTTGTCTCTCCGTCCTCAGATCTTAAAAACTACTGAGGCTAGAGGGCTGCAAATTGGTACGTTGATCATCCACCCTCCAATCACCAAACATATCAGATTGCAACCCTCTAGCCTCATTAGTTTTTATTTTATTTAAGGTTAAAGTTAGCCATGATTGTGCGTCTGGGACCGCTATAGGTGCCAACAACACAGGCCACCACCGGGCCGTGGCTGAAAGTGTCATGGGCCGCGGCTGAGAGTTTCATATGGAATTATACGCTGTACAGAAAACTGGATTGCGCTGAAGAAACTTCGTTGAATTTTTTATTTGTTTTTATTTTGGGATGGGTTGGGGGTGGCTGGGCCCAAGTTAGATGTTGTATATAGCCATTGGCGATTGATCTTCCACGTAAATTGATCCTAAACTAATATCGTCTGCCCCACCACCTTTGTGGGAAGAGAGATAGGGCCGGTTTTGGAGGTTAGTAGTGGAGTATTACGATTGGTTTTCCGCCTATTGACTTCGTAGACATAATAATATCCTCCCTCTGTGATGGCGGGTGGAGGGAGGGGGGAGCAAAGAAATTTGATATTGGAGAATTAGACGGTTGATTTTTCATCTTATCAAATCTCAAAATCTTTTTGTTTGTTTCTCCCTCTTGTATTTATTTATTTATTTTATGTTTTCTTTGTTGGTTGGAGGCAGCAGTGGCTAAAATTGGATACACGGGTCTTTGATGGTTCTTTTGCAACCTAATCAGATCTTAAACTCTTATCTTCTTCCCTTTCGGTTTTTTTTTTTGGGGGAGGGGTGTAGGAGAGGAGCTGGGGGAGGCCCTAAGAAATTCTGAAAAGATTCTTCGACGAAATCCTTTTAAGGTGATCACATCATAAGCCCTTTTCATCTGTTTGTTCCCAGTTAAATGATATAAATATTTGAGCTGTTGGCGGTTATTCCATAAATATGCCCTATAAAATGTCATCGATTTTGATAAACCATAAGTATAATTACATACGTAACGTGTTTCGCAACTTGCATGTTTCATTATTCTCTAATGTTTATAAGCAAATTACTGCGAAAATAGTTAAAGATCTGAAGTACAGCTAGGCAACGAATGATTAGAAAAAAAAATTTAATATTGAGTTCAGGGCATAATTAAAATTTGTATAATTATATATAACAGCTCATTCAGTTAGCTCATTGGTATTGTAATTTTTTAGTGTCAGTTTCAGAAAATTAAGTTATGTATAAAATATTAATGATCCATATACGTCATGAATATAATTGTTATGAGAATGGTGAAGAGAGGAATGAGCCTTATTTTTATCGATCTGATATCATGAACACCCACCTGCGTTATTCATCCAACACGGTGGAGTTTTCTGTTGCTTGCAATGAATTGCAAGCTTTGTATGTATTGATGGCTGATGTTTCGCGATACACACACACTCACACACACACACACACACACACATATATACATATATATATATATATATATATATATATATATATATATATATATATATATATATATATATATATATATATATATATATATATGCGTGTGTGTGTGTGTGTAATCACCAAATTATGTGATCTGACTTCGGAAAAGCTATCTATACTGTACGCTTAAAACATTCAAAATAAATGGCCAATAAATAGTCAAGTAGAATGTTATTGTCGTTGTATCCCATGTAAAAGAACACGCAGGTTGAAAACGCCAATATCTGTTGCAGATATCTCTTTCTGCTGCTCTGCATTTCAGTGGCCACTGGTTGGTGGTCGAAAAGAGATTAAATTAATGGAAAGTGGATTATTGATATAAAATTTATTTTTCTTACCTGTTAAATTGTCTAGAAGATTGGTTGATTGATAAACGGATCTCCGTAGATTTAAGAAAAAACGAATCAGCGAAGAATACGATATTGAAACTGCAATGCTGAAACTATCAAGAAGTCTTGCTGTGAACTGTGAGATCACCATTTTAGAGAGCAGAAGAGATAAAATCATCATTTTATTATTCAACAAACATTATCAACCTTAAATAGTGGCCACAGTTACTTTAACCATGGAGAAATGTAACCAAAACGTCATATAATGTCACCATTGAAAGTTCATAAATTAAAAAAGTTGTACTCTTGACACTCTTGTCCAGCAACGATCCGGGATTTTCAATCCTCTTAATTTAACCACGGGAGACTGTAATCTATTTAAGGTTCGTATTATAGCAATAATCTCTTTTAAAATTGAATTCCTTTTTTCGCCTCATTCTAGGATACACTTGTGGTGCTCGGGCTGAGTTTTAATGAATCTTTTGTGTTCTTTTTTCTACCTGTAGGCAAACCAACCTCGTATGAGTGTCTAAGCACTTTTTCGGGTGATTAGATAATGTAATGGATATACACGCATTCATACGGGCGAATTTGAATACCTATGCAAATATCTACAATAAAACTAAATACACGCTACAAGCGATGCTCGCACACACACAAAGCAGTTAACTTCCAGTTTCTCAGTTTAAAGGATGTGACTCTTGAAGGCGTTAACTTGACGCTTCTAGGGCTGGGATTTCTAAAAACGCTTGAGTTGGGTGAAGGTTGCAGGACTAAACCGTTTCTACCGGATGGCAAATAGGACTAGTCCTCTGTCTCTTTTACTGATAGCTATTGCTTAATCATGTGTTAAACTGGGCACCTGGGCATGCTCGTGGTCTTCACTACCTCGGCGATGATGCTAGCCATTCGACAGAAATATTATTGGCTGTTTAGCACCTGGTATGCATGAATAATAAAGGCGGGCCCCCTAAATGAAAAGATTGTTCCCTCGTTGATCAAACGGAAATCTTGGCTTTACATGCAATAGAAAAAACGAGGCCAATTAGAAGTAAAAAACGAAAAAAAATAATAGAGTAAGGACATTGTGTAAGCTAGTGGAATCAGGTCATAAGTTTCGTCCTTGCAATTTCGACAAAGCAGTTCTTATGTATCAGTAAAATTTTACTGTTTTCCGTTTGGTTTCAATACGATACCCTTCTTTGAAAGTGGTCAATCGAAAAACCATTAAGAAGTCGGAATGAAGTCGCAAATATTATGTCCTTTTACAGTACGGGATACGATGCGTTTGAGGAAACAGTACATTGCATTTGGCTAGGTGCCAGGATCAATAAGCATAGCGCAACCAGGAAACTACGGGAACTACGGATATAGGCAGATAGAACCTTAATCAAGAATAGGATTAAGTAGGAAATTATACATGAATATTCAAGAAAGCATCTCGGGATGCGGTAGGGCCGTATGACAATGGCCAGTTTGCTAAATTTCCTTTTGTGATGCAGATTTTAAGAGGGAAAACAGCATCATTTTTTAAAGACCTTCCTGTCTTCCAGATGCTTACTCTGATTTGCACAGAACAGATTGATGCAGATGTTGAGTAGTGTGTTGATCGAGATTTCGATATCAGATGAATTATGCAACACGACACATTTGCATATGAAAACTTCTACCTCATTCCGAACCCTTCAGGGAAAGTGACATAGGAATGAAAGCCTTTGGTGCTAATGAAGAAATCAGTCATCCTCGAATTGCAGGTCGGTCATTGTTTCTTTGCCTCTGCTGTCAAGCTGAGGAACAATCTTCTGCTTGTGATTTGGCATCCTGTTATTAGCTTTTGTTATTCAAGAGGCCGGTCAGGGCTAAAAGGGCGGATGCCGTCCCATCCACTTCTCCAGCGGAGCCAAAAAAGAGCAAGCTAACGAGTCTTAACAGTGTTTACGTATCTCCTTTGATCCCGTCAAGTTCTTCCTTGATAAACCTAATTTTTTTCAAAACAAACTAATTGAAAGCAGCTAATTAAAACCTCAAAGGCTCTCGACACATTGCGTTGCAGCATGAACAGCCAGATTTTGTTTGCAAGAGGAGTTTACTTTCAGAAATGTATAATTAGCCATCACAGTGAATAACTGATGATGATGATGATGATATGTTTTTGAGCACATTCTTGAGAATCAGCTTTTATTTCAGCGATTTTAAGGAAAATACATTTTTGAGGTATTTACGTTCATTTTCAAAACAAATATTATATATATATATATATATATATATATATATATATATATATATATATATATATATATATATATATATATATATTAATATTGCAGCAGGAGGATTAGTGGGTAGGATAAGTACCGCAGAAGGCCCAAGAAAGAAGGCTACAGTGGTATGGTCATGTCATGCGTAGAGAAGGTCTTGTGTGTTAAAGGGTTATGAGCAAGGAGGTGGAGGGAAGGCGAAGGAGGAAAAGCCCAAAGTTCAGATAGAAGGATAAAATGGCGAATGACAAGTGGGAATAGGGTTTAAGAAGTTAGGATGCATTGGACGGAGGGAGGAAGATGGAGAAGGCTGACATGAAACAGCGGCGCCATATAGAAATGGGTAAAGCTGAAGACAAAGAATATATAAATATATATATATATATATATATAAGACAATATATATAATATATATATATATATATATATATATATATATATATATATATATATATATATATATATATATATATATATATATATATATATATATATATATATATATATATACTATATATATATATATATATATATATATATATATATATATATATATATATATATATATATATATATATATATATATATATATATATATATATATATATATATATATATATATATATATATATGTGTGTGTGTGTGTGTGTGTGTGTGTGTGTGTGTGTGTGTGTTTATTTATATATGTATATGTGCAAGTGTTTTAAAGCTTATAAAAATCTTTCGCGAAGTATATTTTTTCTCCATTTAATAACTTAGGCAATTCATTTATTATATCATACACTGCGTCAAGAACTGGAACGCGGGACAGTAAAGATATATAATAACGCCGACTTTGGGACAAAACGAGGAGATAATAGTGTTCATTTTAAATATAAATTTTCAGTCCCTTATCAGTCTGCACAGCAGTAAAGAGACATTGCATTGAAACAGTATCCGTTCTCTTCTATATTGAGCAGCCTTTGACTACAGTTCACATTTCTTTGTTTATTCCGGAGGCTTTTGCCTTTTTTAAAACACTTCCTGTAAATATTGTTTTGAGCGTGTTTTTAACGACGATCACCACTGGTCACTCTTCCTGTGACTGTCAATCAACGAGTGAAAATTACAAATGAATAAATTAGTGAATGCAGTGAACGGTGCCCAGGATAATGTTGCGTTTCCTTGTGCGGTAGGAGATTGAGGAGATTTGTATCGTTAGTAGACTTACTACCATTTAATTACCTGGCAATCTGTTGAGGTTCATTATATCCCAGATGTGATTGCTCACATAATAAAACATTGGTAAGTTATGTCATTGGGTGTACTTACTTCTGATCTCTTAACGATTTTCATTGACTACTGGGATCGACGACCCTACGACGTGACACGTCGATATACGTTGTGTGCTTGCTTGCTTGTAAATGTCTCTTTCGTTGAAACTATTGGCATTATTCTGGATAAGGTCGAAAGATTAGATGCTGTACTCCTGAACAATCCTCAAGTGTGTCTAGCTTTTACTTTAGAGGCGCCCTTTCTGTCTCGACAAACGGAGTAGCGATGGGATTTCACAGGATCCTGTTTGGTATTATGTATACTGTAGAGTTGCAGTCGAGGAGGAAAGTTTCTAGGCTTTCCAAACCAACTAGTTATACAATGCACATTTTGGGAATGATTTGGAGGTTAACGGCACTGTATCTTTATTCTGTCCTTGGTTTCACCAAAGAAGTGAGCTTGGATAAAAAAAAAAATTACCCCCTCCTCTGTTTACAAGAGAAGGAAAGCCAGTGATGCCTGAATGGCTAAGGATCTAAGGCTATTGAAGTAGTTCCTTCCTGTATTTATTAGTGTCCTTTTCAGTGACGAAGGTCCTCATCTTTTGCAAAACCAGATTTGATACGGAAGCTTTAAAACTTAAATGGGAATCAGGATCACAAGGCAAAATTGCATCTATAGAATCAGATTAGAAATTGTCATACCCTGATCACTGGTACAAAGATAAACAAGAAAGCAGATGTTTACCTAAGACTGGTTTTTAAGGAAAAGTCGAATTCATTAAAAGAAGGTCTCTCAGAATCTTCTATCGTCCTTTCCTTTTATCAAGCCTCGAAATTAGTAGTACTGCCCTCCACAGACAGAAGGAACGGGTGAGAAACACTTTAAATAGATTTACATGTCCACTGCATTGGTTTTCCCCTACCACGACTCTTCAGAGACATTCTTAATGCCACAGAAGCCAAGCTGCATCTCACTAATATTTACAAAGGTGCACCATCAAATACCTGAAATAGAACAAATTATACTTTGTACCATAACGATTCGAGGGGGCTACAATCTCGAAGGTTTTCTCAGTTTTACTACAACGCGATTAATTGTACAGACAACGTTTATTTAACTGCATGTGCAGTAGACATACCCGGCTTATTGCAGTCTATCAGTACATAGCACTGAAGCAAACAATTAACCAAGGACACAGATCCTGATCGTCATCGTAATCTTAGCAGCATCTGAGAAGAAAGGAGATACAGAAAATAAGACGTTAAATGAAACAAGTCGTACATTCTTCTCTTGTAAAAGACAGCTTGCGTTATTAATGATGACCCATGTGAACCTTGTGACCTAGCATAAAGAAGGAAGGTGAAAGGATATGGACCTTACTGTCTTTCTGTTTTCTAATTTATGAGTTTTCTCCCTTTAAAAGGAGCGCCTTATCCTCCCTTGTAAAAGACATTCACTGCTTCTCATAAGGATTAGTAGGCTAAATTGATTTCTTATCGGGTAAGCGCTAAATTCGGTAGATATAATTCATGTGCACAGGGCATCATTTACGGAGATTTTGTGGAAATTAAAAGATCCTGTTTCGTATTATATGTTTGTGGGTATGTGTATATGTTTATATATATATATATATATATATATATATATATATATATATATATATATATATATATATATATATATATATATATATATATATATATATATATATATATATATATATATATATATATATATATATATATATATATATATATATATATATATATGCATGTTACAACGATTGTCTTATCGAAAAAATTTTTATGGAAATATTAAATATGATGATGAATATTCCATATTTTTAATAAAGAATTCTTCTCACGTTTCTAAATTCGTACAATTCACACATACCTCTAAATACTCTTATACGTTTGAAAGGTGCATAACTTTAAGGAAAGTATTGTAATTATTATGTCAGGCAACTTTTGATATTTTGACAGGCGTATGTTTCAGGTAAACGATAGTCCTTAAGGACATGTAAAAATGGCATGTGTAATTTTATTTACACAGGTTTATGTGAATACAAAAAATAATTCTAGTAGTTCCTTAGCCATCATACTTGAAAGTTAAATCTGGTTAAAACATGTAATCACGAATATGAACGTAAACTTGTAAAATATTTAGAAACGTGCTCACCAGAGTCTAAAAATGAGAAGAATTTAGCTTCTTGGACGCCCAGTCCTGTAAAAGAACGAACAGCCGGCGGAAAAGAAATTAAAAGGAAAAAGGAATGATTTCACGTCGTTTTTCATTTCCAGAGCTTAGCAAACAGCCACTCAAGGGAAATACGCTAATGATGTTTAGAGATTCATGGTTGGGTCAACTTCTGTTTGCTTTTTTTTTTTTTTTTTTTTTTAATTCAGAGTAAATCAACAGAGATATACAGTATACTCGAGAGTTCCTAATAGAACTTTTCTCTGAAGAATATGTATTTTACTTTTGCAGTAGATAAACACATACAATATATATATATATATATATATATATATATATATATATATATATATATATATATATATATATGTGTGTGTGTGTGTGTGTGTGTGTGTGTGTGTGTGTATGTGTGTGTGTGCATATGTGTGTTTATATATATATATATATATATATATATATATATATATATATATATATAGATATATGTGTAGTCACTATAAAATTACACACACAATATATACATATATATATATATATATATATATATATATATATATATATATATATATATATATATATATATGTATATATTGTGTGTGTAATTTTATAGTGACTACATGAACGGGAGAAACACGTTGATTGACTGAAATCTTGTTAAGTGAAAGAAGTTATTCCTTAAATATGTGTATGAAACCCTAGAGAATTTTTAAGGTGATCGATACTTAAAATTAATAAACCAAAGCTTTGCAGCCTGAAGCCTATTAAGTTAAACAACTTCGTAAACAATGAATCGAGATTTTTCACAACTATGAAGTTTTATCAGTTATGCATCAAATACTGATTTATTCAAGGAATTAGGTGACAGCTTATCTTAAAGTAGATCAGTAATGAGAGTTGTGTTATATCATGCATATTGCTTTCCTAATTGCAGTACTTCTTTATGGTGACTGTGGACGCTTGCAGAACAAATTCTAACCAACATAATGGCTCAGCGTCAATTCCTGTTAAGAAAAATGCTGTTGGATTTCTTCCCTCGAGCTCCTTGATTTTTTTTTTCTCTTCCTTTTTGCTCCGGCATGGGTTCCAGATCACTTTTTCTTTTCGGCCTACTTCCGTATCTTTCAAAAGTTTGGTCATTATATCTGCCGGACTAGGGTGAATCTTTTGTCGCCGCTCTTGCTATCTCGCTGGCATTCGATGGAGTTTGGACGAAGTTTGACTGGTGAAACTTGCTGCGAATATCTATCATATCTTTTACACTGTTTCTAGTATAATATAATGATATATATATATATATATATATATATATATATATATATATATATATATATATATATATATATATATATTGATATACATATATATATATATATATATATATATATATATATATATATATATGGCTGATGTTGACGACACACTTCGTTTTCATTAAAAACAGCGTCGTTCATAATTTTGGCATCAAAGTATTTACCCGCCTCCATATATGCTTCCATAAATTTAACCTCTTCCATGTATTAACCTTATTCATTTAGCTTTTATTTTTCCTGGTACTCAACTACTTCCCCGTCAGTTGCAGATAGGATATATGTATTCCTCTGAACATTCGGTCTTTCATTTATCCAGTTTGATTACAGTTCATTGTGTCGTCAGTGCACCTCACGAGGTGCACTTTAGGCGTTACTCAATGTTCTTTGCAGCGCCTCTTTGGCCCCTAGCTGCAACCCCTTTCATTCCATCCTCTCCTAACGATTGTTTCGTAGTCCAGCTACGAGGGTTACACCTTTAAAACCTTGGTGCTCACAATTCCCATTTCATCGCTGAATGACCTCATAGGCCCCATTGTTGGCCTTTGACCTAAATTTCATATTCCATTCCATTCCATTCCATTAAAGTTTAAAACAGAGCTGAGCTTGTCTCGTTTTTCAGCATTTTACGTAATTTAGTTGCTTCCAACTTTTCTCGAGAAAGAATCGTAATCTCTATTGGAATATACAGTGGCAAGAAACGTCTGTTCTGTTCCGATATGAGTTTTGTTTTCACGCTTTCAGCATTTGTTATGAATATTTACGGAGCTTTATTTTTTTAGAGATTTAAATTCTTGAACCTGTTAATGACTTCAGACTTATTCTCACTACTTTTTCCCCTTGGGGCTGAAACTCGAGAAATGTTTATTAGAGAATTTTAATAGAGGTTTGATTTATTTCGTGATCTATCAGTAAAACAGGATGCAAAAAATTGGTTACGTCGATCTATCTGTCTACCACCTCAACTGCAGATAGCAAACAGTATCTACCTCTCTGTAAATACTACCACCACAAGCACATACAGTATATACACCCCTATTAGACAATATCTGTTTATCTACCACCGCAACCTTGACCACAGCTTTTAACATTTCCCTTAGCAACAACAAAGAGGAATTAAATAGACGCCGAAACACCAAGAAAGTTACAAACTGAAAGCCTACAGGCACTTTCTATCCACATATCTCTCCTCTCCTTAAATGAGACGTGCTCTGTGTCCATAATGAGCTTGGCCTGGGGACTTGAATTCTCTCTCTCTCTCCCTCTCTCATTTAAAGAATCCTTCTTCAGGGGTATACGGAGTGCTTTCTGAGGCTAATTCATTTTGTTTTACAAAAAGTTTCTCCTATTCAGTTTTGTGGGTTTGTGCGTTAAGTAAGTTTTTGTGAGAGTGGGTCATTAATTTAAGGGAGAGTTTTTGTAAATAAAGCTGTTCCTTTCAGATTCGGTAATTTTAGTCCATATGCTAGTTTAATTTATTTTCATTTTTTTTTTCTCAGTTTAGTTTCAATGCTTATTCATGCGTGTTCAGGATCATTCAAAAAGATTAATATATATTAGTTTATACTGTCCATTTACATAATACAAAATATGTGTGTGTTTCATGTGCTATTCATACATATAAAAGATTATATATATATATATATATGTATATATATATATATATATATATATATATATATATATATATATATATATATATATATATATATATATATATATATATATATATATATATATATATATATATAAATATACAAATATATACTGTATATACTAGCTGACCACCTGTCACTGCCCAGAAAAAGTCTGAATGACATTCGATACACTACCTTTCTCTCTCTCTCTCTCTCTCTCTCTCTCTCTCTCTCTCTCTCTCTCTCTCTCTCTCTCTCTCTCTCTCTCTCTCTCTCCTCCCTGACACCCCCTCTTCTCTCACCTCTTCTCCTCTCACTCTTTCCCAACACACCCATTCACTTTGATAAAATTCAACAACCTAAGGCCGTGTATTCATGATCAAGTTTACCTTTCATTTCTTCTGCAGTTCATCGAAACTGCCATTAAAACTTACGTGTAGACAACAGTTTGTGGGTGGAGACAGTCCACTCACCAGAGTGGATGAACTGATGGTATTTTACCTAAATATCATCCAACCAACTGACAGGTAATTGCACAAGTGGACAGGTTAGCACTGATTTCG
>NC_089788.1:24541474-24558974 GCF_040412425.1 Macrobrachium rosenbergii | reverse complement strand
AAGAAGAATAGTATTAGGTAGTGGTGCGTTGCATTTTCGCTTGAACTTCTGAAGTTCCAGTTGCGCTATATCCTCTGGAAGGTTGTTCCACAGTCCGACGGTGTGTGGAATAAAGGACCTCTGGAACTGAGAAGTTCGACAGCGAGGCACATTTACTGCATATTTGGTGCTGTTGTTCAGCAAATCTGGTTGCTCTCGGCAGATAAAGGGCAGATAAGCGCACCCACGTCCCTAAGATTATGTACAATCATTTTGATCTATGTACTCTGTGAATCTAGCCTTTTTATTTTATGCTCTCTCCTTTTTCTGGATATCAAGACTCCTCTGTTGCAATACCTATGCCATTCCGTCTAGTCCTCAGTTTGTAAATTTCTAGCGTTTCCTTCCTCCCAGCATTTCTAGATTATCGCCCTTTTTCACGTTTCATACTTCCTCCAGCCTTCCTGTCTGACAAGACCACCTGAAGCATTAAACTGCTGCGTGTCTCCTGCTTTTCCCAGGCTTCTTATATCACTTGAACCAGTATATAACTTACACTGCCTGAGTGCGCCACTTCTACGAAAAAAAAAAATCTATTTCTCCCTGCTGAATTTTGAACAAGTGAATTGCAAAAACTCTCATGAATATAAAAGCTTTCTTTAGTTCTGTATGTCATATACATTTTTGCTTTGCTCTCGTCCTTCTTATAAAGTGATACAGAACGAATATTTGATTGCCAAGCCCTCGAAACATCTCTTGAAATTTTTGCATAATAAACACTTGATCCATAAAGCCCCTTCCTTGTCAAAAACCCAAAATGTTTTTCAAAATCTAGCCTTCTTATTTATTGCATCTTCCTTTATAAAATACAAGTCTCTGTCCTTACTCTGCACTCTTTTCCACATCAAGGCATACATTAGTATTCTCGGTAAGACAGTCGTTCATTTTTACTACCCTACTGCAGCATTTCATTACCGTGTAGTTCCTTTTTATTATTAAGCTCTTATTTTTTGCCCACCCTACTTAATCAAGAACCCCAAAGTTTTCCAGAATGACATCCCTAAAATTTTCCGCATTTCAGTTCTTTTGCTATTCTACCCATCTGCATTTACAAACTTATTAAAATCCACACTCCTTTGAAACAAAATTCTTTGTCTTCAGGCAACATTCTCCATTTTCTTCTTTTACTCATAGATAGATTTGGTTATCAACCTTTTCCGTTGTACTTACTTCCCTCCAGAACACTTTATTTTTTTATGTTACTTTTCATTTTCAACCGAAACATTTCATCAGCTCTCATGTTTTTCCCCATATCCTACTGTGTTCATTATTTTTCCGCTTTTTTTCTAAATATGGTGTGTTTGAATCCCACGTGTGATGGATATCTTCTCCATTCATCTCATATTGGACATTGAGGCTTTTAGTGCAAAGGGTATCCAAATTTTATGTAAATGTATATATATATATATATATATGTGTGTGTATAATTATATTTTGTATATTTTATATTATATGTACAGTATAATTATATTTTGTGTATATTTATATATATATATATATATATATATATATATATATATATATATATATATATATATATATATATAAATATATATACATATATATATATATATATATATATATATATATATATATATATATATATATATATATATATATATATATATATACTGTATATATATATATATATATATATATATATATATATATATATATATATATATATATATATATAAAATTTTATCACTGTGATTTATATACAATCATGAAGCTACAAATGTCGCTTAATATCAAATTCACGCTACCCGAGGTAGCGTGAATTTGATATTAATTATTTAACTTCATGATTATATATATATATATATATATATATATATATATATATATATATATATATATATATATATATATATATATATATATATATATATATTGTTATCCCTCGTATGTGCTCACCTACGTACATGTGCATAACTGTGCTAAGAAGTATAGTGACTCACTCAAATTGAAAAAGAGAGTATCTAGAGGATGTGCTCACTTAAAAAAGAAGGTCGAGAAAATAACGGGAAAATAATTTTCATTGTTACTAAGGTTGTCATTAAATTCCGTATGGCATCTGAACTTATTAATGCCAATGTGATTATTGTGATTATTGCTTAGCGATATAAAAATTCCTTTGCATATAATATTTTGCCTCTACATTCAAAATTGCCAGTTTCCTTCAAGCTCTTGTTTTTTCATCTTTCATTTTTCATCTTAAGAGTCAACAAACCCCGGTATGTAAGCCGTAAGGTTTTTTTTTTTTTCTTTCAAACCCTCCTCCCTGGAACCCGGACCCACGTTCCTCGACCACACACACACACACACACACGCGCCTTTCGAGCCCTCATCCTGTGCCCAACGCTTTCTTCTCCTTTTTTGAAATTCCTAACCTAAAAAACGAGGGCTTCTTTTAAACGGCACTCCTTTCATATCCCTTTGAAAAGGTGGAAAAGAAAGAAAGATCCTCTTCCTATTTCTCTGAGGTCTGAGAAGTGCTGATGATTTCTTTTGTGCGAATATTAAACGGAAATTAATTTCAGGATCACATTCGGAGGCAATATTTTTATCTGTGTTGTTGATTGCTTTCTCTCTCTCTCTCTCTCTCTCTCTCTCTCTCTCTCTCTCTCTCTCTCTCTCTCTCTCTCTCTCTCTCGTTAAAAAAATAAAAAATTATTTAATTTAAAATTTGTATATAAGTTTTAATTGCTTAGTCGATTAAAATTTCGTGTATTTATTTACCCCCTTTTATGGGACGTCTTCAGGAGTTGTTGACATTTTGGTTCTTTACGAGTTTTTTTTTTTTTTTAGATAGGGTTGCTAACGTCTTGCCTTTCTCTACCCAGGCTTTCATCCATCACATAAGGTTTCTCATATTTGGGGCCTAAGTCGTTCTTTACTGTACAGGATTGATCTCGGGATCCTCGCAGACTGAAAGGGATGTTAATATATACTTATATATTTGTATATGTACATATAAATACGCTTATATATAATACATTATGTGTATATAAATTATATGTATATGTATATATATATACAATGTATATATACAGTACATATACACATTATATATATATACACAGTATATACATACATACACACATACACCCTCTGTTTGCCACATTTTATGGGATTTGAAGCTGTAAAACCTTTTTACAAATTGTTTAATACAAATGTATCCTTCACATATAGTAATATAAAAAATATGCTTATAAAAATAGTCCCGGAAAGATAGCAAGATTTTATACAAAGTTCCTTGTATGGATTGTTATTTATTTTACTTAGGTCAGACCAGTAAAGGATTAAATGCCAGATTAAAACAACACAAATATTCAGTCAGAACAGGTCGGATTAATATTGCTCTGTGTTTGCATGTACGTGAAAAGTCCCACAGAATAAATTGGACGCAGAGCAATGTAATATTACGAAATAATGAAACTATTTCCAGGAACTTGTTTGAATGAGGTCCTCCTAGTAATTGTGTATGTGATAAAGTTAATTATATATATACACACACACACACACACACACACACACACACACACACACACATATATATATATATATATATATATATATATATATATATATATATATATATATATATATATATAATATAAATATAAGTTCTTCATTGGAGGGGTGAGTAGAGCTCTCGGCTAGCACGCTGTTGGCCCAGCGTTCAACTCTCCAACCGGCCAATGAAGAATTAGAGGAATTTATTTCTGGTGATCGCCACTCATTTCTCGTCATTGTATGGTTCGGATTCTTCTATAAGCTGTAGGTCCCGTTGCTAGGTAACCAGTTGGTTCTTAGCCACGCAAAATAAATCTAATCCTTCGGGCCAGCCCTAGGAGAGCTGTTAATCAGCTCAGTGGTCTGGTTAAACTAAGATATACTTAATTTTATATATATATATATATATATATATATATATATATATATATATATATATATATATATATATATATATAAATATATATATATATATATATATATATATATATATATATATATATATATATATATATATATATATATATGATTTTAAATCACGAAAAGGTAAAAATGTGATGTCTATGCGAACAAAGTTTCAGCCACAGCTACGAAGGAAAAGTGGAACAATGAGATGCTAAGTACTTTCGACTCATTACCATGACAGGCAACTAAAGATATACAAAGACAATGGCATATATATATGGTGAGTATAAGCCCTAAAGGAATGCAAAAAGGTTGCGAAATCACAGAATGGTCAACGGATTAACATTGAAATCTACCTATTGGTAATCGTCTTTATTCTGTCTTTCAAATCCTTCTGGAACATTTGTTGTATTGCAGGGTCAAAAGAAAATATAAAGAAAGTAATCCTTGTTGGGTTGGAGTCTTTCGCCGATCTTAGCTAACATCTTTATGGAATAGCATGAAACGGAAGAGGTGGGCAAATTAAATAAAGGGAACTTAAATATCATAAAATGGGTAAGATATGTGGATGACATCTTAATTATCTATAAGGGAGAAAGGGAAGAACTACACAAGTTCCTAGAAAACATAAATAAACTAAATGAACAAATCAAGTTCACAATAGAAGAAGAGAAGGCGGGAGAAATTCCTTTCTTGGATGTACTGGTAAAGAGGGAAGGGGAAAATTTAAAATTCAAGGTACACAGGAAGGAGGCACACCAATTCAATACATACATATGTTCTCCAGTCATAGGAAAGAAATAAAAATGGGAGTAAGGACAGGGTTGGCCATTAGGACTTATGGGATTTGCAGTCCGGAATTCTTAGATGAAGAGCTGGAATACCTGAGGGAGAGTTTTAGGAGATTAAGATACCCTAAGTACTGGTGGGAGCGGGCACACATTAAGGCAAGAAGCATCTATTTTGGGGAAAGGGAAGGGATAGAAAAGGAGCATTTGGAAGGGAAGAAAATAATTTCAGTCCCATCAGCAGGAAGCTAGATAATTTCAAATTGATAGGCAGTTACAAAAAAACACCATTAGGAATAAAATAGTTAGAAACAAAAAGTCAGTAGAGGGGGGAAGAGATAAGGTGGGGGTATAAGTGTCTACAGTAGACTGTGAAGATCGGTATATGGCAAAAGAAGCAAATCCTGCAAAGAGCGAACTAAACAACACATACAAAACATAAGACACTGCAATCACACGTCGGCAGTTGCCAAATACTGTTGGGAAAAAGACCACAAAATAGACTGGGAAAATGTGAATTTTTTTGTACATGAGCACTAACAAAATGGCAGATTGATTGTAGAGAATGCCTTCATAACATGCACTAACAATGCAATGGCAGGGAATACTGGAAACGGTTTTGAAGACAGCATATCAAGAAAATCATATACTCCACAATAGGAAAAAAACGCAAAAACACAAGAGACCATATGGAAAATGCACAGCTGGAAGAAGCCTCGGGTAAAGAAAGGCCAAGGTCACGAGGGCTGGGCCACACAGGAGGAAGAGGGTAATTAAAGGATTAGGGAAGCCACCACACACATATAAATAGAGCTGGGCTACATGTCCAGTCATTTTACGGATACTTGACAATGAAGACTGCTTGTCCTAGAAAGCTTGTAACTTTTTTGAATAAATATCTCTGCTAGATACCATCCAGTTTGAATGAGGTCCTGTAAGTAAATAAATCAATTTTATATATATATATATATATATATATATATATATATATATATATATATATATATATATATATATATATATATATATATATATATATATATAACATAACATACACACACACACAATAATCTTCCTTTCATCTGCGCTGTTAGGTATAAGTGGGTAAGTGGGTTGCAGACAACTTCAGTGCGCTTAGTAATAGCAGGTTACCCAAAACCTTTAGACTAACTTTGCCGTGTCATCTAGCCTCGCTCATGTTAAAAAAAAATCTACAGACTCCACAGAAGTAAGAATAATCTTTTGTAGTAAATGAAAGTCATATATTACATACATCACCCATGGATACAGCGCACCAGCAAGTATTCTCAACTGAGACTCATGTCCAGAGTGGACTAGTGAATGGCAATGTTTTTAGATATACTTGTTCTTTTGGAAAGCAAAAAAAAAAAAAAAAATTAAGTAAAAATGTGAGTAAGAGTAAGGTAATGAGAGTAAATGGAAATGATATGAAAGAATTGAAGCAAGTGATTTGTATAGGTGTTTTGGAATAAATGTAACGGCTGACGATAGGATGGGAGAAGAGGTGAAAAAGAGAATAGGTGAATCGCTGAGGCACCAGTGTGTGTGTGTGTGTACACACATATTTTGAAGAGAATTGGAGGGCCAAGTCTAGGATGTGTAAAGAATTTTTCAAACAGTTTTCCTTTATGAGAGAGAATCCCCCAGTGGGGTAGTGCCGTCAATATACCTCACGCGGTGCACTGTAGGCATTGCTTAAGGATCTTTGGAACGTCCCTTCGGCCCCAAGCTGCAACCCTTTTCATTCCTTTTACTGTACCTCCGTTCGTATTCTCTTTCTTCCATCTTACTTTCCACCTTCTCCAAACAATTGATTCACAGTGAAACTGCGAGGTTTTCCTCCTGTTACAACTTTCAAATCTTTTACTGTCAATTTCCATTTCAGCGCTGAATGACCGCATAGGTCTTAGTGCTTGGCCTGTGGCTTAAATTCTATATTCTGTCTTTATGGGAGAGATAGACAGATGAACAATTTAGATAATTATATGGAGTGAGAAGAATAGAAGGGTGAGAAGTGAAGGATGTAGTGAAGTGGTAAAAAGACTAGCAAAAGTGGAGAGATGACTCTGATCAATTGTGAGAACGGTGATGTGGAAAAAGTGTAAGACCAGACTTGGTGAAGGGCAAATAACTTGGTAGTGGTAGTAGGAGGTGGAGAGGAAAACTTCGGAAAATACTGGGTAAATGGAATTAAATATGTTTAAAAGAAAAATGTGGTTCTAATAACTATGGACTTTAAAAGAATACGCGGATTCTGTCTTTGTTTAGGTGTATGAATCGGGTAAGGGTTTCCAGGTTTCCTGAACTCAGGGATCATCTGTGATTCGGCAGTTCGAGTACGAATATGTTAAAGACCATTATCTTTTTTTCTGGATCCATCACATGTTAGGAAACGCAGCTTTCTGGTAATCACACACACACACACACATCTATGTATGTATGTATAAATGCATATTTTTTACTTTTTTATACAACTACTCATGCATATTCATATATGTACACATATATATGCTTTGCGTAGATATATGCAAGTATGCAGGAATATTTCATGTATTCCATTATCCTACGTTTACAAATACAAGAGAGATAATAACAAATGTTCCGTGGTTCTCGTGAAACGACCTGAAAAACAAATGATGCCTCTCACATGAGAGAGAGAGAGAGAGAGAGAGAGAGAGAGAGAGAGAGGCGTAAATGTCAAGAGGATGGTGTGTAATCCTTGTACTTCTGAGCAAAGCGTAGTTTAGCCTTAGAGTGTTGTGTCAAGGGAGGGTTTACCTCCCTATCCAATTTTTCTCCAACCTTTTTTATTTATCTTTTTTGTCTCCTGTTTTACATTTATTTCTTTCACGGGTAATTTTCTCACTGTAACTTTTGTCGGGGGATTGTTTTTTCCTCAAAGCAAATGCTTTGAAGGGAAAGCTTTCTCAGCTTTGTTGTAACTGTAAATATTCTTGCTCTTAAATAGTTTGGTCTGTAGCTTTAGGTATTATATGGCTAAGTATGTTGATCTGGTACCTTTTATATTGTTGCTGGCAAATATACTGTTGTTTTAACTTTACGTTTTGTCACTGCTAAATAAATACTGGTCTTGTAAATGTGTATATTGTTGGTACAGAATACTCCGATCTCCATAGCTGTAGATATTGTTGCTACTAAAAATAATGGTCTTGTAACTGTAGATGTTGCTGCTAAATATTTTAATCTTTTAGTTGTACTGCACATATTGTTGCTGGTAGATATACTGTTGTTGTTACTTCACTTTTTGACACTGCTGGATGTGATGTTCTGTTAAATGTATATAGTGCTGGTACAGAATATACTGATCTTCAGAGTTGTATAAACTTTTGCTACTAGAAATAATGATCTTGTCACTGTACTTGTTATTTATAAATAGAAGAAATGTGATTTGGAATGACCCATAAGTATATTTTGCCCTTTTGTAACTCCTCATTAGTAGATATTCAGAATCTATTGGAAAGCAAGTAATAGTAATAGTAGTAGTAAAGGCTTGACCTTTAGTTTTGGAAAGAGGAAATGTGCTTGAAGTAATATTTTGTGCTCTAACCATCATTGAATTTTGTAGTCAATTTAATGTAGTGCGCACAAAGAGACTGATAGGTCTTCTCAGAATTGTCTGTCTTCCGAGTCTTTACAGAACTTTTGGGCCTGCAAAACATTTTGGTGATACCTGGAACTAGCTGTAACATTTGTCAGCCATATTTGGGCACCATTTTAGTAGATATATTGGTACTTATGGCCACTGAATGTTGATGTTAAACATATTGTTAAACAATACACGTGATATAAGATTATTCAAAATGATCTGAAGGAATGTCTCATGCGAATTGGGAACGTTTAAAAGATGTTTGTGTCTCTCAAAATTTGTATAAAACTAGTGCTTACACAACCAAATACGAAGAAAGTAAATTCAAGATATTAAACTAAAAAGAAATAAAATTAAAAAGGCTACAAGACACAAAGAAGGGTTCGTCCAATAAAAAGGACTGACTTGTCATAGCAAAGTAAAGCTGTAATGGTGAAGCAGCTCATACTTGGTTCCGTCCAGCGAAGAAGAATATTACTTTCATCATGTTTCATTCAATAAAGAAAAGTAGTAACTGTCCATGAACTGAGAGACAACGGCTATGACACCTGCTTCAAAGTGTCTGTGATATTTGGAGCCAGTAACCTCAAGGGAGTGGGGATGTCCCTTGCTCATAGGATGGCAAGGAGGAGAAATTGATCAAAATGAGTAGCATTCATTCAGTAAGTCATAGGAGACATACTTGACACATATCAAGCAGGCGGAGAAAATGATTTGCGTAGAATCAAACGACAGACCGAAACATCATCTCTTTGTAAAGACGGGTACCTAATTCATCCCGAGAGGAGCGTCACCCATACACTATCGCTTAAAAAAAGTACTCGAATAGACGAAGTTCATCTGACGGAACCAGAACAATGACATTTAGTTTCGGACGGACAGCTTTAGGTGCGTCTCCCGTCGAGTGAGCCTGTCAATTGAGGGTAAATATCACTCGGTGGGAAAAATGGGGCGCGCATTCAATATTCTCTTCACCGTCAACGTTTGGTCGGTTGTGACGGCTCTTTGCTCTGATTACTTGAAAGTAACTGACAAGTTTCTCCGATGCGAAGCATTGTGGTGGAAGAGGGAGCGGGGAATTGATGCTTTTGCAAGCGGGAAAATGTCTCAGTTTAAAAGGACGAAAAAATGAAAGTGATTGATGATTCCTTAATGAAATTTGTGGCAGATATGGAAACCCAGTTCAGTAATCGTATCACATACAATTGTACACGTACACGTGCATGTGTACTAACGTGCTCACTTATGTAGATGCCTACGAGACTATGCACATACACGAGCACATTCACTTATTATATATATAATAAACAGTCACGCAATCAGAATGCTAATGTTTAAAGACAGCGTCATGATCTTCATCAACATCTTAAAAGGCCTTTCGATTTGCCCGCGAGAAAGTTAACACGCAGAAATGTCTGAATGACCCCTAGTAATAACATCGAGCGGAATCCATTTTCTCACCTCGAGGCGTCGAAAAGCGGCCAAGTTCCGAAAATGAATTCATTTTAAGCAGTCCTCCTCCCCAAACTTGCAGTCCCCCTTCCCTAACTTGCAGTTTCTAATGCGAAATTCGAATTACCAGAACACGACTTTAATTTCTCCAGCGACCTGCAGGTTGACGAAAAAAAATCGGAATCATTATTCGTATCTAAATTGCGTGTTGCCTTTTTTTTCCCTCTTTTATTTTTTGAGGGGGTCGCCTTTGTGTGATACATGGCAGCTGCTCGGAAATGCGTCTTTAACGTTTCAAGTGAGAAGGCGTGTTTACGTATGTTTGCATTTAAGTATGTATGTGTTAATGTGTTTCTGCAGAAATGGATGAATGTATATAAGCCATGCGTACGCATGTCCATCTACATACACACAAATATATATATATATATATATATATATATATATATATATATATATTTATTTATTTATTTATATATATATATATATATATATATATATATATATATATATATATATATATATTTATTTATTATATAAATATATATATATATATATATATATATATATATATATATATATATATATATATATATATATAATATATAATATATATATATATATATATATATATATATATATATATATATATATATATATATATATATTATATATATATGTGTGTGTATGTATATACATACGCACACACACACATACACTTATGTGTATTTGTGGCTTTGTTTCGAGTTATACCCTCCTCACCAGCGCATCGTCTCTGTTCCAATGGTCCACTTTTCCAAATCACCTCAAAACAATTAGGTCCGTCTATGCAGGTGCGCTAACCTTTTCATAACTTCTTTGTCTCCATATTTTTTCACTCGTTCAGTTTGTCTAACCTTACATATTCCAAATCAAGTTCACTTCCATGGCTGCAATCTTTATCTTCCATTCACGTTCAACGTCCTCACTTCATTTCCATAAAGGAAACTTGGCGTGTCCTCTCAAACACCCTAATTTTGGCTTCCATATATATTTTATCCTTCGCCTACAAGTCTTTGGCAGTGCCCCTGCTACCTTCCTCACCTTATCAATTTTGTGATTACCTTCTGTCTCATCATACCATCATCTGCTATGTTAGCTACAAGACACCCTTGCAGATCAGCCTCGTCCACTCTTCCACCATTCATGTTAACATTAGTTAGGCCTCTATTTACGCTCATAACTTTACTTTTGCTTATAATTACTTTGATCCTTCTCCTCGTACCAGCAATTTCAAAATCCTCTACTAGTTTTTGCAGTTTTTCTTCATTATCCCTAGTCACGACTGGATTATCTACAAACATCATTCACTCCACACTTCAACATCAGGCCCCCTTTTTTTTATGCCATATCTTTGAACCTACATTCCTATGCTCTCTCTTACTTTTTCTTCATTCCATCCATAAGGATATTTGATATCTACTAAGACAACAAACCCTTGTCTCAGTTTCTTCTATACTAAGTCAGTTACGCTCCCATTTACGAACTGCAACTCACATTCCACTTTAATCATAGTATACAAAATAACTTAATGGTTTCCGTGACAAGTCTTCAGACCAACTTTCATAAATCAAACTACCATCATAGATCATTTTAATTGCTCTCACTATATATTGCTTCTGACACCATACATATACAGATTTTGCCCTTTACCCTCAAGCTTCTCACATAGTAAACATTTAATCCCTGTTTTCTGTATAAATTTATTTTGTTCTTTACTAATCAGTTTCTGTCTTATTAGTCTTACTTTCTTACTGAACCGTTTTTTCTTTCACCCATTGTTATGGAAACTTTCCGTAATCCAGAGATACCTTACACACACTGGTCAGGCACTCACTACTATACCATAACATTTTGCTTATAAGTCAATTAGTTCATGGCGCGTTTTCATACTTTAACCCCCAAATTAGCCTATTTACATCCTCAACAGTCACTCCCAGACACATTCTCAGTTACATTAACCATTTATGCTCTTGCATCATTCAGATTTGCTTCAATTTTACCTGCCTAACTGAACAGCTTTTCAAACTCTTCAAAGTGTTCCATGGACTGAGGACAGAATATCTCCCTCTGTCTCTTACTGTATTGAAGAGCCCTTTGTTCATAAACATTTCCTATTCAGTTACCTCCTAACGAACGAAATTATTTCTTCTTATCGTATTTACTCATATTTTTAAATACTGTAGTTGCACTTCAAATAGTATATTTACATTTTTCCTTCAGTAACCCGTAAACTTCATCATACTGCCAGATATTTTCATTTACTCATTCTTCCTACCTATTATCGTATTTATACTTTTAGATATATCCTATAAATTCTGTGACCCCATCTTTGAATAGCTATACTTCTCACGTACTCATTCTAGTCCAGTGGCTTTAGCTCTAGCCTGTTTTTCATCCATCTTCACATATGGACTGTTCTCACTTCCTTATTAACTTGCTCATCTTGAGAACATTTTTGGTAAAAATCTCAGCCCCTTTTCAGGTATAAAAATTCCATTTTTTCACTTTTGCTTTTTCCAGATAATGATCAGCTATCTCTCCAGTCTCTTCTATTTTCACCCATAAACATGATCTTCCATGTCCTTTTTAACAACATAAGCTAACTCTCTTTTACTCCCCATTGGTCTTTCCCATTTATTATTATGCGCATTCTTTCCAAACTTTTTCAGAAATCGAGTATCTTTCTGAATACATTTTCTCTTATCTCTTTCCAATCTGTTCGCTTTTAGGTAATGCATACCTTATAACTACGCTATCCCTCTCCTTGTCGCTGTCTCCTGCATTAGCATTTGAATAACGTAGTACCAACATTTCTCATTCTCCGAACCCAACCAGGCCCAAATTCAGACTCTCCAGTAAATTCTCTCTCGCTCTTTCTTTTCCTTTCCCTGACCAGGTACTCATGTTACCTCAGCTTTCCTTCCTGTGATATTCATTTTTACCGTTAAGCTTCTCAGGTTACAATAGTATTTTTCACCCGTCGCTATACCATCCCGGCACGACCAGCCTGTCTTTCGTAGCCTTGCATCTCTCAGCCTATCTAGACAAAATCACCATTTGCCCTCCCTAGTCCTTCACACCCTCCCCTTCACTTGTGTCTCATTAAGTGCCGTGGCATCTTCAGTAGCTTTGGCCCTTTGAGCAAGTCAGATATCATACATTCCACATTTTCTGGGACACACATGTTCACTTTCAAATGTGACCCTTGCAAATGTAATGGGAAAGAGATCTGAAAACAAAACTGTAACTTCCAAACCCCAAGAGTTGATATTTTATTTTTCACGTAATTTATGGCAGTTAGTATACTAGGTATGGGGCTGCAAGGCCCTTGTCCCCTCCATTTGCCGGTTTATACACGAAGTAAAGTAGTAGAAATGAATTTTATTTGTTGGTTTGTACAGGAACGAATTATATGAGTGGCATTGGCACTAAGAGAAGCACACTGTCTTTCAGTTAGGTAGCGTTCTTCACAACGCTCATTAGGCGCTTAAATTAATTAAAGAGATTGCGAATTAATGCTATTGCCGCTCTTATAAAACAAAGTGTCGCAAATTCAGGTACGAAAACACTGCATTTCGAGTCCTGCAGAGAAGGCAGGAATGCATCCTCACTACGCACGACAATAATTCTCGACGAAGAACCAGGGAAAGACCGTGAAATCCTTTTCTCTTTCCGCAGACTTCTTGGTCAAAGCAGATGAGTAATGATAAGTAGAAAAGGAGAAATGAGGCCATTTCTCTCCCCGAAAATGGTGTAGTGGTATTCAAGAATTTTCCTACGTGGATTCGTTTGGGTGAAGAGAGAAAGTTTATACGGAATATTTTTTCCACACTTGTTTTCGGGTGCTTCACTCTGTTTTATAATATATGTTTTTCTGAAATGATTACCGTAGATTATGCATACATAAATTTATACACAAAAATGTTTGTACCATCCATAATTATGTTGAAGACGTGTATTTACATATGTATGTAGAAGATTTTACGTGAATACATTACACACACATGTATATATATATATATATATATATATATATATATATATATATATATATATATATATATATATATATATATATATATATATATATATATATATATATATATATATATATATGCCGTATATATACACCTCGTAGGGATAGTGCCGTCAGTGCACCTCGTGCTGTGCTCTAGGCATTACTCAAGATTCTTTGCAGCGTGTTTTCGGTCCCTAACTTCAACCCCTTTCGTTCCTTTTACTATACCTCCTTTCATATTCTCTTTCTTCCATCTTACTTTCCACCCTCTCCTAACAATTGATCCATAGTGTAACTCTGAGGTTTTCTCCTGTTACACCTTTCAAACCTTTTACTGTCAATTTCCATTTCACCGCTGAATGACCTCATAGGTCCTAGCGCTTGGCCTTTGGCCTAAATTCTATGTTTAATTCAATTAAGTTTGTAATTCATATATATATATATATATATATATATATATATATATATATATATATATATATATATATATATATATATATATATATACTACACACACACACTCACAGACAAGCGTATGCAGGTGAGACAGAATAAATTGTTTATAAATGTTTGTAATGAAACCAGCTCTTAAAGCCAAATATATTCCTTAACTTTTGCTCCAAACTCCACACTTGTTGCTTTCAGAGGGTCATTTTACAAAGAAATACCCGGTTGAGCGAAGGTTTATGGTAATCTATAGTTTTTCTTTCTTAACAACCTTTTCCATTATGTTACTGATAGAAAGAGCACGATGTGAGAATCATGCTTACGTAAGCATATGTAAACACTTGCATGTGCATGGATATGCATGTGTGTGTGTGCATGTGCATGGATATGCATGTGTGTGTGTGTAAGGAGGGAGCAGTATATGTAGGCACACGTATTTATTCGAGAGCATGAGTGGGTTGCAACCATGGTAGAGATGGGTTAAGGTAAACAGCCTCATCCAGAAATTCTAGTTGAGGACCGGATGCCCATCAGCTTCTGGATCCGTCTAGAGAGATCGGAGTCGATTTCCATTTTGCTGTAAATATTCCTGTCGAATTCAGGTTGTGTGTCCATAATCGAAACCATCTTATCCGTAGTGTGACAGCTGATTGGTAAATTTGTAAAACTTGGCTATTTAGGTTAGGGTTGTCATTAATTAACCGCGATTTTTCATGCATTTTTCAAATTGTCACAAATACTCTCATTTATCATATTGTACATACATAAACAAACATACACATATAAACACACACACACACACATATATATATATATATATATATATATATATATATATATATATATATATATATATATATATATATGTGTGTGTGTGTGTGTGTGTGTGTGTGTGTGTGTGTGTATATATGTTCATCCCCAGGGAAAAGCTATAGAGCATCGTGTGTGTGTGTTTGTGTGGTCGTGACAGAAGAGAGAGAGAGAGAGAGAGAGAGAGAGAGAGAGGAGAGGGGGGGGGGGGATTTCATGTATAGTTTCTTTGGCCATGTGTCGAAGAGAGATAAAAATAAACTGAGGGAAAAAGTCTGAAAGTGCCCCGTTTTAGTCGGACAATGCAAACGCATGCCGTTAACTGCATTTGTTTTTCTGTCCGCTTCCCGATGTATGAAAGCCGTGATGCATGATGTCGGCGTTTCTAGCTGTCCCGGGGATAGGTACAAATATGAGGACTCATTTAAAAGTCTGTTGTCACCACCATCCCGCTAAAGTTATGCGATTTAGCAGGATCTGCAAAGCGCATGGTATGAAACCGGCGTTAAGAGAGCAAATGGAAACCAGGTAGATGGGAGCATTAAAAGGTACCAAGGATGGTGGAAGAATGGAATCAGGTGAATTCTCTATGTATATGTGACTAAATGCAAAGGATGATGATAGGATAAGAATAGGGGAGAGTAACAGAATACTTTAGATAAATGAGGTGAAAGAGTGTGTGAAAGTTTAGGAAGCCAAGGTGGAAATGTATACAAGGATTGGTGAGTCGGTCCTTCTTTACAAAAGTAAAGTTTGGATGCTTCAATGCAAATGAAAGAAAAATATTGTTTGCCTAGTAAATGTATCATGATAAGAATGTAAAGGGTGAGGAGTAGGGAGATGGAAAAAGTGGTTAAAAGCTTAGTAGAGGTGAAAAGACGGAAGATGATTTGGTCATGCGGAAAAGATGGAGGATGACAGGTAGATGGAAAATGTGTATAGTGGCACAGTGTGTTCAAGTCTTCTGCACAGGTGGTTCATCCATGATTTAACAGTTGCTGTGTGAATGTAACAGTGACTGTTAGAGAATTTCTTCTCCAGTCACCCTGTCAGGGAAAAACGACTTAACGTTGAAAAATTCATGGGTACATAATACACATATACAGTACATTATGCAACATATAAGGAGATACTGAATGATAGAAACCTAGTTGTTTTAGTATTCAGTGAAACCAAAGTGAATTGGTAGGGCCCACATTTTTAGAGGAACTGGAAGGGGTTGTGGTATGTAAAGCTAAGACGTGTAGGGAGAATACTGGTTTTTCTTTTACTGCTGAAGAATTTGTAATTGATACCGAAAGTGGCATTTTAAGAAACGGTAGCGTCTTTTGCCTAAGAATATGAACAAATAGACTGAAAATATGGAAACGTCTTCGAGCCTGAAACTGGTTAAACGTTTTTGGACTATGGAAAATAGTGATTGTGCAAGGGGATCTGAATGCAAAGGTAAGTGATATGGACAGCGATGTTTTAGTTGATATATTTGGGAATACCATTGTGAATAATAATGCTGATTTTTTATATGTGTTGTGAAAGAAGCATGGTACTTAAGACATGATTGCACACCAGAAATTGTTAAGAGGCATACTCGTGGCAAAGGAAAACAGTGAGGAAAAAGTTTGCTTTATTATGTTTGTGGAGAGAAAACTTTGGTGAAACATCTGTTGAATTAAGAAAAGTAAAAAAAGAGGTAGCTTGAGTTTTATCCAATTATCAAGTGGTTAAAACAAAGGTAACATTAGAGGGCAATTTCAGTCTGTGAGTAAAGATTGATTTTGTCAGTGAATCTTATTCCGAGGGGTAAGGTTGCCAGGAAGAAGGTGAGGGTAGTAGAGGGGGAATGCTGGTGAAAAATGGCCTAACATTAAAGACAGAGGAGACCTAATGGGGAATTTGAGAGATTCATGGATGGAGTCTTCGACCAGTAGCGAGTATCTGAGGTATAGATACTTAGAAAGAAGGAATAAAAGAATTGGGTAATAGGATACCAAAGTAGGGACGTGAAAGATATATATATATATATATATATATATATATATATATATATATATATATATATATATATATATATATATATATATATATATATATATATATATATATATATATATATATATATATATATATCTATATATATATATATATATATATATATATATATATATATATATATATATATATATATAAATATAAATATATATATTTATATATGCATATATACAGTATATATATATATATATATATATATATATATATATATATATATATATATATATATATATATATATATATATATATATATATGTGTGTGTGTATATATGTATATATTATATTATATTATATATATATATA
>NC_089788.1:24533974-24536474 GCF_040412425.1 Macrobrachium rosenbergii | reverse complement strand
CCATTTGTCTGTCCGCCAGAGGGCTGCAAATTGGTATGTTGATTATCCACCCTCCAATCATCAAACATATCAAATTGCAGCCCTTAAAATTTTCACCAAAAAAATACTTCTTTATACATCACTATTTCATAATAAATATGTAAACAAAAAAAATTATCAAAATAGTTTAAGAAAAAACAATTTAATTTTTGGTCTTTTTTTTTAGGACCATGGGAACTTGGGGTATTTATGTTCAGGAAAGAAGATTCGCAAAATAAAGTAATTGGTTGTAAAAAATTTTAAAAACTAGGGTAAATAACAAAAGGTGTTTCTTTCCCCTTATACTAATGCAGATGAACAAGAGATTATTTTGAATTTCCTTTGTTAAAACGTTGACCAATGTGAAGAGCAAAATTACTTTTTAGGCGTTGTTTTCAAACCCTTTTCTTGCAATAAGCGCACTTCCGTTGCTTCCCCCTCAAGAGCGTGTCCTGCTGAAGAAAATCTAATTTCTGGGATTACTTTTGAAGATAATACTTTTGGCCTTCCAGAAGTTTTAGGATCCGAGTCAGAGGAAAGCTGCAAAAGAGCTCTTGTAACTGATCTCTTAAAATCTAGCATTGTCACGGTATCCTGATTTCCATTTGGAACACTGCATACAGTCTAGGAGTTAACCATCGCAATATCAATTTAAAGTGTGAACAAGTTAAAATACCACTTCTTATATATAATAGGAATGCGATAGTTCTGAATAAGCCAATCTAAATGATCCAGTCCAGTCCTCCCATACATCATTATATTGGGAAATAAGAAATAGTTTAGGAACAAGTATTTCTTTTCTACTTCTGGTTGACGATCTGTTTGCATCTGCATTTCCAATAGGGTTGGCTACCAATTGTAAATATGCTTTGTCATATCATTTCACGAAGGAATAGTTCTTTTTCTTCAAATCTGTAATCAGAATCCACGATCTTTTTTTGTTCTTTATCTTCCTTTAGTGGACATTTGGGATGTTCTGTTTGAACATATTGTTTCTTGTAATTCTGATTCCGAATCGTTTTATTTCTATAAACAGGTTATAACTTGAAAAAAATTATCAACAAATTTTATGGTCATATGGGTTCTCAAGGCAACTAATCAGACATAACCACTTTTGAACCTAGGCTGTCATTATTTTTTGGCAACAGGAATAGCATGTGATTGCTTTCCTTGATATAAATACATTGAAATCCTTTATCTCTTACGCAGTTTCCTGCATTTTCATTGTGAACAAAATGAAGATACTGTTTACTTAGAAATCGTTTCATGGCATAATTTTCGGAATAATCAGAGTTTCAGTCTTCAGCCAAACACCAATAATACCATTCACTTGGCAATCTGTGGCAACGTGAAAACCGTAAGATTCCAAAAAAAATTGTTCAAACAGTTTTGTTAACAGAATAAATTCATGTACTTTTATGTGTGTAGAGTAAGTATTAGATTCTCTGCAAATTTCCTTTAGTATATCACTACAAAGGGAAAGTTAAAAAATTTCTGTTGGACTTTTGCCACATAGGTCAACTTTCATTGATTTCAATTTTTCATTTGTCCCATTTCTAGTTGGAGGTATGAATGTTGAGAAATACGGGACATTTCTTTTCCAAGACAAATAAGACTTTTTCTTTCTTTAGCATTCGGGTTAAGTTTCTTCCTCAGTACTGTAGCGATGAAGTAACCTTAGAGACCGGAGAAAATGGCCTCCACTTTCCCTTGGTCCTTGTTTTAGAACCAAAATTTCGGAGCACACTGTACCTAAAACCAGCCATTTTAGAACATTTAACAAACTTTATAGGGAAGTTAGACCATTCGTTTACCCTCTGTGTTACTTACCCAAAACATTTTTGAATGAAAATTAGGAAAAATGAGGTCTGTCCTTACACTCAAGTTTTTCACACGATATTGAAAACCGTGACAACAGTTTGCCAGTATCCATCAAAATATAGGTAAACAGAAAAAAATTTCAATCTTCATGATTAATTAATTGTATCTTATAAAAGTTCCATTGATTACAAGATATTATTGGTAATTTCTTTGGTCCTGAAAAAAAGACTGTAGGCGCTAATGGGTTAAGGTTAAAGTTAGCCATGATCGTGCGTCAGGCACCAGAACACCGCAGGCCACCACGGTCGGCTGAGAGTTTCATACAGCATTATTCGCTGTACAGAGAACTCAATTGCGCCGAAGAAACTTCGGCGCATTTTTTACTTGTTTTTGGTTGTTTTTACCCTTAAACTACTCCTTCTGTAAGACTTTTCTCTTAATACCAAATACATGTGAAGAACGAGGCATAAATGTTAAGATTCTCTCTCTCTCTCTCTCTCTCTCTCTCTCTCTCTCTCTCTCTCTCTCTCTGCGGTTTAGACTATTTATTTGCATATTTTTATTCGTTATTAGTTAGTGTTCCATGTTCTTTGTTGTCTGTCGGCATTCCGTTGTGTTAAAGGCTACTAGGCAAAGTCAGGGTCACTTGGCATTTCCACAA
>NC_089788.1:24506474-24528974 GCF_040412425.1 Macrobrachium rosenbergii | reverse complement strand
TTAATGGTAAATTTTACTCACAAAATTTTGGTATGGCAATGGGAAACCCTCTATCCCCAGTGTTAAGTAACTTATATATGGAATTTTTTGAAAGAAGATATTAAACAACATAATCCACGTAATGTAACATGGTTTAGGTATGTTGACGACATAATTTGTGTATGGCCAGGAACCAAGATGTAAAAAACTTTTTTGCTAAGTTAAATCAATTAGTACCATCAATTAAATTCACGATGGAAATGGAAAATGATGGGTGCTTACTGTTTCTGGATGTCCTCATACGAAGAAATAGTAGTGGGTTTAAATATAGTGTGTATAGAAAACCCACTAATATTTCTTCCTATGTGCATTTCTATTCTGGACAAAGCAATAAGGTTAAAAGTCAGTGTTTTCATCTATGTTTTTAAGAGCATTACGGGTATGTAGCCCTGAATATATTGATGATGAAATAGATAAGATTAGGAATGCAGGCAAAAATTGAAATATCCTGATAGTGTATTAAACAGTGCATATGAAGCGGCAAAAAAAGACTATGTATCAAACCCAGAAAGAACCTTACAACACAAAAAAATTTGCTTGTTCTGCCTTTATAATAATAGTATGAAAGATATCCTCATCTTCTTAAGAATTTTGGTGTTAATGTCGCATTTAAGAACAATACAACAATGAAAAATGTACTTATCAAGAACTCCCAGACAATATTAAAGGGTGTGTATATAAAATTCCGTGTAAGTCTTGTGACAACTTTTATATTGGCCAAACCGGGAAAGCACTGGAAAAAGAATTGAACAACATAAGAAATGTGTGAGATATGCACAAGGGAACAGTGGTATATTTGTACATGTTAGTGAGAACAATCATGCTATCAACTGGGAAGGGGCAAAAGGATTGTATATTCTAATAATGCACTGGAAAGGAACATCATTGAATCTAGCTTCATAAAAGAAAGTTACAACCATAATATGAATATCAGTCAAGGGATGTATAAACTTGATCCTTTATTATCAAAAGAAATTTGTAAATTGTTTAAACTTTAAGGTAGGCAGTAGAGATATATGAAAATAGGATTATCATATTTGTAAACACAGTACGAGGGTAGTAATGTTAATGAGTTTCAAACTCCGCCTCCATGACACCTGTCAGGTGTGGATCTGAGGTGGGTATGGTCTGTTTATCAGCAATGTCCCCTGAGAGTCTATTGTGATTTTTAGCCAAATGAGTTTTAAAGGCCACTCCTACCTCGACACTGGCCTGAGTGGGGATATGGAGCCTCTAACGGTTGTGCATGTTCGTCAGTACTGTTCTTGTAGTATATATATTTGTGACTTCTCACACTCTGTATCAGTCCTTCGTCAATGGCTTGGAAATAAAGTCGAAACCGGTCAGGACCTACACCCCGTTTCTTATTTTTCACCTGTGGTAATGTGATATATATGTATATATATATATATATATATATATATATATATATATATATATATATATATATATATATATATATATTTATTTATTTATTTATTTATACATGTTTACATACATATATATACACTTATACACAAACATTTTATATATATATATATATATATATATATATATATATATATATATATATATATTTTATATATATACATACATATATATATATGTGTGTGTGTGTGTGTGTGTGTGGAAAGAGAATTTTTATAACTGACGCTCTCCTTTCAGTCTTACAAAAAGCTCAAAGCATTTTATAAAAGTGTACAGCCGTATGAAATCGAGGAGCTCTGACTACGGCGTCCTATTAAACCTAATGAACTTGGAGTGAAGTGAACACAGGGCAGCGGAGTTATTCGAGGGAGCTAATTTACATAGTTCGGCAACGTTGGAAGTAGTTCTTTATACAGAATGCGTAAAGGGCGCAGACTTATCAGCGGGTTCCTTTTCGAGCCTCTGAGAACGAGACCCAAAGCCCTACTACAGGGCTTTCAGGACGACCCCACCTAATTCCATATTCCTTCCATCCTCCATATTCCAAACACCGGTCTGCCCTGGCAGCTTCCCGGGATCGACTTCTCTCCCAAAGGCGGACAGACAATATGCAGATCGCACCGCTACGGCTGCTCCATACACTATATTACAAAGGCTCCAAAGTTTTGATAGCGTCCCTGATGACTTACATATTGATGAGAGACCGGTAAACGAATCGCCAGGCAATTATTGAGGAAAAATGGGTTGAGCATATTGGCGCGGCGGCCGAATAAGAATTTTGATCGTTTTTCTTCTGCCGGGATGAGTTTCACCTACAAAATATTTCATACCGAGATTGACAGCAGAAAACTTTCGGAGTTTTGTTTCTGCGTCTCAAGACTCCGAAATTGCACCTTGAAGAATGGACCATTTGAAAGGAAACTCAATTAGGCTTCGTAGAAAATTTGCGATTGATTTTGAAAGGGTATATACGATCGAAGCAAGACTGAAATCATTTACCAGTTTGAATAAAAAAAGCAATCATGCTTTTCTTTCATTAAATCTTGCATTGTGGTTCTGTTTTTGACTCCGTTGTTTGTAAACTAATTAATGATTTTTGTTCATTTCTCATTTTGAGTTAAGGCTTTTCCCAGATTTTGATTCAGGATTTTCATATCGCTTTGTTTATTGTTTATGACTATTGATGCTCAGTTTTATAAAATCCTAACTTCCTTCTGTTTGTGAAAGAGCAAGTCGACGACGCTCCTTGTTTGGATAAATGTGTTGGTTGTTTTCTTGTATTCGTGAACGAAAATGTGCACGACGATTAGTATTGGTGTAACAGCACTGGCGAAGTTTTCCTACATTTGTCCATTTCAGTTTACTACTTCTTCTTCACCGTTACCAGTTCTTCCTTGGGCGAGTGGGTTCCGTTCTCAGCTAGCACTCTGCTGGCCGCGAGTTCGAATCTCCGACCGGCCAGTGAAGAATAAGAGGAATTTACTTTGGTGATAGAAATTCATTTCTCGCTATAATGTGGTTCGGATTCCACAATAAGCTGTAGGTCCCGTTGCTAGGTAACCAGTTGGTTCTTAGCCACGTAAAATAAATCTAATCCTTCCGGCCAGCCCTAGGAGAGCTGTTAATCAGCTTAGTGGTCTGGTTAAACTAAGACATACTTAACTTCACCGTTACCATAAGAGAGGTGATTCCAGAAAAATAAAGTGAGTCAACTGTCACCACTTCTGTCATCCATCTGCTGTTGAATCAGGGTTAAACACATGAAGACACGTTCCTCAGTGTCTTTCACTTCACACAACTTCGGAGAAGGGCCATCAGCAGTGTATTGACCTTCTCGCTTATATACTGACTCACTCATCCATCTACAGATGTGATGTTACATTCCACTTACAATCCCACAGTCCGTAAATCTGGTCGTACATTAACTTTTTCACTTCAGTTATCACTCCCATTCGCATAAGTATTTAATGGCTACGGAGAGAGAAAAGACACCCCATGTTACCCCAAACCAGTCACTCTCCAGTTTATATATTTTTACGTTCGACATTTATTACACAAAATTTCAGACCTTTTAATATAACCTACCTTTTACACCATAAACCTGCATCACTCTCTTGGTTCAAGTGTATGGTTTCTGTACTTCATGTATGGAAAGATGCATATTTATTTTCTCCCTCAATTATTTCATAGTGCTCAAATGATCCACAAATTGACCTGTTGCCCACTTCACTGGCATACAGAGCTATCATGTCACACAAACATACACATACACACAAATGTATATATATATATATATATATATATATATATATATATATATATATATATATATATATATATATATATATATTTATTTATATTTATGTGCATGTCATATATATGTGTGTGCGTGTATGTGTGTGAAGATTAGACGTACATGGTTAAAATTAGTTTATGTAACGTTTATTTTCACCTGCATGCATGCGACAGCAAAATCTTAAGTCGCAATGCAATTAAAACTGTTATAAACCGATTTAAATCTTTGTGGCAGAGCAGCATTTTAATTCATGCCTTTTTCATTTTATCTACAGTAAGTCATGTGATAGCGTATTGCCAACTTTCTAATCCCACGTATATCGATGTGATATACGTGTATTCCATTTATATTTAATTATAATAATAAAGTCTGTTCGTTGCCAGTAAGGTTTGTATATGATTTTTATTTGTTTTTAATTTAGGTTGCGCAGTGGCTCCATCAAATAAGAAATGGCGCTTAGATTACCCACGACGTCAGTTTTCTAGGATACGTTTTGTTAACGTAGTGGATTTGCCCCGGTTACATATAAGTCACCGTTTTTTTGTTTTTTTTCTACGGGTATGGAATATCGGTGCTCTCAATACACGATTAAAACACTTGAATTGTTTCAGGTATTCCTTATGCAGCAGTAAATTCAGACACGCAGTTATGTACCTATTATGACTCAAAGTATGACTAACTCTGAAAGTTGGGTTCCTCTCTTTAACCGCAGCTTTCAGTAGTTAGGGCAGGACATGACATACATGTATACATATATTTATACTTATATATATATCTCCATCTTAGGTAAGTTTCACCCTTCTTTCTTCCCTATTTTTGTATTTTTTCGTTTATGGCTAAACAAGGACATAATGTTGACCGTTCCTGTTCCCTTTTCGCTTTAATAAAACCATATTTAATCCTAGAATGCCGAAACTTAACAAACAGGCAAAGGAAAAATTCCTTTTTTTTTTTTTAACCTAAATCCTGGTGGCACATAAGCCTCGTTAGTAGCAGTGAGGTGGGCTCTTATTGTCTAGTGAGACAAAGGCGGTAGGTTGGCATTGTTTGAAAAAAACGTTCAAGAGTTGCGAATACCGGTTTTTAGCAAAAACTATAAAACCACGTGAAGAAAGAATTGTTTACATTCGCCACTTTTTTCCATATACATATATACATACATAAATACATATGGTATACCCCCATTATATTTTATGGTTCTCTATTTGTGTGCGTGTGTGAGTATGTTTAATGAGATTATCTTGGGGTACGTGACTAATATCATCCGATTTCTAAAACATAATCCAGCAGAAGTACATACCTAGAGGACAACGGCCATCTCTAAAATTGTATTGCAGGTGACCATATTGCTTATCAGACTTGAAGTATTTTAAATCTGTTAACTGTTTCAGGCAAAAGCCAACAAAAATTGATACAGAAGATCTTTATAGAAAGAGATTCATTATTTTGGTTATATCTCGCCAACGAATGACATCACTAAGGCAGTATACTGGAAATTAGTTGAGAGTTATACAGAAAAAGAGTTATCAAGATTTACGACAAATTTAGGACTGGCTAAACAACCACTTTTGAAGAAACTAGTAGCATTGCTCTCTACAGCCATCCCTCCTGGTTATATTTTCTATAGTTGATAGGAGCAAGTATTTGGAGCTAATTGAAAGTCAAGCAAGGATGGGTGCATGTGCTCACCAAGGTCCCAAGAGAGAAGAACTTTGGATCTGTAGAGTGATTGTTGAGCCAAGTCATCTGTTCTGAGAGGAAAATGAGTTTATGATTGTGCATGGAGGAACAAAGTAGGCTCTGTAAGTAACATTTGCTTTGTAGTTGCTGGGTAAGGAGGTTTGGGAATTTGATATAATTGTGATGTTTTACGAGTAGCATGCTTGAGTAGATGCCTTTGTGAATCTTCAGTTGAACTTTTATAATTAAAAGGGGAGGACAGATTACCCTAAAGGGACCTAATTCGTGAAGGAGGAACAACACATCTAGGTGCTCCTTTGATGGGATGACGAAAGTTTCCAGCAAAAGTTTACTTATGCCTTGGAAGGATAGAAATACAAGCAAGATAATGTGAATGGTATATTAAAAGGAAATGGATTCAGCGTGCTGTTGACAGGTTTGTGTTTGGCCCGAAGAACGGGCTATGGAGCTGTCGAGTATTTCCACAAGTGTTCATGAGTGATCCAGCGGTTCGAGTTAAAAGTATCAGTGATGCATAATTTGTTTTCTCTGTCCCCATCGCTCGTATAAGAAACATCTAATTTCAAATAATAATAAGTATTGTAATAAGTTAAGTATACCTTAGTTTGACCAGACCACTGAGCTGATTGACAGCTCTCTTAGGGCTGGCCCGAAGGATTAGATTTATTTTACGTGGCTAAGAACCAATTGGTTACCTAGCATATTGTGGAATCCGAATCACATTATAACGAAAAATGAATTTCTATCACCAGAAATAAATTCCTCTAATTCTTCATTGTAAATATCATTTATTACCGGAAAACAGAACATTGTTATTATCGTTGGTTTTATCATTACTAATATAAATGCGTAATAACCGAAAAGAATATAAAAAAAAAATGAATAAATCAGTAAGATCTTCTGTAACGGAGAGAACGTGGAGGACACTCCACCCTTCTTGAACGACTCCCTCCTTAATAAGACATTTTCGAGAGCACTTCCAGCAATACTGGCTATGAGATTTGTATTTGTGTAGAGTGAATGGCTCTAAAATGAATGCGTTCATTCTGTAATGAAAATCAGATATGTTATTCTATTTAAAGAAGTATTTGTTGCGCAAACTCGAGATTTGTCTCCATTTTCATGGAATATTCATTTCCTAGTGATTAAGAGTGATGTATTCGTTTTTAAGGAAACATCTACTAAAAAAGGAATAAAAGAACATGTCTCTCTGCTAAGCCTGCATAAAAGATTTAAATATAACATTCGTTCATAGCGGCATAGTTTTCATAGTATACTCACGACCCGAAAGGCACAATTACAAACACTTACAATTTCACAATACCATTAGTGGATCCTAATTGTTTCCTTTGGTATTCAGTGTGTAGAAAAGGCAACTTTTAATCCTTTGTTATGCTAATGAATCGAGTTAGAAAACTTGATAATAAAAAGGGACATTTCAGCACCTTTATTTCAAAAGTAAAAAATACGTTTATGTAGCTGGCCGAAAAGCGTTTCAACAATGACATTCATTAACTGTGGAATGATATTATCCTGTCCGTCAGTATCTGCGTATCAACCGTGGAAATGATAGAGGCATGTTTTGCCTCGAAAAGGAAACGCAGAATTACGGAAAGCGTTCATAGCACAGTTTGAAATGTTTTTCAGTTATCATGCTATTTCCACCAAGCTTTTCGCGTATAACACTTGCTTCTTTCTGTCTGTGTTGAAATGAAATGGTGATGATAATTCCGAGCAAAATACTGTCGGCGGCCGTTTATATTTATAGAAATATAATTTCGATGAAGTTCTGATGTAGTATCCTTCCACTGCTGTAGGTATTAAAGAATATTATATATGCATTTATGTATTTCAACCTTGTTAAAATAAAAAAGAAATTCTTTAAAAATTCTACTCTTCATTGTATAAAATTTGACTGAAACGAAGGACGAAAGTCGGTCTTCAGTAGTCACAGTACAAGTACAGCAAACAAAAAGTCAGTTTTCGATAACAAACAATTGGAGCAAACAAAGGATCAGTATCCGACAAAGAAGAGTTAGTTTCGATATAAGGAACAAATTCAGTGTTTGATGTTAAATAAATGTGGAAAATATAATACTGGAAAACAGGAAGGTTAGACAGACAGGAAATTCCTTTTCAGAGAGTGGAGCAAACAAAATGCCAATTTTCGACAGCGAACGTATGGAGCAAATAGGAACTGAATTTTCATGAGCTAACATATTATGAAGTCAGTAAAGTCAGTTATCGACAAGGAAGAAATGATGAAAAGACAAAATTTGCATCGTGTGACTGAAAATTCAGTTGTTTCACCAAGAACTAAAGAGAAAAACAACGAACGCTTTTTCGACCATGTAATTTGTGATTGCGAAATTAGGAAAAAGAAACATCCCTTTGCATTGAGTAAACGGAGCACGCAAAAAAAAAAAAAAAAAAAAGAAAGAGTCTTCTGTAACGAGAAGATGAAATAAGCATCATATATGTAAACACGCAGATAACAGAGAAGGGAGATTCCACTGCTGGGAATTGCTTGATCAAGTTCTCCATTCTGGATTCATCAAAAATTCCTAGTAAACACACCGAGTTGCAAAGCTAATAGTGCCCGCTGGAGAGAGACAATCTCCGATGTCTTCCTCCTCCCCTCCCTCTCCCCCCTCCTCCCTCCCTCTTCCTCCTTCCTCCTCCTCCCTCCCCTCCCTTAATGGAATGATTTCATTTGATGGCAGCTTGCATGGCTCCCGGTGTTTGAGCAGACCGGCGGAGATTGACACGGATCCGACTTGAGTTTTCGGAAGCCTAGTTTTTCAGAAATTGTTTGGTGTGAGGAAACATGGGATCTATCGCAGGTCTCTGGCGAGGTTGATAAACACTGGTTCATGGGAACACACACACATACACACACACACACACACACACATATATATATATATATATATATATATATATATATATATATATATATATATATATATATATATATATATATATATATATATCTTATATATATGTATGTTTGTGTGCTTGCCCCTCTACTTACTCAGACTTTTCACACCATCGCAAATGCTCTAACCAAATGTTTTTAACCAAAAGTTAAAAAAATCAAAGGTCCACTCATTAGAGGTTGCTTTTATTGCTGCGGGCGTTTCGAGACAGCTTGTCTTATCCTCAGTGGTATAATGAACACAAACAGAAAAAAACAAAAACTAGTCGTGATATCTTGAAATTTTTCAGATATTAAAGAAAAAATTATTGTCTTTTTAGTTTCCTGTAAAAGAAAACTACTGATAAGGCTTTGTCTGTCCGTCCGCACTTTTCTGTCCGCCCTCAGATCTTAAAAACTACTGAGGCTAGAGGGTTGCAAATTGGTATGTTGATCATCCACCCTCCAGTCATCAAACATAGCAAATTGCAGCCCTCTAGCCTCAGTAGTTTATATTTTATTTAAGGTTAAATTTAGCCATGATCGTGCGTCTGGCACCGCTATGGGTGCCAACAACTCAGGCCACCACCGGACCGTGGCTGAGTTTCATGGGCCACGGCTAAAAGTTTTCATGGGTCGTGGATGAAAGTTGCATACAGCATTATACGCTGTACAGAAAACTCAATTGCGCCGAAGAAACTTTGGCGCATTTTTTACTTGTTGATTTTTGAGCTCGAAGAAGAAATTTGGCAGATGCTTGAAAAGATTAAAAATGAAATATTAACTTACTAGCTTCTGTTGATTTTAATACATACTAATATAATGATATATATATATATATATATATATATATATATATATATATATATATATATATATATATATATATATATATATATATATTATACACACATACATACATACACTAGCGATTGAACCCTATAAAGAAATATTAGATAAATTCCTTTTAGAAATGCAGAATGTAATAGATGAAATGCCAGAGAGTTATGAGAATTTTGTTGGTGATGTGAATACAAATGTTGGGTAAAACAATGAAGATATGGAGTGTCGCAAATAATCTTGTAACTGGAATTACGCTTTTTTTTAGCACAGGTCCTTTTAGACTAGAGCATCCCCATATGGCAGACGTAGCACCCCAATAGATCGCATAGCCAGTAATCGAGAGAGGGAAAGAAAACTGAAGAATTTTAGGAGCCATAATGAAAATCACGTCAAAAAAGCCTCCTGAAGATGAGCATCGATAGGATTTTCAGTTCTAGAAGGCATATCTGAGGAGACGGAGACAGTGGGGACTGGATTAACATCAGAAATGTCCCTCAGTCATCTGGAAAAGAAGTTATAGAATAGCAACAAGACTGAAACCTTTGTTTTCAGGTGAGACTGGAGATACAATGTAGAAAAGACGAAAGTAAAAGTGGCTCTAGAAACATGTCAGTGAATAGATGAAGAGAGCAAAGTGGTAAGTGCTCGAGAAGTCTAGAGAATGAAGTTGAATGAAGATAAAGAAAAGAGGGACAGAGACTTTTTGGTAAAATGGGCAAATGATACTGATGATGTCTTGTATTCCTGGGGTGGCAAAAATATTAGGATAGCCGAAAGAAATGTTCATAAAATATGCATAGGTGAAAAGAAAAGGATGAAAATACCCTTCAAGACGAGGGACGGGTGAACACCAACATCAGAAGAACGACAATGGTGGGCGGAATATTTTTGTGAAGTTATGAATAAGAGATATGAGTTGGAGAAATTAATTGATATTCCAGGTGCTGAAGAAGACCTGAATGCTCTAGTGAATGAATTCACGTGTTTTGACGTATAATCAACAACAGAGAAACATAGAAGATGGAAAGCCCTGGTTATGATGGAATCACTGCAGAAGTGATTTTAGCATCTGGACTGAGGAAAAAATGCCTGACAATTCGGAACTGGAAGTCATAGCAAAGGTTCTAAAGATAGGATTGTGGTAACTGTAGAGGCATTGCACTCACGTTGGTTGCATTGAAAATAATCAGCATTCTTTTTCTTAATAGCCTGGAGTAAAAGATTGATAAAAAGCTTGCTGGTTTTATATAAGGCAAGAGTTACTCAGATCAAATATTTGCGTTGAAACGTATTGTGCAGCGGTATAAGAATTTAAAAAGCTCCTCCTGATGGGGAATCTTACGTCAGTATAGCATACCCGTTAAATATGTAAAGTTATTAATTGAAATATTGATGAAAGAAGTAGATGCAAAGTTAATGTGGACGGGGTCTTGTGCGGTTTCCTTTCTTGTGAATTTTATCATGAAAATAGTTTAGATCGGAATAGAAAGAGAAACTTGATTTTCTTGGAATACACATGTGATGCTTAATAGATTGCATCATATATCTGGAAAGACGGGATTCGATATAAACTAAAATAAAACAGAGGCAATGAGGACAGAGTATGTACAAAGGGACGAAATAACAATATGTGGGGAAGGATTACTGAGATTAAATCTTGTATATATTTAGAACAGTGATTATCCAATACCCGATCTCTTGAGTTGGAATTTAGTGAAAATCTGAAAAGGCAAACCAAAGAATGAAAAGCCTTAACAAAATTTGAATAATAGATTAAACGTCAATTACATACGGCAGTAAATACGTTGGTCTAGAACGATCTGTATTTCTATACAGACGAACCACTCATAAAAGATTTTGTCGTTTTGTAAACAAGCTTTAAGAAGATGACGAATCAGATGGCAGGATAGACTTGGAGGTGAAACCGTGAGAGAAATTACGGATGTTGCAGATGTAGATGAAGTAATGAAGACAGAGAGATGGATGTTGATTGGGCATGTCGTTCACACAACCTCCGGGGGAATAGAAAGTGATAATGGCAGCTGATGTCCTCTGGCCGCCAGAAGAGATGGAAGATCCAGACCTACTTGGATCATAACTATCAGAGGAAAGGACACGTGGGTAATAAGAATTTCATAGCCTCCCTTTGCGTCGGAGACCATGGTGATGATGATACACTCATACAAACGCGCACAAACGCGCGCACACACATATGTATGTATGTCTATATATATATATATATATATATATATATATATATATATATATATATATATATATATATATATATATATATATGTGTGTGTGTGTGTGTGTGTGTGTGTGTGTATTATATACATATATACATACATACATACTACATATATATATATATATATACATACAAAAGAAAGGTTGTATAGTTGAAAACGATGTATAATAAATCGCCATACAACTGGAACTAAACCCTCCCCCCGTAAAGCTTGTGAAATCTCCTTAGTTTAAATATAAAAATAGTTTTCATTGTCATAAAAAACAACTGCCCCCACCTCTCTCTCTCTCTCTCTCTCTCTCTCTCTCTCTCTCTCTCTCTCTCAGAGGCCATTCGAGTGTGGAGGAGGGACTGATGATGAGGATCGGAGATCCGAAGAGGACACTTGATGACATTCCGGAGAAGAACGACACGTCGTGTCTGTCGCTTAATGACCAGGCTGGTCAGGACGCCTTCTTGTCTCTGGGGAGGGCGCAGTAGCCGAAATGAGGGCGAGATGTGTCGCTTTGTCCCGGCTAATATTTGCTGAGGAAGATTAACGGAGGACGATACACGGGGTCTTCATTTCGCCCACTTTTTTTCTTTTCATGTATTGTTTCTGTGGTTTCACTCAGTTCTAGTCTATGGACGTTTTATCCACATCTTGGTCGGCAGTTTCCTCTCTCTCTCTCTCTCTCTCTCTCTCTCTCTCTCTCTCTCTCTCTCTCTCTCTCAGGAATTCTGTTTGGTGCCAGTCAAGTGTAGTTTATCGAAGTTTTATCCAGATCTTATTCATTACTCTCTCTCTCTCTCTCTCTCTCTCTCTCTCTCTCTCTCTCTCTCTCTCTCTCTCCTTCCGAGGCGTTCGAGATGATTGCGTGGGAGACCGTAGGGAAAAGAATAAGTCTTTCTTCTGGGTCGTTAACTCTCCCTTTTTCCTTTATTTCTTTTCTCAGAAGGACAATAAAGATATTACTACTTGGGACCAACTTGATGGCCTATTTTTTAACTACGTCGTAATTATATGAAAATTACTTCCAACTAACTAAGAAACTCGGCAATTGACCAGTTGCACGGTTACTTATACATGCACTACATATGAATGTATACCTAATATGTCATGTACAATTTGTGCAAGTTTGTTCATCCTTCTATAAAACAAATGGTTGACATTCATGATATATATATATATATATATATATATATATATATATATATATATATATATATATATATATATATATATATATACACATATATAATACATACGCCAGCCAAGGATCCCAGGTATTATCCCCGAAAGAGCACTTTAGGCATGATGAGTTGAATATCATTAGGCCTTCATTAACTTTTACTAGGATTTACGGTTGTTGCGCAACTGTGATTGGCCGCAAAAATGGAGAAGGGAGTGGGGCTAGCAACCTCGCTCCAAAAGATTTGCTGATAATTTGTAGGCCAGTGGCCTCTGTAGTCACCTTTACCACGGGAAAAAGACATACGTATGCACACAGACACACGCACATATATATAATATGTATATACATATATGTATATATACATACATACATACATACATACATACATACATACATACATACATACATACATTCATTCATACATACCCACACACACATACATATACAGTATATATACAGAGAGAGAGAGAGAGAGAGAGAGAGAGAGAGAGAGAGAGAGAGAGAGAGAATGTGGATGTAGCTTCAATAAATTCGACCTAATGTGAGAGAATCATAAGTCAAACTGAATTATATGATCCCTTATTGGACAGGTAATCGAGTGCTGCGTGTATTACGCAAGGCTAGAAATTGTTGAGACATATTTATCGTGTGATTGTTATATAAATATAATTTAAGCGGCTGTGCGTCTTAGTTTTTCCAGTTTTTACTGCAGGTTTTTGTTTGAGAATATTTGTTTGGTAACTTATCTGTATCTTTTATTTTATTTTCTCGTTTTTGTCCGTCATTATGGAATTTATTTTGGTGAAAGCATAAGATGAAATGAAAATTATATTAAAAGACTTTGTGAAGTATATTGTGGGAACTCGGAAGGAGTTTTCAGAGTCAGTTGTTGAGGGTGTCAGATGAAAAAGCCTTCTCTTTTATTTTGTTCAGTAGGCGGACTTTGAAATGGAAAATGTTGATTTTTCTTGTTTAATATATTAGTATTTTTATCTTAACTTTCAAAAATAGAGAATCGTAATGCATATAACTAATGGCAAACAAAATCTCTCTCTCTCTCTCTCTCTCTCTCTCTCTCTCTCTCTCTCTCTCTCTCTCTCATTGTAGCTCAATTTTTTTTTGTAATGATATGCATCTTTAAGCATTTACGTAATTCACTTTCTTCATTCAGGACGAGCTTGAATAAATTTCTGTGCCTATTAAAGTAAGCGCCAAAGTTCGGCAAGACAGTAATTAATACAAATGCGGTGCCTTGAATCCAAACACCTGTTCAACTTTGATTTATTGCATCTCTTGATTCACAAGAAAATCTGTTTTCATTTGTTCATATTTCCATTCCACCTTTCATTTTGTATAATGTTAGCTATTCTTTGTACTTTATGTGAGCTAGTGTCGTGCAAGTATCCCAATTTGTAAATCAACTAAACCATTTAACATTTTACCAACAATGGCAAAATTACTGAAAAGCAAATTTATACTCTCTTCCCATCCCTCAATGGCAACAATTACTGACAAGCAAATTTATACTCTCTTTCCATCAGTCAATGGCAACAATTACTGACAAGCAAATTTATACTCTCTTTCCATCCCTCAATGGCAACAATTACTGACAAGCAAATTTATACTCTCTTCCCATCCCTCAGTAGCAACAATTACTGACAAGCAAATTTATACTCGCTTTCCATCCCTCAATGGCAACAATTACTGACAAGCAAATTTATACTCTCTTCCCATCCCTCAGTGGCAACAATTACTGACAAGCAAATTTATACTCTCTTCCCATCCCTCAATGGCAACAATTACTGACAAGCAAATTTATACTCTCTTCCCATCCCTCAATGGCAACAATTACTGACAAGCAAATTTATACTCTCTTCCCATCCCTCAATGGCAACAATTACTGACAAGCAAATTTATACTCTCTTTCCATCCCTCAATGGCAACAATTACTGAAAAGCAAATTTATACTCTCTTCCCATCCCTCAATGGCAACAATTACTGACAAGCAAATTTATACTCTCTTCCCATCCCTCAATGGCAACAATTACTGACAAACAAATTTATACTCTCTTTCCATCCTCAATGGCAACAATTACTGAAAAGCAAATTTATACTCTCTTCCCATCCCTCAATGGCAACAATTACTGACAAGCAAATTTATACTCTCTTCCCATCCCTCAGTGGCAACAATTACTGACAAGCAAATTTATACTCTCTTTCCATCAGTCAATGGCAACAATTACTGACAAGCAAATTTATACTCTCTTTCCATCCCTCAATGGCAACAATTACTGACAAGCAAATTTATACTCTCTTCCCATCCCTCAGTAGCAACAGTTACTGACAAGCAAATTTATACTCGCTTTCCATCCCTCAATGGCAACAATTACTGACAAGCAAATTTATACTCTCTTCCCATCCCTCAGTGGCAACAATTACTGACAAGCAAATTTATACTCTCTTTCCATCCCTCAATGGCAACAATTGCTGACAAGCAAATTTATACTCTCTTCCCATCCCTCAATGGCAACAATTACTGACAAGTGGGTTTTATACTCTCTTCCCATCCCTCAGTGGCAACAATTGCTGACAAGCAAATTTATACTCTCTTCCCGTCCTCAATGGCAACAATTACTGACAAACAAATTTATACTCTCTTTCCATCCCTCAATGGCAACAATTACTGACAAACAAATTTATACCTCTTCCCATCCCTCAGTGGCAACAATTACTGACAAGCAAATTTATACTCTCTTCCCATCCCTCAATGGCAACAATTACTGACAAGCAAATTTATACTCTCTTTCCATCCCTCAATGGCAACAATTACTGACAAGCAAATTTATACTCTCTTCCCATCCCTCAATGGCAACAATTACTGACAAGCAAATTTATACTCTCTTCCCATCCCTAAAAACAGTTCTGGTCATCAGTCGAGAATGCTATTTTTTATTTTAAGTTAACAGATCGTGTTGCAGATGCTCGCAAATGTCCAAACAGACTTTGTAAGTTAAGTATATCCTAGTTTAACCAGACCACTGAGCTGGTTAACAGCTCTCCTAGGGCTGGGCCGAAGGATTAGATTTATTTTGCGTGGCTAAGAACCAACTGGTTACCTAGCAACGGGACCTACAGCTCATTGTGGAATCCGAACCACATTATGACGAGAAATGAATTTCTGTCATCAGAAATAAATTCCTCTAATTCTTCATTGGCCGCTCGGAGAGTCCAACGCTGGGCCAAGAGCGTGCTAGCCGAAACCTCTACCCACCCCTCCAATGAAGAACTAACAGACTTTGTAAAAAGGCATTTCATACAAAGATACAGACCATTTTAAATTCAAATTGAATTTTGTTACAAACCAATGCCATTTGGGAATATTCATCATTATTCCCTTTTAACTTCCCATCAGTTGGCCCCACTTGTGTTCAGTGATGACTCTGCAGATAAAAAGTTTCGCAGGATCCTTGTGATGTGACCTCGAAGAGGCACCCATAAAGATAGAAGGGGAGTGATCATAAATTCTTGAGAAGAGTCTGAGGGGATGCCGCGCGAAATATTCTCGAGCTAAAAGCTTCCAAGAATTCCTTTTATTTTCCTTTTACGTATCTGTACGGTTGTAAAATGGTTGAGAGAGAGCGAGAGAAGGTTTTGTATGATGTAAATATGAATAAATCTCTCTCTCTCTCTCTCTCTCTCTCTCTCTCTCTCTCTCTCTCTCTCTCTCTCTCTCTCTCTCTCTCTCTCTACTTATATATATATATATATATATATATATATATATATATATATATATATATATATATATATATATATATATCTTTGTGTTTGTGTGTATGTGTGCTTTTAAATGTGTGGGCATGTACTTTTATATATATTGTTTATCAGGAAAAATGCAATTAACAGATAATGGCATACCTGCTTGCTGTATGTTATACATACATACATAAATGTTTTAGAGGAGAGGTGTTTAAGTTACTCAAAACTAATTATTTAAGCTCTAAAATAATTATCTTCTAAAAATTTTTAGTTTTATCGTAGTTTTCTTTTCAGGTTAATCAGTGTAAACTGTAAAGTAATGTAAATGAACAAGAGTACCACTGTGTTGAGATATAGGATGACGTACAAACGTCCTTTAACACTAATGTGATGATCTATCAGGATTAAAATACACGTTTAACAAAAAGAAAAGCATATGACACAATAACCGGACAAATTTTTTATAGTGCAACAATGGTATTCATTCTTTTTGAATTTTAAACCTCTCAAAATAAGTGGATCGTACTCTAGTCTCTAGTATGCATTACACACAGGAAATTTCCTAGTCATTGCAATTTCAGTAACAAGGATTATATTATATGGCTTTTGCGATAACTCTCTCTCTCTCTCTCTCTCTCTCTCTCTCTCTCTCTCTCAACTTAATTGTTTGCATTAAATATGAATTCAGATCTACAATCTTTTTCTGTAGATGTTTTTCCTTTAACTTCTACCTAAAAGTATTGTATATTATTATTATTATTATTATTATTATTATTATTATTATTATTATTATTATTATTATTATTATTATTTTGTTTTATTTATTTATTTATTTATTTTTTCTTTTTGTCTATCACAGTCATCTTAATGGACTAGGTGGTTTTTATAGTGTTGGGTTCCGGGTTGCATCTATCCTCCTTAGGAGGCCATCATTTTTCTCACCATGTGCGCTGTTTCTAACAGAACACTCTTATAATAATAATAATAATAATAATAATAATAATAATAATAATAATAATAATAATAATAATAATAATAATTATTATTATTATTATTATTATTATTATTACGCCTCAGCCTCTTGGTTGAAGGCTTTTAGTAACGAATCTTGATGAAGTTTCGTTCCCAATTAAACGGTGAATGGAGGGAGATGATTAGATTCTGGTGGATATTCACAACATCTCCCGGGACAAGTACCCAGAATAGATATTAATACGTTATCGTATGTTCATCATTGCATGGGAATTCCTGGAGAAAATTAGAACAGCAATACGTTACGCAGATCAAGAACTTCTAGGGAGAATTGTTGGGCTTTGGTGGAAGGTTGCTTCTACCGAAGATAACCCAGCCAACCAAAATCTGTAAGAAAGTGGAACGCCCAATCATTTTCAAAGGAAATCTATTAGTTTCACAGATCAAGAATTTACCGTTAGAATTAGAGGGCGTTGTCTGAGGGGTAGCCTCTGCCGAATGCCTTTTACGTTATTTCTAGCAATGAAGAGCCATTAATTTAAGCCGAGAACATTATATATGTTGACCATATGAATAGGACGCACAGGCCAGAATCCTCGGAGGAACAAGTGAGCGAGGGCTTTCGTAATCACCCTTAATGAAATTCCTCATCCACTCGTGTTCTTAAGCTCTTAATAGGCGCATTTAGATGGGCATCAATGATCCAATTGGAGCGCTGACCTTCGCATGGGAGTCGTTTAATATAATTAGGTTAATTCTCAAACGTGGAAGTGCTCCCGATGGAGTAGAGGCGATTTCATAGCCCTAGCGGAGCATTCCAGCCAAGGTATGGAAAGCGTGCCGGAGTTTCTCTTTGTCTGTTATTGCTTGTAGTAATATCAGTAGATGAAACTGGTGACACTTATTTATAGCTGAGGTGTTGAAATGTGCGCAAGTTGAAGACCTGTCTCATCCGTCCCTCCACCCCTCTTTTTATTTTTTTTTTAACTGACCATGTTATTTCTGCCCGAAAAACGAGTATATCTTTCTCTATCAATCAGCTACATAATTCCCTGGTTAGGTCAAAGTAAGGACATGCTATTAGTATCTTATTTTTTTTATTAAAACTGTACACCCTAAAAACATAAAAGTTCAGTCTCAGACTCGAGCAAAAAAGGACTATAAGTTTACTTGATTGGAGCGGCATTTGTCTAAGTAAATTCCTTCATGCAGCCGGCCTGTAACCACATGTACAGTATGTCAAATGTTTAAAATGAAGCCCGTTCACTCCAAAACCAGACAGGGGAAAATGGGAAATGATTGACCTTATAAGAGACAAGTTTTCTTCAGCCCTTATGTATAGAAAGAAGTCTAAATTAAACCCATATACGCCTTTTATATTTGCAATTTCAGACACCAGGAAAACTGGACAATAAACAATTCTTTTGAGAGAGGTTTTCCTCAGGCCGTCGCTTGAAATGGCTTTCTATGTGTTGTTGCGTGTCCCAAAACCTCTGTTTTGCAGTTGGATAAAGAATTACAGTTTTTTCGATTTACTTCCTGGTCTGCAAATGTTATTCTTTTACGAATGTTTTTTGAAAGAAAACAACAACGTCAACAAAGGAACAGCTGGCGCAGAGAAAAAACGCTTTCATATTGCTGGAATTTATGACATGAAGAAATTTCAACTCCTTTACTTTTTTAAGTGGTCCATTCCTCGCATCCATCATTGAACTAAAAAGTCATAAGTGGAAAAAGATTTTTATGATCCTTGGTTGATTAGATAATGATTGTCATTACTTCTCCATCCAAACTCACGGCATTTCCTCTGAGAATCTCCTCACCCACATCGACTGCAAAAGTTCTCATTTCAAGCATTTTACACTCTCGAGGAACGCGCAAGGAACCAAAAAACTAAGATTTATGTAGTGTTTATTGTGTTTAGAATTTTATTTGAAAATAAGATTTAGATGAAAATAGGTTGAATGAGGATACGTAAAAACGTAAGATTATAAATATAGAAAAAGACGAAAAGCACTGTGGCTCTTTAATGCATTTACCTTCTTTTGCTTGAATCTAAAAAAATTAGTTATTCTTTCTTCTTCGTTATTATAGTTTGATTTCCATTCATCATTTCTCTGACATGCGCTACAATTTTCGTATTCCTTCTCCGCGACCTGATTGCAGTTTTTAGTAGCCTTTGTTATATTTATTTTATATTACACTAACATATAAGTCAAAACGTTGCATGGTTTTGAAAGGCACCCCTTTCCTCCGCCCCGCATCCGTCTCTGGTAAAATATTTGTAAACATTTTCTCACGGATTTTCTGTACATGTATCAAAATTGGCTAAACTTCATTTCTTCCTGTCTGTCTGTTTCTCTCCGTTCGTGTATCAAAAACGGTTGAATTTCATATAATTTTTCTTCTGTAGATTGTAGATATAATAAATGCATTCCTTTGTTTGAGCATTTAACAGTGAACCAAAATATGTTTTGCTCTTTGGTTATATCTCATTTTACACCCTCGATACTTTGAGTCTTTCCTCTCGTTTGTAACAATTCATTTTGTCAAATGTTTTATTAAACCTACCTTCCCATTTTTCCCTTTCGATTTCAATCTTCTTCACCACTGTCCTGGTAAATTCTCTCTCTCTCTCTCTCTCTCTCTCTCTCTCTCTCTCTCTCTCTCTCTCTCTCTCTCTGTACATTCTGCGATTCATTTTTTAATTGGATTTTTTTTTTCATCCAAATCCTCTTTGATCCCCTTTATTTTATAGTGAAGGTTGTTTGCTCTCGGTAAGTATACTTTTGGCTCATTTATCATTTGAAGTGGTAAACCAAAATAGAGAGAGAGAGAGAGAGAGAGAGAGAGAGAGAGAGAGAGAGAGAGAGAGAGAGATGGTTAGTGTTCATTAGAGGTTAGTCTGGGAATTAGATGCACGGCTTCTCGCGTCCGGAATGAGAATTGTATTTAATTTACGTTTCACTTTGACTCCGTTATTTTGTTTCTCTTGAGAGAAAGATACACGCACAAATGGTATGAAATAAGTGTTAGGAATATTCTACTAACTGGAGAAAATTACTATACTAAAGATATACACACACTATATATATATATATATATATATATATATATATATATATATATATATATATATATATATATATAATATATATATATATATATATATATATATATATATATATATATATATATATATATATATATATATATATATATATATATATATATATATATATATATATATATATATATATATATATATATATATATATATATATATATATATATATATATATATATATATATATATAGTATGGACTAAAATTTAGGCTTTGCACAAGATGTCTAAGTCGAATAAATATTCGCCTTGTTTTTATATAACCTTGGGAAGGTACAATAAGAACAAATAGATGAAACAAAATTCCCCAGATTTTCGTTTTAACGAATGATAAAACGTAATCATAATCCTTTTATTTTTAATGACCGCTTCTAATAGAAACAGTTTGTTTTTGACGACTTGTTAAAAAATGAAAAATATTAACTATTAGTAGACAGAACCAAAATATAAAAAAAAAGGCTTTGTCAAGGGATCGTCATTTATGTTTTGTGTAACCAAAAGTTATAGATCATATTATCTTTTTGAAAAATCCTAACCGAGAATAAAACAGTTTGTTAAAAAATGAGGTCACAGTTCACTGTTCTAGCTAGAATTATCATCTGGTTTTACACTGGTGATTCAGTGTTAATAACAAAAATATTAAAGATTTCCAGATCCAGTCCCGTTTTTCCTGGAATTATCAGTTATATTGATTAATATAACCGTGAGGGGATGGGAGAGAGAGTGAGAGATTTCCCCATACTGGTATATGGATATAGAGTCAGCGAGAATGCAGATATTTGTTAATTGTTTGATGAAGTTTCTGAAGGTAACAAACGCACCCTGTCTACCTTTTCCTAAAAACTCCAAGTTAGATAATAAAACCATTAACACAATCCATAATAAATGTTGAAAACTCCATTTGCTTTTATGCACACTGTTGGCTCCCGCAGAATCAGACGAACTTAAACGGTCTTTGTTCATCCGGGAATATTTTCCTGTAAGGCAGACACGGACAGAGAAATATTGCTCGTATAGAAATAAAGTTAAATAGAGCAGAAATTCAATTCCACTCTGAAATGTGGGTCCGATTTAAAAAGGCTTCGAACTGCAAGATTCTTATTGCAAGGCAAAACCGAAGTTTTGTGTGTTTATTTTGGCCCTAGGGAAAGTGCCTTGATCCTGGTATGGGACAAGTATAATAGGTTTTGTGCGAAGGATGCTATGAGATGCAACAATATTTGGTTGGATTGGTAACGAAATTCTACTTGAAAATGGCGCTATAATGCTTGCTCTGGCAATAGGGTTTTAAATAATGAAAATTTGTACGATTTAACAATAAAAATAAATATGAAAAGACTTGAAAAATGATGAAAAATGGTTCAAAATTGGAAGTAAAGGTATAAAAAATTAAGTCATTTAAAAAAACTGTAATCCGTAGGATAGAAAAAAAAACAACGCAAATTGCGCGTTTTTAAAAAACAGGTAAAAATAGGAAAATTCGAAAAAAGTGCAACATTCCTCAGACAAAAAACACCAGCCGGTGATTATTTACATCTCTTCTGCTCTTCATCAGACACTCCATTCTTTACCTGTCTGCATCTTGCGTGGCGAGACGACGATGAAAGTGGTCCTTGATATTCTATATCAGTCAACAAATAATTGTAAATGAACGTTCACTGAGCAAGAGATGTTGATCAGCAAATTCCAATTTATGCATCATAGTTCCTTATTACCCCTTTAGGCAGGTTCTATGGTGCGTTGCGCTTTGCCATTTACTTTTCGTGTGTCTCCTTTGGTCTGTTCTCACTTAGCTGTCCGACCTCTTTAACTCTGTCCTGCTGGATTTTGCACCTGTCATTTAGGAGGTAATTTTTTCGCGCCACCACTGAGTGTCTACTTATGTAATCAGCCCTCTGGTTAGAGTACTCTGTGAAAGTTAGTTAAATCTTTATAACAATCAGTAGATCCCTACTCAGAGGCTAGACTGTGTAGAGGACTAAAATGTATACACGC
>NC_089788.1:24421474-24498974 GCF_040412425.1 Macrobrachium rosenbergii | reverse complement strand
AGCTTAATTAAGTTAATTACACATCCTTGAAATTTTTAGGTGCTGCATTTTTATGATATCACTAATAATAAGCTTAAATTTCTCGAATACCATTCAAGTACTATATGGGTTACAGCCTGACCTGTCATTGTTAAAGTGTACTTCCTTCCTTGGAGTTTGAATCTCGGTACCGGGTTATTTTTTATTTATTTATATATTTATTATTTTTATATTAGTAAGTGTGTAAGGTCAAAAGCGTAAAGGAAACTGGGTAGCTTTATGGACATAATTACCAGTAAAGTTAAAGAAGAGCAGATTACACTTGAGACAAGAATGATAAACAGCCGGACCAGGTAACAGATCTCAGTTGTTTAGCGCCAATTGGAGGTGAAACGACTTCATTTGTTGTGTAGTGGGCTTTTAGGATGGGGGAAGATGAAACGTTGATTAAAACGCAAGAAGACTGATAAATTTGATAATACAGAAGGTCAGGGCCAAGTAAAATAAGGGTGATGCTGAGGGGCACGACGGTTGAGTCCGAAGGGACAAAAGTAATGCCGAGTAGTAAGAGAGGATTTGGAATACCGAGGAACACGAAAGTAATGACGATGCTGAGATGGATTTTGTCATCTTCTCGAGGGAAAGACTCAGAAAAGAAGAGATAAAAAAAAAGAAGGGCAGCGCAATCGATTATGGAAAAGAGGCCACACTTCGATGGTGAGGGCGTGAATGAAAGAGGCAGGAAGATGGCCCCATCAAAAAAGGCACGAAATGGAGCAGTACGAGGGAAAAGGTCCATTAGGAGAAAGCCGGTGCGGCTGAGGCATGGAACGGAGCATATTACAAGACACTTCTGAACGAGACTTGGAGAGGCAGTGATTAGCAAAGGAAAAGAAGAAGAAATCGTATGCACAGAGAAGTGAAGGGAAACGTCAATCCTATGGTGTGAACTATTAAGCATTTCCTAAATACATCATTAATTCGCTTAGCAATGATAAACTTTCTAAATGCAAATTTAATAAAAGGTAAAGAGAAATTGCATGGCAAGGGAAAACCTAAAGTTTGTATATTTTTATTGACTTGAAAAGCTACTTCTGCTGAATTCTTGCCGTTAAAAATTTTTTTTTTACCTTTACGTAGTTGCCAGGGGTTAAAGTCCGTCCTACTCACCTGAAATAAAAGGAAATCAAAATTAGGCCTGGGAATTTTTACTAAGCAGAACACTTATTCAGATAATTTTTATTAAATTTATGGGAAGAGAGAGAGAGAGAGAGAGAGAGAGAGAGAGAGAGAGAGAGAGAGAGAGAGAGAGAGAGAGAGAGAGAGAGTAAATTGTTCTTTAGAAAAACTTTACATAGTCATGTAGAAATGCCGGAGTGGTGGATAGAACTGGGATGAAGAGAGAGAGAGAGAGAGGTGAAATTTGATTAGCGGCTATTATATCGAACAGAAAATTATAGAAAATAATGATATTGATATAGTAATAACACAGCATTAAAGGTATTGATATACTTTGAAATATATTTATATATATAAGTATATATATTATATAGAAATATATATTATGCATATATATATATATATATATATATATATATATATATATATATATATATATATATATATATATATATATATATATATATATATATAGTTAATATAAGATTTACATGTAATGATTATTAAAGAAATGTAGAGGTAACAAACGTGAGAATCGGCCTTTTTAATCCAATCTTCTCAGCGTTCACTTTAGAAATGGAATTTCCCTCCCTGCTCTGTGTTCCCTGAACCTTTCAAGACGTCAAATTCTAGCTGGCGATTTTATCTGTAAACGCAAGAAATTAGTTACCATGTGTTTGGGTGTAGATATGACCTTTTCGGTCTCTTAGAGATCCCCCGAAAAACCTGAATGTATATATTTATTCTTATTCTATAAGTGTTCATATGAGTAGATTTGCCCGTCTTGGTCTCCTGAAAAATAAGGGAATTTGTGCTTATTATTTTTCAAGGAAAGTCTTTATTAATTGACACAGAGCAAGAACCAGTAAAAATGAACTCATAGATAGCAGGAAAAAGAAAAACGAGTAATATTGTTAATAAAAATTCTTAAATGTAAAGTTATGGCAGTTTCTTTTGTGGGTACCATCTCTACTTCACGCCGAGAAAGAACTAGTTAACACTATAAGCATAGGAAGAAAAAACTTATAATATAGCAATACACAAAGCAACATGTTCTGAATTATTATTTATTATTCTTTTAGCATAGCAATAAACTAATATCATATGGCTAGGAAGCACTCAGCATAATAGTTAACAGCCTAAAAAAAAAAAATCGTTCTTTGTTAAGAAAGTCACTTATGTATTTACTAAAATTTTCTTTGAATGTTGCTCGTAGGGAATGACCAGTGTACACACTATCAACAAAAATAAAGAAACATTCATTTTCATTAAGAAATAAATTTCCCTTTACAAATCGCACTGTCAGTTTTTATGAGTACGGCTTTCCAATATTGTTATTATTTTTCTCGAGAATATTGTTATTTATCCAAAGAGAGATAGGAAGAATCCTAACTCACTCGTGCGAGGGTACCAGCATATGTAAAGTATAGGAATATATTTTTACGAACCAAATAAAACCAGATGTGAAGAGGAACAAACAAGTAGAACATTGATGAATATATAGGGAAAAGACGGAGATTTTTAATCAACAAATTCACCTTTCGAGCCGTACAGCGAGAGCTCTCTCCCCATTCTTCTCCCGGACATTATTAAACATTTATGTAAGCGAGCCGTGAAATCACTGGGGTCATATTGCCGGTTTAAAGCTTTCATTTCTATCACCCGTGTTGTTATTATACGGCGATGGTTATTTCTTCCACGGTCCAGTGGCCGCAAATGCCAGGCTGTGTTCAGAGCTTGTTACGTGGTGTTAATTTTTCACACTTTTTATTTGTCTCTCTTCTCAATTTATGTGAGTTCCCAGAAATATCAGATGAGAAAATAAAGTCAAGTTTTAAAAATGTGACATTTTCTTTTAAATGATTATTTGGATAATTTTTTGTGGAAATTTTCGATATATGTATATATATATATATATATATATATATATATATATATATATATATATATATATATATATATATATATATATATATATATATATATATATATATATATATATATATATATATATATATATATATATATATATATATATATATATATATATATATATAGGTTTGACGTTAATTTTACAAATAACATTTTCATACTTTCAATTATGTATCCATATACTGTATATCTCATTAATATGTATATGTACTTCACTTTAGCTCAAGAATAATTTAGACCCAAACGGAATTATTTATGAAAAATTCTCTCTCTCTCTCTCTCTCTCTCTCTCTCTCTCTCTCTCTCTCTCTCTCTCTCTCTCTCTCTCTATATATATATATATATATATATATATATATATATATATATATATATATATATATATATAAACAAGGTTTAATCGTTTAGTGATGTTAGAGTTGTTATATACAGATAGTTTTGTCTAGTTTCTTAAAAAAAATTTGTCACCATTAAGCCGTCTCCCCAAACAGGGAAGATTCCCCCAACGTCTGTTTAGTACAGTAGTTCGAAATAGCTTTTACTTTTTCCACTTGGATTTCATTTCTGGTAAATGTATTTTATTGGGAGTGTTTCTGAGTCAGAAACAACAGCAGGTATAATGGAAGCTGAAAAACAGTTTTTCATTAATGACTTTTTGGAATAAAGAGAATTCGACCGTCATGCAGTTCTAGTTCTTTTTTACCGCCCACTTTAGTATTACACCGGTTAATGAATCCCCCGCCTTCATGCACAAACACGCACTATCAGATTAGGTCAGTTTTTCTTTTGTTTTGATTTTTTATTTAAATAAGTAACCTTTAATATATAAAAAATACACATCACTTGAATACATGAACCAGAAAAGTTAGGAAAAAGGAAATATACAGGTGTAAAACTGCTAAATGAACATCGTTTTATTATGATTATATAAAACCGAAAGGGTCGAATTAGGCCAAAAAAGTAACATGTGTATTTTCCGTTTTACGTATTTTCATTGATGTTCTTTAAATCCCGGGAATAATTATCGGGAATAATTATTTGTTTTGCATTTATTTTACCTTTGCAATCCCACTATTTTTTTTACCATTTTATTTTCGTTTCGGCGTGAACTAAATTTTAATAATATCATATTTTTGGTGCGTGCTTTTTCTTTGTTTTATTTTCAGTACATTTCTGAAAGGTCAATTGTAGTTCTTTTAAGACCATTTTTGGATTATTTATTTTGTAACTTTTTCTCGTTCTTCGAGCAGCATAAAGCCATTTCATTTTCTCTCGACAATTTTGGTGATTAATTACATTTGCAAATTATCCCTGAAATTCTTTCGTTTGCATGTTTGATGATTTTACTAATGGAAAGTCGTGTCCCCACCCGCAACCCGCCCCCAGCCTCTCTCTGCATTGATTTAATAAATATATATTTTCATGTTGCAGTTCTCACTTACTTGTTGCCTACAGCAAATCCGACTACAAGTACTTGTTTTCCCTTTATTAAGTCTCTGTTTCAACAAATGCATTGTAGCAATGATAAAGACATGCAGCTCAGTTACATGTCTTCAGACAGTGACATACATACACGCGCTAACGCACACACGCATGTATGTACGTATGTATGTCTGTATTTATGTGTGTATATACTGTGTATATAAATACATTTTGCGTATATATATATATATATATATATATATATATATATATATATATATATATATATATATATATATATATATATATATATATATATATATATATATATATATATATATATATATGTGTGTGTGTGTGTGTGTGTGTGTGTGTGCGTATAAACTTTGAATACAAAACGATAAAACAGGGATGATAACCCATCTGCTCGCATTTGTATCGTGTTTATATTTGAGTCTTTTTTTTCCTGCCGCAAGTTTGGCTTGTCTTCAATCCGCTGAAGTGCCAAAAACCAAGTCAGATGGAGTGTTTTTTTAAGAATAAGAGACGAAGCGGAAGCACAGGAAGGTATGTGTAAAGTTGGTTGGAAAGAAGAAATTTTAAATGTGGCCTGTCATCATTGAAGAAGATGAAAGTGCTTTACGTGCTTCTTGAATTAGTTCAGTCACAAGAAGAAGAAGAAGAAGGAGGAGAAGAAGAAGAAGAAGAAGAAGAAGAGAGAGAGAGAGAGAGAGAGAGAGAGAGAGCTTCTTAATGTTAATGAAATAAGAGTGCTTTTACCATTGCTTCGTTGTGTGTATATGTGTGTATGAGAGAGAGAGAGAGAGAGAGAGAGAGAGAGAGTTAATGAAATAAGAATGCTTTTACCATTGTTTTGGTGTGTGTGTGTGTGCCTGTGTGTTTGTGAGTGTGTGTGTGAGAGAGTTTTTAATGTTAATAGAGTGTCTTACCGTTGTTTGGGTGTGCGTGTGTGTGCATGTGAGAGAGAGAGAGAGAGAGAGAGTAGATCGTATGATGTAAGGATGATTAAATCAGGTGAATGAGGAATAACTACAATTAAGCGAAGAGAGATCAAAGGCAGCCTTCATCTGAGTAATCATTGGTGAAGTAAAAGCTTACAAAGGGGATTTGCTTGATGAAAGGGATTAAATTCGTAAAGCGAACGGACTAATACAATTGCAAATAGAGAGTTGGTATTTTTCTAAATTTAAAGGTATCGGACGAAAATCTTTAGACAAAGACAAAGAAATCGAGGACTAAATAAATCCAGGTGTATTGGAAGTGTTTTACATACATACATGCATATATATATATATATATATATATATATATATATATATATATATATATATATATATATTATATATAAAATACTATACATACACACACACACACACACACACACACATACATATATATATATATATATATATATATATATATATATATATATATATATATATATATATATATATATATATATATATGAGAGAGAGAGAGAGAGAGAGATATAAAAAAGTATTTGACTCGTAGAACAATACAATTACCTTGTCAGTACAGTTAATCACAATTTAGCACTGCAGGAGCAGGTCAATGTTTAAGTATATTTTACAAGGAGAAAAATATGTGGAAACAGAAGTGCTTCAGAATGATCAATAGTAGGATAATGCAATAAATATAGTCATAGGTATATATATATATATATATATATATATATATATATATATATATATATATATATATATATATATATATATCTATATAATTCGTCTATAATATATATATATATATATATATATATATATATATATATATATATATATATATATATATATATATATATATAATTCGTCTAGTTATATAACAGGAATCCTTGGAAGTAAGACAGCTGTCCTCATTAATATTTTGGTTCCTTTTAATATGATTATAAATTCATGCATTTACTTTCTGAAATCTGAAACGAATTTCGTGGAAATCTCGTCCAAATTTTTATTAAGAAAATGTTTGTATGAAAACCTTCTCGCCTGAGTATTTGTCTTTCCCCTTTCATGTAATTAGAAGCCGACCGCCTAAATATTATAAGGGAAACTTATTTTCGTAGAAACCTACGCTCACTTTACATTCCACACTGAAGTAGTATTAAGTAAAAAAAAAATACGAAGCATTTTATGTTTTATGATGAGCGTAATTTCTTTTCATTTTAGTTCTAATTTCTCACCAAACTTCTTTTTGACCCTAGTAAACGTAAGGTTTTGACAGGTGCAATAAATGTAATATTTATTATATTATATTATTAGTGCTTAAAAAATTAATAAGATTTTTTTTTATTATGAAGCATGTCTTACACTTGTATGACAAAAGACATTGTGTTCATTTTAAAGCTCTTTTGCCTGTAGAAAAACAGCAAAAAAAAAAAAAAAAAACTGCCTCTTTTCGGTTGAAGTGCTTTAGTAATATAAACAAAATGTTATTACCTTTAATAATTATCAGATGCATTTGATGAGCGCTCCTCTGTTCCGGAATATTCCTTAATACTGTATTATGATTAAATATAGAAATACCGGTAGTCTTAAAAAACGCATTTTATTTGTATTTCTGGAAAAAACATTAAGGGAAAGGAAATGATTAGAAAATTTAATAGAGTGTAATAAAATGTAATCTGAGCTTTATTCAGTACTTGAGTTATTTTTTACCTATTTTCAATCTATGCAGTATTGGTTTTTGTCCATATTTATTGTTATGTGCATGATTACTGAACATTTTTTTATACATATAATAATGACACTCTCTCTCTCTCTCTCTCTCTCTCTCTCTCTCTCTCTCTCTCTCTCTCTTTTATTGTAAATTATGGTCAGTGAAATCGAGTAAATGCCTTTGGAACTTTTCATAAAATACCCCGCTTAGCTCATTGCTTCGGCACGGAACGTAACGTCTCTTATATTGCTGTCGTCACTGGTGTGTGAGAGCAATAATAGTAATATTAATAAAGATGATAAAGGTGAAGGTCCGTCAAAGCTAATTTCGTAATCCAAAGTCGTCGAAACCAGGGATTGCTATTTCCTATAAAGTCCAAAATATAAGAAAAAATCGAAAAACAAGAAGGAATATTCTTATCATTCATAACATGTGCTGTTTTATCTTTCACAAAAGAAATTGGCATCTCTCTCTCTCTCTCTCTCTCTCTCTCTCTCTCTCTATATATATATATATATATATATATATATATATATATATATATATATATATATATATATATATATATATATATATATATATATATATATATATATATATATATATATATATATATAGATATATATATATATATATATATAACAAAATATATATATATATATATAACAGAATATATGAAGACAAAGCTATGAAACGAAGACTCTTGTAAGATTAAATCCAGTGAAAGACAAGAATTCGTGCCAGATGGCAAGGACGCTGACGTAGAGAACCAAAAATTAACCACCAAACAAATAACACGAAATCTCTGCTAACCGGGACCCATTAAAAATCTACAGTTATATGATACCATAAAGGCAATACAGAAAAGGTTTTGAAACGTTATTTTCTTTATTTGTTACCGATAAAGTCAAAAATGAAATTAAATGATCAAAAATTCAAGAAATTGTAGTATTGCATTATCGGAGCGAATTTTCAGAGAATTGGAAACGTTTACGCCTCACCTGAACTCTTGATTGAATTCACTAAATGTATATTTTCCCCCAAATTAATAATTACGAGAGCTCGGTTTAATCATATGCTCCCTCGGCCTTTGTTTAGAACTAATTACTCTAGAATTGTTAGCCTATTTTAATCCGTTGATTTAACTTACATTTTCGCAGATTAATAACTAGTTTAATTTTTAACCTTTTTATATTTTTTTAGGACCCAGTATTTTCATATATTTTTTTCTCGTATTTTTCATTTTTCCTCGATTTTCTCTTAGTTTTTAATAAAACTATGCGATAATAGTATAGAAAACTACGCGATATTAGTTTAGAAAATTAAATAATTAACACTACCTTCACAGTTTAATCATTCAAAACCTTACAGTAGTATTTTAGTTTTCGCATGAAAAGAACAAATAAAACTAAAATGCTTATCTCTTTCATTTCTCAATATTCAGAGTTAAAAATATTGGGAGAAAATCTAAAAGTCGTAGTAGATTCTATAAGTGCAATTTTAGTATAATGGTGTAGGTTCTAAGTAACCCAAGTGATATATATATATATATATATATATATATATATATATATATATATATATATATATATATATATATATATATATATATATATGTGTGTGTGTGTGTGTGTGTGTGTGTGTGTGTATGTATATATATATATATGGATGTACACATTATATATATATATATATATATATATATATATATATATATATATATATATATATATATATATATATATACATACATACATACATACATACACACACACACACACATATATATACATATATGCTTAAAAATCACAGTAGATGCACGTGACTTCAGTGTATAAGCAGATCCCACAGGAAAAAAACAGGCAGAAGCTCAATCTGCCTGTCTTTTCCTTGGATTCGCTTATATACATATATACGAGTATGTATATATATATATATATATATATATATATATATATATATATATATATATATATATATATATATATATATATATATATATATATATATATATATATATATATATCACTTGCCTCAGATACATTTGTGACCCTAACAACGATAAATTACCGGTTCAGTCGTGGACGGTAGGTTGCCAGGTTACGCAAAGAAAACCTTTGGGCTTGTTGGGCGAGACTGTTTTCGTTCAAATTGCCTAATCAGCGCTTTTGCACAAGAATTATAACAGAGAAAAATATTTCTGCAAAATGCTGTTAATGTTTCTGAATTGTCCATTTTTAGAAGAAAATTAAAATAAATTTTTACTCGATAGAGTAAATTTTCAAATATATTTTATCAGCACGTTATGGAAGCTCCTCTCATGCTTCTTTTTTCTACTCGAACTAATTAATTTGCTACTATTGCATAACATACCTTTCATGACCAAAAGATAAGCTGGAGTTTCCAGAAGTCATATTGCTACCTCTCTTTGGGACGAATTGAACCAACTGACAGTTTCAGTGCTCAAATGTGTGTCTTGTTAACATTTTATTTTGCATATATATTGGCAGCAAAATCGAGGGTAACATTTATAAGAAATGTCTGCCCAGTGTGGTAGTTTAGTCACAGTTATTAGTTGCTTTTAAATGCCCAGCAATGGTGCTAATGAGCAATTAACTAGAATGTACATGTAGAATGGCAATAGTGTAAGGGAACCGCATGCAAATGGCGGGAAAGAGGACGAAGGGACTCTGAAAATAAAATGGCAGAAAAGAAAATACATATTATGGGGTAATTAAAATGGAAGTAGTGACAACAAAGGAAATGGGTGAAAACGAAATTATAATAATGAGAGTAAAGGGAACAAGTGAAAGGTAAAAAAAAGGCAAAAAGCAGTGGAGTTGGGCTTGAAAGAACGGTGCAAAAAAAAAAAAGAAAAAGAAAAACCCAGCGCCTGATTAAGTGCAATGTGCAAGACGTCCTTTAGACGGTTTAGTTAACATTTACGTTCAGTATTGGGGCTTTTCTAATAAACTACATATACCTTATGCCGACCCGTGACATCTATAATGAAAATGGCTTTCCCATTTTTCAGAATTTTCATGACCCAAATCATAATTAGAGTTCGTACTAATGACCAAATAAATTAACACCCGCCATTTTTTTTCCAAGCAATTATGCTAATTTCTTCTCGCTAGCTGTTCGGTTTATTATTTCGTAAAGTTAATAACTTCAAGATTTAAGGCGTATTAATTTTTCCAATTATTTATTAGCTCAGTTGATTATTATGTTGATTACCATAATGTGCTGGATTAACTTAATGAATTGTATTAAATAGTCATGACCTCAATTATCGATGGCCTCTACCCGTACGCTGTTATTACTTTGTTTAGATTTCTAAGTGATGCAGATATTCCAAGAATGTCTTTAGCAGCAAGGTAGATATTTGAAGAGAGAGAGAGAGAGAGAGAGAGAGAGAGAGAGAGAGAGAGAGAGAGAGAGAGAAGAATCTTTCTCTTGATTGTTAATTATTTAACTGTTCATTATATTGAAGACATATATATATATATATATATATATATATATATATATATATATATATATATATATATATATATATATATATATATATATATATATATACATACATACATACATACATATATACTGTATATATAAAGCGTTGATCCGCCCACGTTTATTAGGTCCGTGAATCTCTTGTGCCACTCCGCCAAGCTACCCAGCTGTAAGAAGGTACCAACGTCTGCTAAGGTAAAAAAAAAAAAAAAAATGTGGGAGTGGGTTGGGTGTTAACTTTGACATTAGTAACACCAAAAAACTCCCAGCTTGTCTGTAGGTGATATTGTCGGATGTTTTGTTAGGCTTACATATTACGCAGGGGACATGACGGAATTTCGAGAACAACTCCTTTCATAATATAAAAATAGGTATTCTAATAGGTAGAAAAGAACTGTAGAATTAATGTTACATGCAGGCATCATGCATCGGAATAGATACGTCCTTGATGAGTTCTTTTAAAGCACATCATTCGATTTTCCATAAGCGTCCAGTGAACATGCATTACAAATGATTATCAAATAACTTTGGAAAAATTGTTGTAAAATGTACTAATGACAATGGAAATTCTTATCTTGTTTTGTTAACGAGGCAAATTTTCAAAAATTTTTCTGAAAATATCAAAGTAAAAGCATATCTCCTCTAGTACTCCTAACAGTATAATCAGTTGAGTTATTACTTGGATCATAATTTGTTTGTAATTATTGATATAATAGTAATAACAATGGTAATGTAGAATTAACTATGAATATTTATAACATTTATTGCAGATCGGTTATTATAAAATCGCAAGGTTTTTTGAAGTATTAATCTTTGAAAAAACTGAGTTAGGAATTTAAGTCTTGTTGGTGGTGGTTAAAGCGTCATAATTAGTGAAGGCACATATTCATATGGTGCCGAATACAGTCCCGTACGGACCCTGCATTACGACATGAACTGAAACATGGCACCATCCCTTTCAGTGTGCTGAGTCACCAAATGGACGGCAGAAAGAGTGCAATATAGTTTTCGTATGTTTGAATGTTCCCAGGTATTGTACGAGGAAGAAGAAATGTGTGGGGTTTGTGGAGAGAAAGAGAGTGACACACACACACACACACACACACACAGACAGAGAGAGAGAGAGAGAGATGCAAATGTTGGAAAAGTTAGATATTGGGGTCATACCAAAGAGTAAAGATGTATGCCTCTGGATTTTGTGGAGGACGACAAGAAAAGTAATGACAGTAATTGCTTCTGGTCCGTACACGAAGGATCAGCGGGAGTTGCAAAGAGGGTGGAAAAGTAGTATTAACATCCTAAATTCTATACACGAAAATGAAGGGAAGTTTTGACCTTTTCGCTGCTTATGAAACTGAAGTAAGGTTGTTGAGAATCCTTTAATGGAAAGATGGATTTTTTCCGTACAGTGTGTACATGACTAAAATGTACGAAAACATAAAGATATACAAAGACTTGGTAAAATTTTGACCATTTGAAAAGGTGGAACGGAGTTGGTTTGGCCAGGTGGAGGGATTGATTGATAGATTGATTTATGGTTCGTTGGAATCATGACACAAAAGGTCATCGCTGCCAGTCAGGTATTGAGAGAGAGAACATAGGGTGGTAACTAACGTGTATTATTCAGAAGACTTCGGAAGCAAGTGTTGTTCTTGGATTGACAGAGTAATGAAGCAATTTAGAATATGGGAGCTGCGAGCGTGTGTACAGGAAAAGAGCTGATTAACTCATTATATATGAAAAGTTATAGAGGCTGCTGAGGAGGACGTTTTCCTAATGCATGAAGTGGTTATGGTATATTTACAGGGAAGGCTTGCCTACTGTTAATTATATACTTGGGGACTTGATGTCATTATTGTCCATTTTTTTATAGAGAGAGAGAGAGAGAGAGAGAGAGAGAGAGAGAGAAAGTGTGATTGTAACGGATGATTTAAATGCCCCACAAACTCGCACAGACATACACTTACACTAACTAAGAAATAAAAAGTATAACAAAGATTCAAAAATGTTTTTCATATCTTTTAAATGTCTACGAAACTTTCAAGTCACGGTCTTGATTTATATCAAAGCTAATTTTGAGCGAAATTTCACATTCTGAAATTACCAACAGAAAGATAAATGTTTGAACAAATTTTGTCATTCTATCAGTAATGTTTTGTCACGAATTTTCGCTTGTTAGGGTAACTGACGTAAGTTAAAATCAGTTAACACGCTTGAATCCTCAGAGGATTGCTTCAGTAGAAATAGAGCTAAGTAAAACTAAAATTCAATTACTTGGTGAAATTTTGCCCGGAATTCAAAAGTCCTGCACTGCATGTAGCTCATTACAAGAGACAAACGGACAGTTAAAACCTCATCTCTCTCTCTCTCTCTCTCTCTCTCTCTCTCTCTCTCTCTCTCTCTCTCTCTTTCACAGCTAAAAAATTATGCTCCCTGGGGGAAAATAGCCTTAATAAATATGTGGGCCATACCGTGCTTTGTGTGCTTCACAGCGGGAGGGATATTGCAAAATGAATTACTGAACAAAACCAAGAGATTTTACGTATGTCTTGACGCAGGTGTCAGGAGTCTTTCTTTCCAACCCACGGTGAGGAGGAATAATTTCTTCCCAAAAAATTGTAGAATATGCCATAGATGTTTCTGTTGATGAAGTATTTTAAATTTCAACTAATGAAATAGACAGAGTTAAATTTATATGTCCATATATATATATATATATATATATATATATATATATATATATATATATATATATATATAATATATATATGTATACATATATATATATATATATATATATATATATATATATATATATATGGTATATATATATATATATATATATATATATATATATATATATATATATATATATATATATATATATATATATATATATATATATATATATATATATATATATATATATATATATATATGCGTGCGTGTGTGTAAAAAGTGTACACGCGCTTTTCTAAAAAACATATATATAAATATGAGTATGTGTATGTGTTTTTGGGAATCTTTTAAATTCATTGAATGCCAGTTCATGTGTGTTGTCGACGAGTTCAAGACAACACTTCTCCAGTTTCGTATATATCGCCTTATCATCAAACTAATTCGTTGAAAAGAAGGGTGAAAATTTTGGCCATATACTGAGATGAAGTTTCATTGTCGAACCGGTATAGCCTGTGACGCCCATCCATGAGGTAACAACTGTTACAGTTGTTGGAACTGTATAATAAGTGGCACAGCATAGTAGTAGTTTTCATCTTCAAAGTTTTAGGCTGAATGTAAGAAGATATCTAATAAATTGAAGAAGGATCTTGAAATGATTGACGCCAAATGTGTATGGGCATTCAATGAATATTATATATATATATATATATATATATATATATATATATATATATATATATATATATATATATATATATATATATATATATATATATATATATATATAAATCTATAAAAAAATTTAAATATTCAGCCAGCTGAAATGTTTCCATTTAGTCAAATTGGAATTAGCCAGAACATACATGCTTTTCTTTTCCAACTGGTAATTTATCTATTTAGAAAAGCTGTGTCAGTCTAGTCTCATTTGTAACAATCCGAAAGCGATAATCTTCAAGGTAATTGTTTCTATGATAATATTATTATTATTATTTCAGTAGATGAAACTTATTCACACGGAACAAGCACGCAGGGGCCATTGACTAGGTAATTGAACAGAATTTCCATTCCATTATGGCATCGCCTCGTCCCCAGATAGCAGAACTTTTATCCCCTATAGAGAATAGAATTAGAGTGGCACAAGTGCCAATCCCAGTCAAGCAGAGAATATAGGAATATTTTTCATTTACTCGTCCCCTGCAACAAAATTGCTGCTATTGGGAGACAATACAGTTGACAAAGTCTCGCTGGGAATGTCATTGTCAGTTATTAGCATTTGCAATAAAAAATATTTATTTTTTTCACCCCAGAATTGCGGGTGCTTCTTTCTTTTTCTTGTTACCCCGGGATGAGATAGATAGCCGGATATTATATCCTTGCCACGGCTTCAACAAAGGAGGAAAAAGATGCCAGAACGCTGAAACTTAGTTCTCGGGGAAAGAAAAACAAGGAGAAGCCGTTGTAGGAACCCGGTAAAACTGAATTAGCGTAATGTCAGCGATTTTTGTAGGCTGAAATATACGCAAGTTTCCTGGTCGCATTTATCAGTTTTATGCATTATAATAACCAATATGATATTACTTTGTATCTTCCCCATTTCCTTATGTATTTAAATGCGTTTTTCATTATGAAAGCCTTGAAATTCGAAAAGGAATGAATGAAGAAATTAGTTAATTGTAGCCCTGGTAAAACCAAAGATATGCAGCATTTGGCAATAATACTTTCGCCTCTGTATGTACAAGAATGATTACAAAACATCTCAAGTTTTCTGATACCAGTAGGTAATTTCTTCCAAGTGATGTAAAACAGAAAGTTTTGACTCATGAAGTTGGAGACGTTAAGATGATAGAGAATAGACATCATTGTTTTGCTAGACCTTATTCAGCCTATGCCTAATTGGCTATACTCCCCTAAAGTCTGTTCTACTTCTCTGCTAAAAAGCTAGCACTCACTTCATTTTGCATCTGGTTTATCTTATTTTCTAGGCCAACAATCATGTGAAGACTGAAAATGAGAATGACAAAAAATTCTTACCTTTGGATTACAAGACATTATTGATCTAGAAAGATTCGCTAAACTTACTAACAGCATATTTCTTGTACAACAAGTGAAAGGCAGTACACAGGATAATATTGAGCAAAACAAGCTCGTTGGCTTTTGCTACGCGCTCTGGATCTCGGCGCTGCTGTCTCCCCTACCCTCCTGATCCCCTACCTACCCCGCCCCCACCCGGGGCGGACAAACAGGTTTGCAGGAGGAGGGTGGATGTCTCCCCTAAACCCCCGTTCCCCTACCTACCCCGCCCCCACCCGGGGCAGTCAAATCGGTTTGAAGGGAGTGGGTGTCCACTACTGTCACACGGGAGAGGACAAACAAGGACAAACAAGATCCATTCTGATATTATTATATTAAACAATAATGTTCTAAGCTCACATCCATTGACAAAAATGAGTTTGCTATGGCTAGTACAAAAGTGCCTCCTATGAGCATGCTGTTAGGCAGGAGGAAAGTGTGCAGATTAAAAAAAAAAGATTGTATAAGGACTTAAGAGATATATTTTTCGCAATTTTAGAGGATACCAGAAAAATGGAGTTTTCAATAACGGTTGAATTTCTCGCCTCAATAAACATATGTAACATGCGTAGTGTAGGCTACGCAGTTTCGTCTGATAAAAATAAAACTATGTGCTGAGTTTATGAGAAACTGTAGACTTCCTAAAATATAATGGGAAATCGCATTTGGATATCCAGTACCCAAGTTGATAAAGGAAGGTTAACAGAAGACGGATTATCCTCAGTTAATAGTATAACAAGATACTCGAACAGGCCGCAATTGTCTACTATACAACCCAATGTCCTTGAAGGTTTTCAATGAAACACGTGCTCGTGGAACTTGATTTCTTCGTTCCATTTCTCGCACCAATATTTAAAATCATTCTCCCTGTTACCACAATACTCGTTTGTGTTATTAGCTATTCAGGCTTTGCTGAATGACGCTACTCGTTAGTCATGTAATTTTCAGTTATTTTGTCCACATTACTTATCTTGTGTTATGATTTTGATATATATTAATGGTTCGTATATTTCCTAATTAAAGTACCATTTGTACAATATTTATTTTAGTGCATGACTGATTCGAGAAATCTCCGACCCTTTTTACAAAGTTAATTATTTTAACTGCGCTTGGTTGGGTATGCATTGCTCTAGAATTATCCTTCGTTGCAAATGAAGTTTCCCCATCTAGGGGTATAGTTATGAAATAAACACATGGCAGAGAGAGAGAGAGAGAGAGAGAGAGAGAGAGAGAGAGAGAGAGAGAGGCAAGTCGTATTCTATTGCAACGCGGTGAAGCCGAAGTTGCGCCGTATGGGAGAATGTTTTCGAGTTATTTGCATTCCACTGCAGTTATGTAGACAGCAAGCCAGTGCCTTCGAGGTCATGAGAGAGAGAGAGAGAGAGAGAGAGAGAGAGAGAGAGAGAGAGAGAAATAGAGATTTTAAATAGAATTGCATGCATTCCACCATGAGGCTATATACACTTGTATTCGTGCGTAAATGCACACACACATACTCACGCAGAACGAGGCTTTCAGGATGACTACAAGTTACAAGTAAGGGAGGTGCATTTAATACATACATATATATATATATATATATATATATATATATATATATATATATATATATATATATATATATATATATATATATATATATATATATATATATATATATGTGTGTGTGTGTGTGTGTGTGTATACATATACATATATATATATATATATATATATATATATATATATATATATATATATATATATATATATATATATATATATATATATATACAATCTTCATTTACCCCCTTACTTGAGATCATCCCAGATGCAAAGAGAACAGTTATCTAGTGATACTTCTTCGATTTGTAATCATCACAGCATGAGACACCCATTCATTTACTTCTAATGATAAAAGATTATAAAAACATAAAACTGTGTTTGTTCATCAAAATGTCATATATTCGCCTCCGCTGAAATTAAAATTTCTTCGCTGAGACAGATTTTGGTAAGTTCTCTTTTATTGTTTGTGTTGATATTTAAAGGAGAAATTCCTGATAGAGTTGCAGAGTAAAAGAAGTGGAGGGAAATGTTCCTCGGATTGTGAAATGCTTCAGCCTTCCATAGATTAAGGCTTCAAAACTATCCTCCAATTTTTATAGGTTCTCTTTCGGCCAGTGTTCTCTTGAGATCAAGGTGTCGCCCTTCCTCTCAGGTAGTCCTGTTATACCCTCAGGCAACCTCTTTCCACATTTACCCCATTGACATAAGTAATCAGTAATCGCCGAACTTCATAGAGCTTCTCATTTCTCACTTTTGAAAAGCTTTGGAATTCTCTTTCACTTTTGTTTTTCCGCCATAAATACTAATAGAATCCAGACAAAACATGGCCTGGAATGGCTATATTTTTTATTCCGTTTTTTTTGAGGACAAATGTCTTCCTGAATATTGGCCCTGGCTCTCATACCAGAGAAAATGGAGGTCATCTATACAGGGCATTGTCTCCCGCTGGGGATAATGGCAGTCATCTCTGTGGGAAGTGATTGTATTTTTCTAAATGTTGCATTATCGTTTCTACTAATGACTTTTAATTAAATTTTTTGGCAACTGAAGTTATTGGTGCAATAAGTTTTAATCTATAAAGAGTTGATCAGACTATTTTTCCTCTCATTTATTCAGAAACACAATCGCAATGTCTTTCTCACTGGGTGCTAGTAAGTAGGTGACTTATTTTTTCTGGGAGTCTATTGAATACTTCCCTGCACGTAATCATAAGTTCGTTATATGCTGTTACCTTTATATTGGATTTATCTACTGTTATTTTTACCTTTACTTTTCAAAATGATAAGTTTTCGTGCTGTTCAATAATTCACAAGGGATCGTGATGATAATTTAGAGTAATGTATACTGTGTTATAATCCTTCAAATGGATCACGGTAAGGGAAGCTATAATTCCATATCTAATCAAGGGGTGATAAAAAGGGGTAAGGAAAAGAAAGGGACTTCCCCACAGTGAGAGATAGACTCTCAAGTTGAAAGATGACAAAGCATAGTTATCAAAGACACCGGGAAAAAGAAGAGAATTCTTAGGGAGGGATAAATGAGAGGGATAAAAATGGTTTTCCTTTCTCTTTCTGGTTTAATTGATAGTTAATCACGAAAATGTTCCAGTCTGAAACATATTACCTGTCTATCTATCTGTCTGTGTAATACACGAAAACAGTCTTGATATTCAGACGCCTATAAAAAAGGACTGCATCTAAATAAGCCGAAGTTTGTAATGCGCGTGGACACTTTCAGAAAGAGAATGATTTATCGGCCGCAGGAAAAAAACGGAAAGGGGAAAAAATACCTTTATGAAAATGATGATTAAAATTCGCAGGATTTAACTCTTGATTGCGACAGAGACGTGAGAATACTAGCCTGTGAAAATTGAAGTCTTTGATGTTTGCGATCGAAATGAAAATGGAATTGTGGATCAAAACCCAGGACAAAAGAATGATTACAAATTTCGTCGTGCATCATAAGTTCACACTAATTTTGCATGTACTTTTTATGTGAGTATATATATATATATATATATATATATATATATATATATATATATATATATATATATATATTTATATATATATATATATATATATATATATACTGTACATGCACACATATAATATGTATATATGTAGAATAATGTCTAAGTTAGGTAACACACAGGTTTATACACACACACAACATATATATATATATATATATATATATATATATATATATATATATATATATATATATATATTTATATACATATATATATATATATATATATATATATATATATTTATATACATATATATATATATATATATATATATATATATATATATATATATATATATAATATATATAATATATATATATATATATATATATATATATATATATATATATATATATATATATATATATATATATATATATATATATATATATGTCATTGTCCGTTCGTCGTTGTGAAGGCTACTGTCCGTGCATATCAGATTTTAAGACAGAGATGATTGGGTACAAAGCCAAGTGCTTTGGCTTGCGTAATCAGTAGTTAAGTTACACACTATAATCAATATGCGTAACTGGTATATAAAACCTGAATTATTTGTTTGACTGTTATGTAGCTCGAAAATATCTGAAACGTTATTACTGTTGCGTATCGCTGTTTGATTATACATAGTTTTGCTCTTTATGTTTTTAATTACCTGGACAACATCAACAACAAAAACAGCAACAGCAACAAGAACAGTAATTATGTTAATGATAAATAATATCTAATTAGGTACCGGCGTAAACAAAAGACAGTGTGTGTTGTGTGCGTGCAAGAGAGAGAGAGAGAGAGAGATTAATTAATAATCTTTAGTTCTTGTACTCTCGAATTTTGCCCAAGGAAAACAGCAGCAAATGAAAGTAAATCAAAATATACAAAATGTAAAAAAGTTTCTTCTCTGCTCAGTATTAACTTCCTGTCAGTGGTGCCACCAAGCGCTTCATTCCTAGATGGAAATTATAATTACACGTTTGCTTCTGCCGAATAAGAGAGTTTTTTAAAGGAGAATAGCCCCAGGAAATCGTCTTTTTCTTTATTCTTGTATTCGGAAACATATGTTAAGCTCAGAATCGCCGCAGGGATTTATCCCGCGGGAAACAAAGTGCTAAACAAGCAGCCGCCAAAGGGATTTAACCGGTAGGATTAATGTTGCAGGGCAAACAACATTCATTCCAATTTCTTTCTTCTCTTTCTGTACTTCTAAAGCAGAACGACCCAGATCCAAATAATGTTTATGTTCCGAGAAAATTAAAACTTATGTGTTGAAAGGGATAAAGCAGCGAAAGTATTTTTTTCTGTAAAAAAAAATTATAGTTTATATTTTACAGTACTTTCATTTTCCATGCGCAAATATATTTAATCTGGCATATTTACTGACAAGGAAGTGCATTTTAGCAAGACAGTACTTTATATTCGGTTATCTCTTGTATGATAATCGAAATATGAAATAATGTGTCATTACTTCCGAATGTAACGTTGGTCAAAACCCTAAGGCAATAGAAGTTTTCTCTTTAGAATTAGGAATCGCCTTCTTATGCAACGTCCCATGAGGTTATCGGCAATCTTCACATACTAAGAGCAAGAAGAAAGCCTTCTCAGATGTGATTAAAAATACTAACTGAAAAAGAAATTGAACAGTGGTGGACGAATTCCTCATTTGTCACCATGAGCAATGTGAAGGAACTAAAGAAATACTGTCAATTTCTCTTCAGTAGGCTTCATAAAGTAGGTTGTATTATCCCTTTAAGAGATAATACTGATACCAGGGAAGTTGATTGCATCCTCTGAAGAGTGGCTTTGGATTCTCGTTAAATATAAAAGAGTGTAATTCTTTCAGGAAATCTTTCCAATCACTTCTAAGTCCGAAATAATAGATAGGGAATGGGATATGCTGGCATTTTGAAGGCAGTGACGCAAAGTCTCGTCTACTGAAGGCTATCTGAAACCAGAAAGTTGTTTTATTCTTATTATTCTTATTCATCATCTGCAAACACACACACACACACACACACACACACACACACATATATATATATATATATATATATATATATATATATATATATATATATATATATATATATATATATATATATAGATGTATGTGTAAGCAAGTTCTTTATGATAATATGACTTCTTTTTTATACTAATATATATCCTTCTCATGTTATCATATTTCATATTTGATAATTGTTACTATTTTTTTTTATTTGATTTTTCTCTACAATAATTGGCTTCTCATCCTAGCTCAGTTGTGGCAATTTTTACAAAGCATTTTTGTTTCTCTCCTTCACATGCATCTCCTTACATTTTCCTTATTCTCCTTCCGTAATGATCTCGCCATGTTTAATTCTAATGGTAATTGTTTAATGGCCTTTTTACTAAAATTTCCTTTCTTATTTAGAAGTACCACATCTGTATTTTGTGCGTGTCCTCCTAATCGTAATTTTATTCTACCTGAAAAAAGCGTATTTCTTCAACTAGTATTTTTACACTGTCTTCTGACCCTCTTTTCCCCTCCTTAAGATGATTAAATATCAGGTTCTTTCTTTATTTTTATATACTCCCATTGTTTCTTACTTCTTTCTGTTTCATATTTTAAACCCGTGGTATCCGTCAAAGAACAGAAAGTTTTCCCATTCATTTCCAGCAAAAGAAATGTCTTTTAAAATTCTCTTGGTTTTTTACCCCCGACCATTTTATTCCTCTTTTTCTAATGCATTTTATTTTTGCATTAAGTTCCTCGAGTCTGCTTTTTATAATGGTATTCTTTACAAGAGGGTTCGGAGACTACAGTTGTTCGAGAAGACTGAGCAGTTCACACCAGAAAACGTACCTTCTAGTCAAGATTTTTGCTCCTGCCTTTCCCAAATTCCAGTCACTTGCTGCCAGTCACGAGGGCCACCAAGGTCAAATTTTTGTTAAAGTCTACACATAAAATTGTGTGTAATCCTGCTAACCAACTGTCGAACAACCAAGCAGCTCAAAATATGATCTATGCAAAGTTAATAGACATATTATCTTTTGGTGGAAATCCTTCGATGAAATTGATTCATGCTTTTAAGTTCTTTGCGTCATAACTACCAGGGTGACGCCTCCTGTGCGCTCCGTAGAACACTAGTCATGACTTGTGAAGCATTGTCACTTCGGCACCATCAGCGTTGTTTTTCGCCCTTCCTTTTTTCCTTATGCCTTTTGGTTTTCTTCCACCTAGGTGTCCAACTTCATTAACTTGATTTTCCTTTAAATTTATTTCTCATTTAAAAGCAAAGTCTTCAGGCTAACCCTCAGGTAATGGGGTTTTGTACCTCGGTATTTTACTTAATAAGATGATAATGATACATTTTCTGGCTATCTAACTATTTTGGAGTCTCTTTTTGGACTGTTTTAGCTGTTCAGGGACCCCTAGCTCTCGTTTTTCGCAGATCAAGATTTTAGTTTTTTAAATTTGTCTTCCTATCCCTTTGCAAAGTTTTAAACGCCAAAGTTACTAACGCCAAACATTAAATGACAGGTCTATTTTGTGAACTTAGAATACCTAATGCTTTTCTTGATGCATATTGTACCTACACGACGCGGTAAGAATGATTGTAACAGGGACGATATTGAACGAGGACAATTTGGGCCAAATATAGCTCATCGTTCGCAAAAGGAAACAAATTCTCCCCCATTACTAATCTGGCATCTGCAGAGATGAATAAATTCCCACTAATATGTCTGCAATCATCAAAGAATAAAAAATATGAAAACTAAAAATGAACGAAAAAAAAGGGGAAAAGACGGAAACCCAAGAGATCCTAAATTTCCCGAATGAGCAATTTGGAAAGGGCATCAGAATCCCGCAGGATCCCCGGGAAACACGCATTGAAGGATATACGGGAAACCATGATAACCGGATGATGATACGTGAAGCTTAAGTTATGAGTGGCGCATCAAACCAGGATGATGATGATGAAGACGAGGCAGCGCAACCGGAGATGGTTGCGCTAATTCGCATCTGGTTGCCAGGGAAACGCACACGGACTTTGACGTGCGTGTTGGTACTCATTACATATATATATATATATATATATATATATATATATATATATATATATATATATATATATATATATATATATATATATACATACTATATATAATATATATATAAATATATATATACAGTATATATATATATATATATATATATATATATATATATATATATATATATATATATATTTGTATATATATATATATATATAATATATATATGTATATATATTATATATATACATATATAAATATATATGTATGTATATATATGTATATATATATATTATAATATATATATATATATATATATATATATATATATATATATATATATATATTATAATATATATATATATATATATATATACATATATATATATATATATATATATATATATATATTATATATATATATATATATATATATATATATATATATATATATATATATATATATATATATATATATATATATATATATATATATATATATATATATATATATATATATATATATATATATCTATATATATATATATATATATATATATATATCTATATATATATATATATATATATATATATATATATATATATATATATATATATATATATATATATATATATATATATATACACATATACATACCATCGACCTTGAAGACCTGGAATATGTTTGTATGCGTGTGTATAAGTGAGTAATTGTTTGTAAGAAAGGTTTAATGCGTAGATGGGCACTTTCTAAGGCATACTGTCTTTGAAATAAATTTCATTGCTTATAAGATGTCAGCACTGGAGAATAACAGCAGGTCGTTTCCATGTTTCTTTATGAAGTCCCTAACTGATAAAGTAACGAGTAAAAATTTCATGTAAAACACTGCTACATCTTTACGAAAGCTTTAAAATTTGCAGAAGTTAAAATTCAAAATAAAGAAAAATTATTTAAACCACGCCAAAAAAATGCAGGGTCCCCACGGCGTCTAATCCCTAGCGTAAATACATTTTCCTGTATTATTTTGAGCATGGATACTTTTCCCCTTTCCAGGTTTTCTTCCTCTGTGTTAAACTCCAGACTGCTTCTTCCTCTTCCTTAATTTTCTTCTTTGGCCTAGAAAATGACTGCTTGTTGTCCATCCCACTGGTCTTCGAAGTTGAGCAAAAATAAGCAGTTCGTTTCAAAAGTTTTTCTTTATTCTAAAACATAGCAAAGCGATCCTACCGCCCACCTTTGTAAAGTACAATCAGTCAAAGTGTGTGATGTGTCAGAGTGGTGCAGTTTCAGACCATTTGCTAGGACTGTGGATCGCACGCAACCTACCACCCACCTGACAACCTACTTACAAACGGGTACAGCATCTAATAAGATCATGGAAATCAGGGACGGGGCTAGCAACCTTATTCTCAGAGATTTGCCGAAAGTCTGAAAGGTAAAAAGATTATGATGAGACCAGAATCACCACATACAATACCTTTTATTATTTTGTGCTTCTCAGCATCATTGCGTTGTTTCCACTGACATTCAAAACCAGAGACGATTCTGTCTTGATCACACATTATTTTATTTACCAAAGCCTTCATCTTTGTCGACTTCTTTACAAATATTCATCATTATCTCATCTTTGAGCTTGCTTAATAGATCGGGAGATCTAAATCCACAGCAAAACATGACCTCAAGTGTATACATTTTTTTTTAATATCAAATCCTTTATAAAAGAGGGTGTGTTGTTACCTAGGGATTTATAACGTAATCATTCAAAAATTTCAAACCGATTTCTGTAAAAATAAAATCTAATAACCTTTAGTAATATATATAGTGGAGTGTATAGAAATTTCACTGCTAATAAACACACGTATGCGTATTTGTTTGTGTGTAAGTGCATGCTTGCGTATATATAAGTATTTATCTAAATACATTTATACGAAATAAGCCACTTTTCTATCCAGGGTGACTCTCAAGAAGAGAGCTGACAGTGGTCACCGCACTTTCATACTATAACTGATGAATTAGGCACGAATCCCCACCATTTCAGTTGTTTTTATGCCACGTGGCGCGTAAGCAGGTTACCTCACAATTTCAACTTTTTTGTTTCATTCTTATTCAGCATGTATAAAGGAGGGTTGGCTGAGTAGTCCCTCATTACGTTCCAGACTTGACTTACATGGGCATTTCCCCCTCGATATGGGGCCACCTTGGCGTGGTGAAGGGGGGGGGGAGCTCTTGAACCCCCAGGAATTTGTTTCCGGGTTTGAGTCCAAGAGTCTCATATATTATTTCACATTACTTTGGACTAATTTTGTGGAATTTTCCACTTTTGCAGAAATCTATTGGGCCTGTTAAATAGGAAAAGATATAGCTGTTTTTATATCCGAAGCTAAATAGTGAGAATTGTGGTAGGATCATCAACTACTTGATAATGTTTGGACCTGACAGATATCAGATTGATATCTCAAGGGGCGGAACTATTCTGCGGAGCTGGGCCATGGATTCCAGGGGGGTCTAGCTCTGGGGATAGGACTCTCGGCATTCTACCCGGTTTGCCCATAATACGATTAGTGTGGGGATGATTTTATTCTTGTAATACTCTCGGTCCTGGCAAGCAGGTTTGGCTTACACTTGGGCCACTCTAATCACATTGTGCCACTCCCCTGTGGGGTAGGGTAGGGGGCGGACATTTGGGGTCGGCTCTCACTTGTGCCATTAGTGGAAGAATAAACGCCATGAAAGACTAATGATTTCTTTTTAAAGTTTTCAGGCTTACTTTTTTTTCTATCTATTCGATCTTTATGAATAGTAAGAATAAAGAATCGAGTACCCCTGGGCCCTCTGATCATACTGTTTTGGCACAGATGACGACCTCTTCACCCACCTTGGAGACTGAAAATTCTCCAAATGTTGATGACCCGTGCAAGAAAAAGGATATCCCTGTAAAAAAAGGACCTGGCATTGTTACAATGGAACCATTCTCCTTTGAGCCAGATGTTTCTGTGCCTGTGTCCCTGTCAAAAAAAAAAGGAACAAAAAATAGTTCAAACTTTTCAACCACGGTTCATTTGGAGCCTCAAAGAATCAACGAAAGAAAATATAGACCTGACTCAACCTTGGTTCACTTTGATTCCCTTTTTGGAGAATCAAACTGGTCAAGGTTTTTGAATTTACAAGCCGACCAAGAAATATCGTTATTAAAATTGGAAAATTATTTGTTGAACCGATGCCCATCACAAGAGATGAGCAAAAGACAAATTAAAAAAAGGGAATGGTTGGTTGAAACAGCAACCAGAATCCAATCACAAAATTATCAAAATATTAAAAACATAGGGAACATAAATATAAGCGTTACAAGGCATGACACCATGAACAGTGTACAAGGCACAGTGATATTACTAAATCTAGAAAGAAGAAATACAAAACAAATCAATGTTTCTAGATTCATTACAGAAAAGGTACCTTAATGTTGAACTGCGAACTATATGAGTCCCAAGCAGGAAAGACAATCTATAAAAATAGCAAAAATAAAGAGTTCAGTGGCCAAACCTTGCCCATGAAAATTAAAATACTGGGATTAAACAGGGAACTAAGACACGTTCCCAAACCCATACAATGCAAGAACTGTTGCAAATAGTATACAGCCATTAAAGGCAGAAATTATTCCAGATGTGCCTATTGCGGTTCACCAGAACATAAAACACCGCTGGAACTGTGGCCAACAGAATGCATAAATTTGTGGCCTAGAACATCATGCCCGATCTAAAACATGTGCATTCTATATTTACAATACTGAACTTAGATTACTACAGGAACAAACTGGAATGTCGATCAGGGAAGCGAAGTTAGAACTAAAGTGAGAGGATTGAATGACCCAGGTAAGAAATTTAGATATGCAGATACTTCAAAAGCAAACAGTACCCAAACTGAAGTGAATGACAGTAAAAATAAAGAAATATCACTAAAAAAAATACATGATCAAAAGAACTCTTCTATGGAGATTTCATACAACTGACATTATCACAGTTGACAATAGATTGACCTCCTTTCCAGAAATAGATACGAATATTGACATAGAGTAAGACGAAGAAGAATTACAAACACAAGAATGTGACAAAACGGATAACACAATTCGGAAGAGGCAACTTGATAAGACCCACCTAATTCTACCAAACAGCACTTTAAAAAGATAAATAACCCACCAATCTCACCAAAAGCTAAAGTTCAGAAACAGAACACTAAATCAAACATTACACTGTTTTTTCCACAGTAACAATGTACATGAGAGCAAGAATCACAAAATTCAGATGAAATGGAAAACCAACATATAGATACTGCGATGAAAGCAAAGAAATTCACCCATCACCAATTATAGGCACCACAAGAAAAACCAAGAAAGAACAACAAACTAATGAACATGAAGATACATGTGGTTGTAGTAAATGCTTTGTAGCAGTGTGCCGCAAAAATAAACCTATAACTAAAGAAAGCCTAACCAACACCATAAGAAATTTCATGAGGTATAGGAATAAGGAAAAAACAAACATCAAATCTCATGAAGAAGGTTGCATGTGTATTGAACATTTAGAATATTACAAAGAAAAACATATCGGCTTTGCAGATAATATTCTAAATAAAATCAAATTGGAAAAATTAAATCAGGTAGTAAAAATGTAACAGTCAACGAAAGTCAAATTAAAATAACAAAAAATTAATCAAGACCTACAAAATACAAATTAACTTATAACAATATTTTTAAAAAATCAACTTAAATAATTTAGAGTAATTTGACCACTCTCATATTACGCCATTCAATCGTTATATAATTCAATGGAATATAAATGGATTATTAACGAGAATGAACTTAGGAGAAGTCCAACGACTTATAAGTGAATACGAACCAATGATTATATGTATACAGCACGTTGGAAAATTTGTTCCAAATATAGGTAAATATCTACTAGCCACAGCATCAAAGGAAAATGAAAATAATTTAGGAACAGCAATATATGTCCATAATAAAATGATATGCGACAAAGTAGATATAGATCACAGTGAATTACAAAATTCCAGCAATAACAGTGAAAACAGAAAATAATATGATTTAAACATATTACAGAAAATAATGAAAGATTTTAAGAATCCCATATTAACTGTAGGAGATTTCAGTGCACATAATCCAATATGGGACTATCACAATATTACACCGGATAAAGATGGAGAAAAAATAGAAAACTTGATGAACAATAATAATCTCCGTTGTCTGAATGACAACGAAGTAAATACGTATTGCTCGAAAACCCATGGAACATTTTCCTCAACAGATGTCACCCTTTGTTCAACTAATATAGTTGACAAACTAGATAGAACGCGGCTCCTACTCAGTGATCATTTTCCCATAATAATATCCTCATTAAATTAAATAATAAACCGAAACCATACTCTCCCACTTGATAACATGCAAAAAAGCAGACTGGGACATTTTTAACTTGCACACCAGAAACATACCGCCATATGGTATTTGAGAAATCACAATGAGACAAACGAATTCTTTGTTTCTTTCATTAAAAAGGCAGCAGACAAAGCTATTCCTCCTTCAAACCCCATAGTAAAAACTAAAGTTTCCCTGGTGGTCAGATGGATCGATTACGAAAAACACTCTCTATGAGAGAGGTTAGATACTCTAAACAGAAGACTAAACAAAATAAGTAAAATCAAAACCATTCTTAGAAGAACACATAAACAAAAATGACAATTGTACAATAGAAATAGATGCATTAAAACCTTTATATAATAAAAATATCAGCTAAATTTAGAAAGGAAGTCATAAAAGGTAAAATAGTCTTGAGGTCCTATGTATCGGAAATAACAAATAAACATTCATTCAAAAAGTATGGGAAAAATTCCGAAAAATAAATGGAACAAACATAAGACCACCCAGACAAGCTATATTAGATAATGGCAAAAAAATTTTTAGATCCTTTCGAAATTAGTAACATACTTCAGGGAAAGTTTTGCCAAAATATAAGAAGTAGTGATAAAATATGGATAAAATTTAAAAAATAAATAAAGAAAAGCAAGTCTCAATGTAACTTTGAAACAAAGGGAGATATATATTATAATAAGAAATTCAATATGGAAGAGCTGGAATATGCTCTCTTGAACATTAATAAATCTGCTCCTGGAGGTGATGAGATTTGCTTTGAAATGATTTGCCACCTAGAACCTTTAGCAGAATCATACTTATTAAAACTTTACAATCATTTATGGCTCAGAAAATTGTTTCTAGATGAATGGCGAAATGCCATAATAATTCCTATACCGAAACCTGGAAGAGATCCCAGTAATGTGAACAATTATAGACCGATCTCTTTAACAAGTTTTCTGTGCAAGTTGTTGGTAGTAAATGCACGACACATGGCATTCGGTGAAAATAAATTTTTAACTCCTTCCCAGTTTGGCTCACAGCGTAATCAATCTACATTAGATTCCCCGTCTAATTTGGAAGACCACACGTAGAGGATTTGAAAGAAACCAAATTACAGTAGCTGTCTTTTTGACATCCAAAAGGCATACGACACTACGTGGAGGGTATGCAATATTAAAATCATTGTTATAATAACATACTTTAGCCACCTTCTAAGTTTATTAAAAACTTTATGACTGATCGCACTTTCAAGGTGAGAATAAATGTTTATTCAAGACATTTCCACTTCAAAATGGAGTTCACAGTGTCCTTAGTGGTACTCTGTTTACATTAGCAATTAATGATATCAGTAACATGCTGCCGGTCGGAATTAGAAGTAACCTGTATATGGATGATTTTGCCATATATTATACAGCATCACGCATAAGGCATGCAGAACGAATGATTAATAAAACCATAATAACAACAGATGAATGGACCTCATCTGTAGGCTTTAGGTTTTCTATAGGAAAAAACTCAAGCTGTCATGTTTAAAACAAAAATGGAAATAAGGTGAAGAAATAGAATTGAAAATCAGAAACCATAATATACCAATTAGCCAAACTGCAAAATTTTTAGGATTAGTATTTGATGCACACCTGAATTGGAAAGCCCATATAACCTACATAAAATCAAAATACAACAGGGCGCTAAGTCTAATTAAAAAACTATCACACACAAATTGGGGAGCTGATAGACATATTCCAACCACACTGTATAAAACAACTGTGTTATCAATCATTGACTACGGAATTGAAATATATAGTTCAGCGTCAGAAGCAGCAATGAAAATATTAGATCCAATTCACAACAAAGGACTAAGAATATGCACAGGAGCATTTAGATCCTCACTAGTCTCCTCAGTACAAGTCGAATGTAGCGAACTGCCACTATTCCTTCATAGAGAGTTCATGGCATATAAATCTTTAATAAAGTGATGTTGCAACCAAAAATCTTTGATCTAAGGGATATATTTATAAACAATCATCCACCTCCTTTCCCAATTAGAGCTAATAGATTGTTTGAGTCACTGAACATGGATGTACAAGTACCTTCAACAGTGAAGTTACCACCCCATTGGACCATGAATAAAGTGAGGACTTGCACACAGTTGAAATATTTATCAGAAAGTTCTTCATATACCCAGGAACACCATAGACAAAAAACCATAGATCATATAAGACAAAAACGTTCACATTACGCGAGTTATACAAATGGGTCTAAATCACAACATGGAGTAGGATATGCAGCTATATCCCAGATATCCCAGTACAAGTCATGTCAGTTATCTTTTGCCTAATATGCCTCGATCTTCACAGCAGAGTTGTGTGCAATCACTTAATGGCAAAAGTAATCAGAGGAATTATAAAGCAAATATCATTCAATAATTTTGTTATTTTTAGCGCTGTAGAAGCCGTTCAAGGTTACTACTCAAAAAATAATGTGTACAGGAAACTAAATATGAACTCCGTAAATTGTATAATAATGGAAAAATATTGAAATATGTAGGATCACTACCCATGTAGGGATTAAAGGAAATGAAGTAGCTGATAAAGCAGTCCACATGGCAATAGGAAATGTAAAATGTAGTGATTACATAAGAGATATAAAAGCAGTCATTGTGAATAAGTGGCAAAATATATGGAACGAGGAACCTATAATTAATAAATTGAAACAGATAAAATCCAGTGTAGGGAAATGGAGTTCATCGTGTCAGAGAGAGAAACGCACACAAGTAATTCTGACTCGTCTGCGAATAGGCCACGCTCGTTTGACACATGGACACTTGATGAACAGTCCACTTGGCCCTCTTCCCGAATGCCCAGAATGCAAAGTGTTGATAAAAGTCAAACATGTGTTGTGTGGCTGTCCAAAATATAAATAGCAGCGAGTATCAACCTTTGGAAAGAAATCGATGGAGGAAATTTTGTCGGAATCTTATACATTTTCAGTCATCCCAATTTTAACATTCATGAAGTGTAACTTATTAAAATAAAATATAAAAAATATAAAATCAAGCAAATATTAAATACAGAAGCCGGTAGGGAGTTTAATGACTTAAAAACAATATATATATATATATATATATATATATATATATATATGTATATATATATATATATATATATATATATTAATGTAATCTATTCTGAATTTTAATTTTTAATTTTTTTTTACATTTTATTTTCTTTTTAATCTTTAATTTTTTTTTTGGTATGCATGGAAACGAGCAAATGCATTTATCGTATGCATGTGTCTCAGTGTAAAAGCATGTTCATTATACAGTTTTTTCTTTAAAACTCCATTTTCATTTGTTCATCATCATGCGAATGACCTACTTGGTCCCAGTTCTAGGCCTGTGGCCTAGACCTGGTATTTCATCCTAATCCTTCGGGCCAGCCCTATGAGAGCTGATAGTCAGCTAAGTGGTCTGGTTAAACTATCTTAAAAATAATAATACAGGGCATTCAACGTTTCCTCCAAACGTTTTCCGATCATCCTGCTATAATCGTTGCCTCTACCATTCTCTAATTCCCCTCTTCTCTCATCGTACCTTAATCCGAAACATTACCTCCCAAATACCTTAAAGAATCCAATACTTCCATTCTCCTACCATCCGTAGCTACATTCATTGATCGGCCTGCCTGGGTTCTACTTACCCTTGCTCTTGCTCTTCTCTATCCCCAATTAGTACTCTGCCGTCTGCCAGCATCAACCATTCTACACTCCATTCATGGCCCATTTCCGTGCCTCATGACTTTTGATTATTATATATATATATATATATATATATATATATATATATATATATATATATATATATATATATATATATATATATACATACATATAGATAGATAGATAGATAGATATATATATATATATATAAGAGAGAGAGAGAGAGAGAGAGAGAGAGAGAGAGAGAGAGAGAGAGAGAGAGAACGCACTTCATTACTGAATCTGGATACTGAAGTGCTGAAGGTTCAAGACTTCTTCGGTGACCATTAAAAACAATCATTAATTTCACCTGAATTTACAGTGCGTGTATAACGCATGTAAAAGTGACCAGATATGTGTATATATATATATATATATATATATATATATATATATATATATATATATATATATATATATATATATATATATATTTTATATGTTTATGTGTGTGTGTGTGTGTGTGTGTACATACATATACATATATACCTAAAACGATCTGCAGCGAATGAATGTTATTTCCTATTTCATTTTTCCTTTTGGGAAAATATTTACATTCTGGTCTCTTGCCCATGAGGCATAAAATCCGGGGACACATTCTTCATACATTTCTTGCAATAACAGTAAAGCTGGGTTCAAGATTCGTGACGTTACTGCTTTTATAAGAGTAACTTCCTGCGGTACCATTTTCGGAAGCAGCAATATGAAAAGGACTTTCTTTTCGTGGTCTGAATTTATATTATTCTTTGTTGCAACAGTCTTAAGATGGTGTTTGCAGCTGCCACAATCAAAGTCCCTACCGATGCTTCCGTATTACTTCAGGTACACAGGAAAAGAAGTAGACTCCAAATCCACAATATTATATATTATTGTTAGCTTATGTCTTTTCCCTGTTTCCTAAGTTGTTTTTCCTCCGTATATTATTCATCGTATAATTATTATTCTGCTGGTTTTTTTTTTCGATATCTTATGTTGCTTGTTTCACTAACAGTATTCAGCATTAAAAGTTTCGTGGTTAAACCGATGCCCTCATTAAGCACTGAAATTGGTAATCAGGTATTAAACTAAGACGAGGAAAATATCCGCGATGTTTGTTATACATATGTATATATATTTATAATACATGTAAATGTATATATATGTGTGTGCATGCTTGTGTAATTCCTTTTCTAACAAAATTCCAAGTAGGTGGTGTATAACTCCAGTCATTTAATACTTATGCCTCCCCTCATACATTTGCTTTGACCTAAAAGTCGTTGTTATTTTACTTTCTGTTTTCTTTCGTCAGTTCCACTAAGGATAATAACGGTGAAAATGCAGACAATAAATACTTGACAGATAGACACCACTTTAATTCTTCTGCGTCACTGGGAAAATTACCACATGATTTAATCGATGAGATCTCTGATTCCGATTTGCTGTGACTGCTGGTATGCTGAACCTTGCATGACACAGCATTTAAAGACACAGCTATAATTCATCTACTAAGAGATGTTCATGATGCTTCATTGACCGCAGAATCAAGGTGTTAATAGCTTATATTGGTACATGGAAACATTTTGTCCATTTTATTAATTAAAGAGAGCAATTTATATTTGTATTTGAACTGCTTCAAGTTGTGTAGGAATACAGAAAATCCGATGAAAGAAAAAACTAAGACCTATTTTAAACAAGTAAAAAATGCACCAAAGTTTCTTCGGCGCAATCGAGTTTGCGGCCCATGAAACTTTAACCATGGCCCGGTGGTGGCCAGTCCTATATCGTTGCCAGACATACCATTATGGCTAACTTTAACTTTAAATAAAATAAAAATAGTGAGGCTGGAGGGCTGAAATGTGATATGTTTGATGATTGGACGATGGATAATCAACATACCAATTTACAGCCCTCTAGCCTCAGTAGTTTTTAAGATCTGAGGGCGGACAGAAAAAAGTGCAGACGGACAGACACAGCCGACACAATAGTTTTCTTTTACAGAAAACTAAAAGTACAGTATACTAAACATTCTGATATTGAAAAAAATCAGTTTTCATTACAGTGTTTGTAATATTTAAAGATGTTTTAGATCATAAAAGAAAAAAAACGGTTGTGGGGTTTCCTTGTGGGTATGCTGTTTTTTTTTTTCATGCCTGGCTGTGCACCCCTTTTGCCTACATAGAGGGCAGTCTTAATTTTATTTTGTCCCATTTCGTTTTGATATTGTAACCAATATTTAAATGAAAATGTCTTTTTGTGTTACTTATTATTAGTTATTATTATTATTATTATTATTATTATTATTATTATTATTATTATTATTATTATTATTATTATTATTATTATTTGCGATGCTGAGCTGGTCATTTGTCTTGCCAATAATATTCAGTGATATATTCAAAGATCACCCAAGTATCCTGCTTTTATAAAGGTTGAACTTATCTTCAAAATTTTGTTAAAACTAAATCTGTTTCTGCTAGCTGCATTAAGCTGAACTACATTCCGAATCTAACAAATTTTCCTTCTTTTGTAAATCACTCCCTGAAAATTAACGAATGGCATTACTTTCTATGCTCAGGAAGTATTTAATTTCATTATTAAACGACACAATTATATGTATGCATACATACATTCACAGTAATGGATACACCAGTAGGGAAGCGCCATCTGCATATCAGTAAGGACACCAAGGCCAAAACCCGGAACATCATTTTACACAACCTTATTGGGACAAGTTTCGAGCAGTACTCTCACTCGTTATCGACCTACAAAATTAAAATTACATTACAATTCTTAGAATAAAATTCAAAATAATATAGCAAAAATTACTATAAAACTGATAAGAATACGTTTAAAAGATGGCTAATCAAAATAAGTAAATGAATAAAATAAAATAAAGCAAAATACAAAAATTTAAGTCACAAAAACGGAAGGTACAAAGGCACAACAAACGCACTAATCAATATACAAACAAAGGCAGACTAAAAACACAAAAGTGAGGTCACAGCCACATTTCTAGCCAAAGAAGGCTTTATCTTGATCGGTATAGAACTTCTAAAATGTCGAGGCCTGTAGCAAGCTGAGCAGTTGTTAAAACTGTAACTAGGCCTTGAAAGATAATTTCCTGTACGATATGACTTACCTAGGTGTTCAAACCATCTCATCCAAGCTAATCTGGTAGTTTTTCCAAGGCTAGTGGCATCACAACCACCACACTGCCATTTATAGATCAGATTGGGCCGAAGGCTTTTTAGTATAGGGTCTTTAATTTTAAAGAAATTACCTAATTTGTTTTGCAAAGTAAAATATATTTTGTTATCGAGCTGAGGGTAACCAGTGGACAAAACAGAAATTAATTGCTTTTTTAAATCGTAACTATGAGTTCTAGTAAAAGTTAAAGGTAAATAAATAACAGGTTTCTTTACAGTAGCGGTAGTTTCGGGTTGTTTGTATACATATAATTTCGAAAGCTGTTTACCAATATATGTATTTACGTAATTCAACAGGTAGCCATTGTTTTTAAAAGTGACCTTAGAAATTCCAATTCTCCATGTGTGTGTATATATATATGTATATATGTATGTATATATCACACACTTATATATGTGTGTATGCATGTATGTATGTGTATTTATATATAAATGTATGAGTGTGTTTTTTTTTATCTATATCGGTTAAAGTGAACGTGTGATTGGAAGTTAACAATACCATAAATTGTTAGGTATGTAATTCATGTAACATACTTCGCCTAAAATATGAGTTCTTGTGATAGTTACGGTACATATTGTAACATAAAAAGCTCTGAAGATGTTTTCCAAAAGCACATGCGTAATAATGAACAAAAATGTCACTCTAGATCTTCATACATGGACGTGAATGTATGCAAGTAACTGTTTCAAACTTGACTTCATATGAACCTTATGATAGATCAAACATTTTTAGCATTAAAACACTTGTGATTTATGCATCCCATAACATATGCTGAATAAAGGATAAAAAAGTAACTACTAATTTCATTTTTCTCAGAGTCTTCCAGAAATCCTTTCTGAACTCACAAAAATTTATAATAAATTTTCTTTTCTAATTATTTCATGAAATCGGAAGGTCTTCATTCTGAAAGTGGAGAAGGGCAACTTTCCTGCCAGAAACAATTAAGAATGACGAAATGAAATCCTCTTAAAACCATTGTCCCAGATTTCAGAGTTCTTATTCCAAAATGTATGTGTAAGTCAAATCCTTTCTTAAATTCTACGAAGCCAATAAGGAATAAAGTTTAACTCTTCCTAAAGTCTTTGAAGTATTGATAGGAAATACTGATCAAACAATGATATCAGCTTTTAAAATAATGGGAAATGTTCCGAAATTCTTCTCGCGGAAAGGAAAATAGAATTAGATAATTGAAATGGTAAAAAGAGCCTTAATGGGAGTCTTGGTCGGGCTTACAGGGGCGCCATGAAGGAGACTCTTATACCATGTGCAGGCGACACGGTCTGCCGATTTTTGTTTTGCTTTTTCTTCGTTCTTTGTCTCCAACTCCTTTCTCTCCTTTTTTCGTGAATCTATACTGGCAGTGGAAAAAGGAAATAGGCTCACCAGCACATGCACAACTTTTACTTCACGCATTCTGGCCTTAACCGATAAGAGTTAATTTCTTTGATGAAGGTTTTTCTTTTCATGATTCGATGCAGACCTCTGCTGTTTTTCTTCCAATATTCTTTCGGTTATCGAAATGCACAGCGGCTTCGTGGGTTTTTCCTAGCCGTTGTCATTGTTGTCTTGAATTCAATGAGTGGCCGCTTTTTATTCGAAACTTGATTAACTTTTTTGTAAAGATTGAATGCCGAGTGGGATAAAAAATGATAACAGCATTTTATCTTGATATTCACAGGGAAAAGGTTACTAATAATGTATCCGAGAGAGAGAGAGAGAGAGAGAGAGAGAGAGAGAGAGAGAGAGAGAGAGAGAGAGAGAGAGAAAGGAGGCCATTAGCTTCTAGAGATTACGTGCACTTCAAAACTCATTCCCGGTTAAGAATTTCATATCGTGAAAATTTCTCAATCGAAAAATTCCTCGCCCTTTCATTTTTTTTCTACGCCACGAAAGTCATTAATTGCCTATTTGAAAAATTTCGCCAAAACTTCCGCAGTCACGATATTAGTTCGAAAACTAAGGTCCGGAAACTAACTTTATTTGCAGACCCTTATAGATCGCATCATTCCTTATGGGCGCTTTGAAAACAAAGTTTCACAAATCATAGTTAACGGCCTCCTAACTTCTTGCTAACAAAATTTTCGAAGACTCGTTCATGGTTTGGGTATTCACAATATCCATGAAAGGAACAGTCTCAGTAGAGCCTGCTGTTATACATACACATGCATACAAGTATATACAACCACACGCTTTATATATATATATATATATATATATATATATATATATATATATATATATATATATATATATATATATATATATATACATATAATGTGTCGCCATCAACACATACATACATTCTATGGCTGTGTTTGTGGGTGTATTTGTAAAGACAGGAAGTACAGGAAGGCATATCGCTTCCAGTGTAAGAACCCCTGCTTTTTATTGCTTTTCGATTGATCAAAACAGTGCAAAAGCACAACCACCTTGAGTTGTTTTCGAAACCCTCTATCGTATATTCTTTAGGCTCGTGGTTGCTCAGATGGTTTCGCTTTACTTTACAGTTTGATGTTCCAGAATTCAAGCCCCGCTCATTTTTATTGAATGTTACTTGTGAAAACGACCTCACTTTCTCTTTGGGTTAGGAATGAGGTTTTGGGAGCCCATAGATCTGCCTACTTAGTCATCGGCAGCCACTGCCTGGTTCACCTTGGTCCTTGATTGGGCACTGATATGTATGTTCTGTCTGTAGGCCAATACAGTGGCCCACCCCTTTCCATTTGCTGCTCATGAGCAGCGCTTAAACCTTTAAAGAAAACAAAATAAAAATGTCGTCCGTCTTGGAATTTTACAGAATCCAGATCTAGATTAATTATGAAAGGAAAATATCATCCTGAAATGTCAAAGGATCCATAAGAATCCCCCTACCCACCAAAATACTTGGTAACATTTTAAAATATAACCGAATCAAAAAGAAAAATACTCCACCAGAGGTAAAAAAAAAACATTGCCTTGCAATATCAAAAGATTAATATGCAATATAAAACATCAAAGATTAGCAAATACAAATTGGCATCGTTTTGAAATGTCAGAGGATTAAAATGCAAACTAAAACTACAAAGATTAAAATGCTATTAAGAATAACCTGGCATGGCCTTGGATTCCCACGGCACATAAACTCCAGCAGTATCTCTAGCGAAGTGGCAGTGCAACATATGGTCAGGTGTAAAGTGCTGCGGTCGTTATATAGTTCTTCTGAAAAGGTCGCTGTGCAAAGGTGATATTTAATTTTTTCCGGACATTTGGAAAATACCTGCCGGTTTTTGTGTGAAGTTCACCATGTGGTTTTGATTTGATATGTTGGATTTGAGATGAGCTGTTATTAATCTGATAATATGAAATATGAAATCTCTTACTTGTCGAATTGTTTCTCTTTTACTCGTAATTTTATCTGTATAGTAAAAATATTCACACTTCGCATTCGCTGGCAAATCTCATACAAGAATTAATGTGTTTACAGAGATCAAACGTGACAGAGAGATCTAAAGAACAACCGCCTCGTTTGCCTTGCGTTTGAGTGCAATTTTCTTTTGAAGTCTTCTTGGAGCGAAATATATGCGTTTTTTTTTCTTTCAGTTTTACATGGTAAAATTAAAACTCGTGTAGTAATGCATTTGAAAAGTAGATTCACAAGGGGACTTTGTTTTTTTGAGATTAACTATGCGATAGAATCTCGTCTTTCTAGTAAAAGAATAATTAAAGATATTACATTGTCAGCTTTTGGTATCGGTAATAAACTTAGGAATAAATTGTTATCTTTAAGGGCATTGATACAAGAAATTTGATAATCCTTTGATTGTTTTTATCATTATTATTATTAGTAGATATAGAGGTAGTAGATATTGATAATTATCTTTCACTTATTGTCTAATCTAAGCAAAGTTCAAATCTTGCTACATATTTGATTATATTAAATGAATAGATTGTCAACTTGAGTTCAAGTGATGCTGTCCATGGGTGAATCAGATGGGTTTAATAAGGAAATCCCCCTTAGAGAGGGTACTGCCCTCAGTGCACCTCGTGCGATGCACTGTAGGCATTGTTTCAAGTTTTTCGCAGCGTCCCTTCGGCTTCTAACTACAACCCCTTTCATTCCTTTTTACAGTACCTCCGTTCATAATCTCTTTCTTCCATCTTACTTGCCTCACTCTCCCAGCATTTGTTTCATAGTGCAACTTTTTACTCTCAATTTCCCTTTCATCGCTGAATGACCTCATAGGTCCCAGAGCTTCGCCCTTGTCCTAAATTTTATATTCCATTTCAATAGGGAAATTACTTGAGGTTCTTTGCAGCGTCCCTTCGGCCCCTAGCTGCAACAGCTTTCATTCCTTGTACAGTGCTTCCGTTCATATTCTCTTTCTTCCATCTTACTGTCCACCCTCTGCTAACAATTGATTCATAGTGCAACCGCGAGGTTTTCCTCCTGTTACACCTTTCAAACCTTTCCACTGTCCATTTCCGCTTTAGCGCTGACTGGCCTTAATTGCCCCAGTGCTTGGCATGTATGCCTAAAAATCTATAAATCAATAAGGAAATTTAAAGGTGGGACTCTTTATTAAATGGAGATCCAATAAGAATCTCTCTCTCTCTCTCTCTCTCTCTCTCTCTCTCTCTCTCTCTCTCTCTCTCTCTCTCTCTCTCAAGAGCCTTTGGATGTGTATTCCTAAAATTGCACCTCCACCATCATTTCAGCATAAATAATATGTTCTACATGAATTATGTCAAAGAATAACACTGACAGCGTAGGCCAGCATTATAATTTCCCATCATTTGCAATTATTATGATTGAGGGCAATGGGTAATTACTTTCCATTATATTGTACAAAAAAACCCTGAAATTTCCGAAACATTTTATTCTTAATAAGGAAACCGATGTGCGGCCATAAGTAATGGCCTACTTTCGCCATAGTATCGATTTGGAGCCATGAGTGACGACATTCAAGTTGTAATAACTGAGTGCAAAATCAAGTGAATGCCACCAGGAGTTATGGACAATATTCCTCAGGGAATTAATTCAGTATACTTACTATGCTTTCACAGTGTTATAACAAGTAATCTCTCTCTATCTGTGTGTGTGTGTGTGTGTATATATATATATATATATATATATATATATATATATATATATATATATATATATATATATATATATATATATATATATATATAGAAATAATCAACACACAATCACGTGTGGAGCAAAAATAAATTTCTGACTCACATTACGATCGAACCCAGGTCTTTCAATTGAAAGGCAAGGGGGCTGTCCACTAGGCCTTACAAGTCATAAAAGAAGTTGGAACCTTAGGGCAACTGCACCCAAGGAATTACCTGGACAAACTAACTGCTTGCATACCAGCTTGGTCTTTTATGACTTGTATGGCCTAGTGGGCAGTACCCTTGCCTTTCAATTGAAAGACCTGGGTTCGATCCTGATGTGAGTCAGAAATTTATTTCTGTTCCACACGTGGTTGTGTGTTGATTATTTCTTATCTTATTCACTCAGAAGGGATAATTCGAATGAAATGCTGTCAACTGGGCCATTGCTGAGTCGGGAAGTTGGGGAAAACACGCTGGTATGCAAGCAGTTAGCTTGCCTAGGCAATTCCTTGGGTGCAGTTGCCCTCAGGTTCCAACTTTTTTTATGACTTGTATGGCCTAGTGGGCAGCACCCTTGCCTGTCAATTGAAAGACCTGGGTTCGATCCTGATATGAGTCAGAAATTTATTTCTGTTCCACACGTGATTGTGTTGATTATTTCTATCTTATTCACTCAGAAGGGATAATTCGAATGAAATGCTGTCAATTGGGTCATTGCTGAGTCGGGAAGTTGGGGAAAACACGCTGGTATGCGAGCAGTTAGCTTGCCCATGTAATTCCTTGGGTGCAGTTGCTCTCAGGTCCCAACTTCTTTTATGACTTGTATGGCCTAGTGGTCTGCACCCTTGCCTTTCAATTGAAAGACCTGGGTTCGATCCTGATATGAGTCAGAAATTTATTTCTGTTCCACACGTGATTGTGTGTTGATTATTTCTATCTTATTCATAGAAGGGATAATATGAAATGCTGTCAATTGGGTCATTGCTGAGTATAAAACACGCTGGTATATATTATATATAATATATATATCCCAACTATTTTTATGACTTGTATATATGGTCTGCGCCCTTGCCTATATAAAGACCTATCCTGATGTGATATATTTATATATATATATATATATATATATATATATATATATATATATATATATAAACAAAGATGAAGAGAGTTATAAATAATTACAGAACTTTTTCTGATCTGTCTGTTCATCTATCGATTTATTTATCTACATAAATAGACCTATATATCCATAATTGTCTAAATAATTCGCATTGTAATGTACATATTTTTTACTAAGTGAATTTAAGATATATCGATTATTAGTAAAATTTACAAAGAATTTATTGGATCCATTTGATTTAATGGTAAGAGTAATGTTAGGAACTTGTCCCCTGTCAACGTAGGAGGATATTTAGCACAGCTTTTATTCTCCTGCACTTTTTGCGGCACACAGACAAGACTCGAGAGGAAACCAGAGGAAACCGAGCACGCTACCAAATGAGCCAAATGCTCGTAAGATATTGGAGCTTAGGCGCTTCACGGTATTTAAGGCCTTGCCTGGGAATGCTGCACACTTTGCATGCAAACGAGTTTTACCTTATTTCCCGCCCCACCTCCGACTCGGTTGATTGCATTTCAATACTATTACCTCTTCTGACCGGAAGTGATGGAACTCAGCTCGCAGTCATATGGGGAATAGATACAAATTTCTACCTCATATCGGCATCGAACTTAGGACTCTCAAGTGACAGCTATGTGTCCTACCTAATGATCCATCGGGGCCATCAAGTAATTTGAAGTTATGTCGGTACACAAAACCTAAGGCATCACTTGGCCTATTCGTTCTCTTGATTACTAGAAAATTTTATCCAGCTTCCCAGCATGTGAGATAGAAATAATTTTGTATCTCACGTCAGGATTGAACCCGGGCGCTATTAAAAGAAAGTTACAGCATAATTGCCTACACAGTACGTAGGGAATTACTGGATGTTAGTTGGAACTTCATTTATATGTGTAAAAATGGGGCTGGCCTCTGTGGCTCAATGGTACCCGTAACAAAGGAAAGAAAAACGAAATTGACCCATCCCGCAAGAATCCATTGTACCTCTGCTGACCTACGCTGTACATTACATACCCGGTGGTTAATCAGCTATTTTTTTTGGTTGCAATCACTTTACAAAGATAATGGGCTTGCAACGTTATCCAAAATATAGTTGCTTGGAATCGGAATAGTACCAGCCTGTACAGCCACCTGCGTAAAGGGAAAGGTCGTTTAGTATGTGTGTATATATGTGTGTGTGTGTGTGTTGGTGGGTTTATATATATATATATATATATATATATATATATATATATATATATATATATATATATATATATATATATATATATACATTATTTATTTATGTATATATGTGTATATATGGGGTTTATGTATATATGTTGTGTATGGGGTTTGTATATATATATATATATATATATATATATATATATATATATATATATATATATATATATATATATATATATATATATATATATATATATATATATATATATATATTAGCAGACATACTGACAGCGACGGAGACAGACAAAAGAAACATCAACTTCGTTGAATTTTCTGTCCTCAGGTGAACAAATAAGACCAGATCTAAAATGAAAACAAGGCTCGTGCAGCTTTTGCATGCGTAAGGCGAGATCCAAATCCACCGAGCTGTTAGAAAATTGTCAATTTTTATGTGAATGAGTCGCTACTGCATACTAATGCTCAATGCAGATGCTTCCGCGATCAATGCATATCTCTGCGAGTTATTTCTCCTGTGTTGTCGATGACTGTCTAGAACGCTAGTGGATAAATGCAAATGAGTACTTATGATGCCGACTGCAGTTTCAGGTGTATGTCAGATGCTCTGTTACAATAAAAAGGATGTAGACAGGACTTGTTATATATATGAATCTATCCATGTATATATGTGTGAGTGTTTGTATGTATGCATGTATGTATATGTATATATATATACATGTGTGTGTGTTTGTGTATATATGTATTATATATATATATATATATATATATATATATATATATATATATATATATATATATATATATAGATAGATATATATATCTATATATATATGCAGATATATAGAAAGCAGACGTGCTTCTGATTAGATTTTATAGACGAAGGATCAGGATATAAATGGTGTAAGTCATAATTAACATTATGGTCAGAGATTCAGCTCGAGAGCATCTCATTAGATGCATGAAACTGTAATATATATATATATATATATATATATATATATATATATATATATATATATATATATATATATATGACTATTTATCACATCACCGTGATTCATATATCATTCAAAACGTATTAATATTATTACTCTACCTTCCGAAAGTAGATTTTTGTTATATGTTACCGAAGGGGAATTTTAGATGATATGAAACCGTCCCGTGGGTTCGATCCCACGGGACGGTGGACTTATTATCATCTAAAAATTCCCTTCGGTAACATATATGAAAATATATTACTATAGGTAGAGTGAATTGATATTAAATATATATTTTCTGATTATATATATATATATATATATATATATATATATATATATATATATATATATATATATATATATATATATTACAGTTTTATACATCTTATGAGATGCCTCTCGAGCTGAATCTATAATGACCCTAATGTTAATTAAGACTTACACCGTTTTGTATCCTGATCCTTCGTCTATAAAAAATCCTAATCAGAAGCACGTCCGCAACTCTCACATATTCTACATCGCCAAATTCTGTCAGTGCTCACTGAATAACTTGCAGTGTTTTGTACTGAGACGTCCATCTCTCCACCAGCCCTAAACTTTTGTTTCAAGACTTCAAATCCCTCTAAATACTTCTTAAATATATAAAAGTTATATAACTATGTGGCCCAGTGTCTTCCACTCTTCCAACGAGATTGAACAACCTTTAAATGCACTGGTCATATTTTAGACCAAATCTTTCAATTATTTTAACGTTTGTCACACTTTCAACTTGGTGTGTTCCATGGAATGCCTCACTTCCCTTTTTGATGCTCCAAATACTCATTCATGCAAGAAATGAAATTCAATCATCTTTGCTACTGGGATTAAAGTGAATTCCGTGTCGTTATGGTGGAATGGGGAACCACTTAGTGATTTATCTTCCGCTTGCGACCAGAAAGCAAAACTCTTTACCTCGTGCCCTGGAGAATTCTCCTTCCTCTATCGTGGACATTTATCCTGTCATTTCGCTTTAAGCTGTCTGCAATATGGTTTCTGCCACCTGTCCCTTGCAGTGATATTTCACGCTAAGGCTACAGAATTTCCCTTCCACTCATAAACACTCGTGTTTATATATATATATATATATATATATATATATATATATATATATATATATATATATATATATATATATGTGTGTGTGTGTGTGTAATTTGCATATATGTATGTGTGTATTTTTATGTATGTATGAATGTTTGTGTGTTTTCGATGGCGCAATGATTGTCTTCATTCATGTGTATGTCATTAATGTAACTTGCATGATATTATTTGTATATAAATTTAAATATATCGGTCTGTGTATCTTCAACAATATGCACACATTCATGTAATACAATATATATATATATATATATATATATATATATATATATATATATATATATATATATATATATATATACAATATGTATATAAGTATATATTTACTATATGTATGTGTATATACAGTATATATATACATATATACAGTATATATATATATATATATATATATATATATATATATATATATATATATATATATATAGAGAGCTATTTATACTTTCTGTGTAGACCTAATACAAGTTTGTTTATATTTCCTGTGGTCCCTTTGTTCACCCCCTATGTTTTGAAACAAAATGTTGTTAAGGTAACAGTATCTCTTGCTATCTTTTCTGCGTTTCCCCAGCAGTTGAACCAAAATACGTTATGGTTTTTGTGCAGTCTCCTCACACTTCACTGTTTCCTCGGTAATCGTTTGTCCGTTTTCCCTAATCCCTTTCTATACAATGTACGGCAAAAATGAAGAACAGATTCACCACTAAATTTACTGTTGTCCTCAGCGGACCTGTGGAAAATAAACGGACCGTTTGTCTTTTAATCGGTGAGCTGAAAGGATGCCTTACTTGGGATTATGGCAGTAAAAATATATCAGAAGTAACCGTCCTTTTGTACTAGAATTGCACATGGGAATTGTGGTATATTATCTTTCTTTGCAACAACTCAACATTCTTAATAATCCTTAATTAGTCTGAAATTTGCTGTTTTTTTTTAATTTCCGGGTAAAAAATTCTCATAATTAATAGCAGTAATTCCTTGGACTTTAAACTTATAATCCGAAATCTTCGTCATTTGCGACAAACACAGTGTGTTGACGAAGATCCGTACATACACGGTAGAGCGATTTAAAAACTGCGAATAGTGGCACAGTAAATATAATACAAATATTTCATGTAGATAATAGATAAAATTTCCATTTATTCATACACATCGTAGGGGGGTAGTGCCGTCAGTGCACCTCACGCGATGCACTGTAGGCATTACTAAAGGTTCTTTGCAGCGTCCCTTCGGCCCCTAGCTGCAACCCCTTTCATTCCTTTTACTGTACCGCCATTCATATTATATTTCTTCCATCTTGCTATCCAACCTCTTTTAACGATTATTTCATAGTGCAACTGCGAGGTTTCCCTCCTGTTACACTTTTCAGACTTCCCTACTCTCAATTTCCTTTCCAGCTCTGAATGACCTCAAAGGTCCAAGTGCCTGGCCTTTGGCCTAAACTCTATATTCCATTCCATTTGCTCATACAGATAGATGTAAGGGGTACCTCGTTTATCAAGTTATTCTGCGCGCATACTTTCGAAACTTTCCAAGGCTTAAACGATCAGGGAACTTTGTTTTGGTTTCAGGCTTAAGTTCATCCTTGTAATTCCTTTAATTTTTCATAGTCTGTATTTCCTAAAATATTGTGGTATGTTATGTAACTATAGCAACAGTAATTTTCATTTTCGTTTGAAAATCATACTTTTCTGTTTAAAAAAATTTTTTTGCTAAATATGTAATGGCATATATCTTTGTAATGGTTGAAATTAAGGTAATATATTAGAATTATTTCGCTACTCTGTGAATATCAGAAAATTATTAAAAATAATATTTCGTATTTATTCATCAGTTCCCCTTCCTTTATTCTTTTTAACATCTTTACGAAGTTCCAATGTAACGCATTCATTTGAATTACATGTTCACGACGTTATTCATTTCCCTATTACACACTACGTCATTCCTAGCTTTCCATCATCAATAACAAGATGTTCTTCATGTTCTTGAATGCACCCTTTTTTTTTTCTTTTTTCAAAAAAATTATAAAATTACTGCTGAAGATTAGAAGGAAAAGCGAACTACATTTTCTGAGAAAACTGAATACTTGATATACAAGAGCCCTAGTCCACCTATTAAGGAACCTAGCCTGTAGGATCGAACCGATATCACAGTTTTCTGCAGGGCGCACTGTAGACAACTCTGAAGTGTTTTTTGCACCGTCCGTTAGAACCCATACCATATAGACTTTGCTTTTCATCTTTCCCCTTTGGTCTCTTATCACCTAGCTGTCCAGCCTATCCAAATTTATCCATCCTCAGATTTTTCAGGTCTTTGCAGAGTCCCTTCAGCCCCTAGCTGCAACCTCTTTCATTCCTATTACTGTACCTCCGTTCATGTTCTCTTCTTCCATCTGACTTTCCACCCTCTCTGACATTTGTTTCATAGTGCAACTGCGAAGTTTTCCTCCCGTTACACCTTTCAGACCTTCTTACTGTCAATTTCCCTTTCAGCGCTGAATGACCTCTTAGGTCCCAGCGCTAGGCCTGTGGCCTAAATTCTATATTCTATTCTATTCAAATTTTTCTTTTCATACCCAAAGAAAAATAAAGACAATAGAAATCTTGCATCTACAGAATAATATACATACCTCTGGCAACCGTCTAATGTAATCAGAAATCCAATTACCTGGCGATCTAAGATGATGAACTTCCCAATCAATGTGAAATGATGATTGTCAGAACTTTTGACAAAGCTGTCATGGCATGATTTTCCTCCATAATGCTTCGAAGATGTGGTGTCTCCAGCATATTGATTTAGTCCGTCATGCGTCGTGTTGTTATGCAACTAATGGAGGAGATAATTGAACGATTATTATTATTATTATTATTATTATTATTATTATTATTATTATTATTATTATTATTATTATTATTATTATTATTATGCTATATAACTAAATTTCGTAACTTTCCTCGTCTTAGCGTAGTTGACGCTTTGCAATAAATATTAATTCACACTGAGAAAATATTTAGAAAATCATTAAATTAAGGAGCCGAGTTGGAAAAAAATCATTACCCATATCCTTTCCCTTCCTTTTGTTTTATAAATATTTATCGAATAATAGAGACTTCTTATTCGATGTTATTATGTAATAGTCATATTAAATGAGATATTCACTGTAGAGTCATGCCAATGTCAGGTTTTTTTTCTTAAAAGATAAAGTCATTAGCCACTAAAATTTGAAGGATCCAGATTAAAAAAAAAAAAAAAAATTTTCTTCTATGGTAATGCAGGGAGCCTAAATCAGATTAAAAAGTATATGATTATGATCATTGCTCATATCATTATTATTTATTGTTGTTGCAGTTTCATTGATCATTTATGATGACAGTTTAATTTAATCTAGTATTGATTTTTTATTTGATTAATCAGTCGACCATTCATTGATATAATTATTCGTGAAAATGTTTTTAATTTTGGACCTTAAAAATTCGATAATATAAATCAAAGTTGCTATTTATTTCTTTTATTTTGTGTGACTGTTGTTATTATATATCTGGTTCTTAACTTCGGGCATTGCTTTAATTGTGTTTTATGTATCTGATGCTGAAAGTTTGGGTTATACTTGTTAATGCCTTCTGTCTCAGATATTTTGTTGCCCTGTCGTTGGAATATATCTTCCCAGTGTGGTTATCGGCACATCGGGAATTTGTATTAAGCGCAATATGAAATGGTGGTTCCTTTTTATGGATCGTTATAATTTACACCATCATCAGCACATTCTCTATTTTGTCATCGTCTGTTTGTTTTTTCCAGAAAGTTCCTTGCAACCTTCTCCCATATACCTGGAAATATCAGGTTAATTGCATACTGCTTGCATCACGGGCATCAGCACCTTTATTCTGCTAGGATCTGATACCGCACAGCTCACTATGAGATCGGTTTTATTCTCTTTGCGACATCCTTCCTGTGAGTCTTATGGATATTTATCATTTCTAATTTTAAGAGAGGGCCCAAGGTTCTTTTTGGTAATTTTTTTCAGTTACTTTAAAATTTCTGTGTCCGCACAGAAATTTTCATGCCTGATTTTAATTCTTGGCCACTTATTTCCTATGGCTTGTGAAAGCTTGTTACCTTGTAGGGACTCTAATACCATTCATTGCTTCCAACGCTGAGGTAAAGTTGATGTTTATGTCGATTTATCATTAAGATAATTGTAGGGTACTGAGCGGATTTTGTCTGATATAAAAGTCCAGCTCTTAAGGCATGAATGCCGACACCCATCAACCATAGGTACGCAACTGGCTATATTTTACTTATCCTAGATAGGTATTCTAGATGGAATGTCTATCCTCACAGACCCCGCTCCTCACAGACAACGACACCAGCCTCGGGATGTAATTATGGCGGGGGAATGTAATGGTGGAGTACAGAATATTCATATTATTCTATTGTTCATTTTCCTTTGTCCTGATATATTTTTGTTTGCTGTCCCACGAATGACAGAGGTATTCAACCATATTACTCTTTCTGACAAGGAAATTAAGTTCTTTTGTAACATCGTCTGTATGTGCGTTTGTTTATTTATTCGATTGTTAGTAGGACTGTTCAGATGAACATTACATGAAAGGTGGGCCTTGTGACTAGCAACGAAGTTTAAGAATTGGGAAGAGACAGGACCCTAGCTTTTGGGGAGAAGAGACCTTTTTGGGAGTGAACTGGTCAGGTGTGGTTTTTGGTCTATGAACACTTTTGTTAACATAAGAAATGTAGTAGTTTGGTAGATAATGTTTCCTTTCATAATTTGTTTCACGGAACACAACCCACCCGTATAGCTATGGTCGACTTTGTAGAAAACCAACCTTTACATTATCTTACATTCGTACTTTACGGTTAACATGATCTCTCCAAAACTTGACTGGTTAAGTGACTAATTAATATTTTCAAAGTATCTCAATTGAAGTAGAAAAAAATAATAATATCAGTATCCTGCACTTAGATGGAATTAGGGAAGCTGAACTGGTTGGGAAATATATTTTATTATTAACTATTTCAGCATGGTGAGGATGGCTGGCATAAAAGTTCATCATGCTTTCATATGATGTCCTGAAAAGATCACAGTCTTTGGTCTTACGTGGACTTCACAGAATAAACTTCCAGAAAAATGTGGAGCATCAGTGATTGCCAAGTTACTTATCAGTATGAGCTAGGATGCATTACATGTTTTGAAGAGTGTTTGGCATTTCAAGAATCAGATGCCTGAAGCTGACCAGTTGAGGTAGCTAATATCATCAGTCTATCATGTGAGGTCTCGGAGGCTGGATTATGTTCATAAGGCTTTCATAGAACAACCATTTTGAAGACTCCATGTCCCTGTGCACCATTTCTAACCTACTCATTCCCTGCTTTTAAACACAATACCTGTGCCCTTCTTAGCCTCCAGTAACTGTTAATGCAATTATGATTATATATATATATATATATATATATATATATATATATATATTATATATATAATATATATATATTATATATATATATATATATATATTATATATATAATATATATTATATATATATATATATATATATATATTATATAATATATATTATATATATATATATATATATATATATATATATATATATATATATATATATATATATATGTATATATATATATATATTATATATAATATATATTATATATATATATATATATATATATATATATATATATATATATATATATATATATATACATATACTGTTGCGTATTAATAGAGTTTGAGTTCGATTTCAGAATAGTGCACTATCTCAGCAGAATCTGAAATGATTGAGCACTTTCACTCAAGAACTTGAACAAACGAGGTGAAACAAGAGACTTCGAAAGAGGAAGCAATCAGGAAATGCATTTGTACTGCTTGCTGTTGCTCGCCAGTGCAATTAACCCACTGATCTAATCCATGAGGCTTGCTGTTTATACGTTCTTATTCTGATGATAAAACCTGCATGTTACTGTTGTTGTTGGTCATGTATGGGAGTGTATACATGATTCCACGATTCTTCAAAATTCTTTAAAAGAAAAAAAAATATGATGAATAAGAAATTATTAGTCCATACCGTGAAAATGCAGAGTTAAAACTGATATTTTTCTTGAGGAATGAAAAGACATTAGAGAGAGAGAGAGAGAGAGAGAGAGAGAGAGAGAGAGAGAGAGAGAGAGAGAGAGAGAGAGAGAGTAGAAGGTGAAGCAAAGGCGCATCGTAAAGCGAAAATATGCCATCATCTAGCAGTGTGTTCCTGCATGAATGTTCGGAAAGGACTGCAATATTTGTTTGGGTTTTTCTTCTGGAAATTTGTTACACAAAATGTACCGGGTCAGCTGAAGAGAATCTGCTTGACATCACGGTCAACGGAAAACGTGTAGTCGTTGGACTGCATAGGTAATGCACATGTAAAATTTAGTAGGTTTGTGCATAACCATTTTAGTTATATATATGTATATATATATATATATATATATATATATATATATATATATATATATATATATATATATATGTATATATATATATATATATATATATTTATAAATATATAAATAAATATATATATATATATATATATATATATATATATATATATATATATATATATATATATGCACTTGTGCTTATATTTAAACACAAACACGCACACGCAACACCACACACACACACACACACACACACACACACACACACACACACACACACACACACACACACACAACACAAAGTTTCATGAAGGTCAGAGGAAAAAGAGCATAATGACAAATAACACAGTCGGCTGAGACATTGACAGATAATAACAGCAATCATAAAATTCCACTTACAGTATACACAGGTATACATAATTATCAGTGTGAATGTTCGGTTGTATGTAGGTTAAATTCTTCCTACAGTGTAAGTCCGAAATACAAAGGAGATATCCCTGAGAGTTGGGAGTAATAATGATGTACTTTTACAACCAGTTTGTGCTCCCTGTGTTGTCCAGAGCCCCAAAATACAGTTTTAAAGCTCGATCCTCCGCCTTTAGAGGCCCCTCATGACTTCTGTCTTCAGGAATACTGTAGAGCACATCCATATATCTACAATAATAAAATCCGAGCTGATCTTGCTTGTCCGCCCCGGGTGGGGACGAGGTAAGTAGGGGACCGGGAGGGTAGGGGAGACATAACACATCCACCCTCCTCCTGCAAATCTGTTTATCCGGCCCGGGTGGGGGCGGGGTAGGTAGGGGATCGGTAGGGTAGGAGACATCCACCCACCTCCTGCAAATCTGTTTATCCAGCTCGGGTGCGGGCGGGGTGGGTAGGGGATCAGGAGGGTAGGAGAGACATGGCGGTCAGTGCCGGGTGCCAGCGCAGCGTAATGCGCACCATCAACCTCCTTAATAATAACGCTTATCTTTATTAAACATCCATCTTTTGTTTTTGTTTTTTTTTCCCTGAATCGTTATCATTCATCTTGTTATTCGACAGAGCTAAAAGGGAAAGGGAAGGGAAATTTATGTGTAAAAAGTTTTCTTCCAGTTCAATTCCATAAGTTTTTCATATTTTGCTAAAGTTTAATGATTTTTGCTAAATAATTCATTTTCTTCCCAGCTGCTCCATTATTTGACGCAGAGGGAGAGAACGAAACTGAATAAAGACATTGTAAGTGTTTGGATATCAATGGCTGTGGTAATTTTTAGTGAAATGTTTACAGCAAATTAGGCCCGCACGGTTAGTAATTTTATTATAAAGTGGAATTTTGAGACAAAAGTCTGCTCCTAGAGTGCAGTAAGCTATCAAAATAGTTATAATTGTACATCAAAAGGTGTTTCATAATAATACGAATTCAACGGACATACCATTTTATCGATATGAAAACTTAATATACTATATTCATTTTTTGTGTCAGTGTCTATTTGAATCTAGAAATGGTTAAGATTGTCTTCATAAATTTCCTTTATTTACAATTATATGGTCCAAATATAAAGATAATGAAAATAAAAATTGCATTCATAAATAGGATAACACGTATAAGTGTTAAAAATTTCCGCATTACTAAAAGAATAATAGTTATTTTATGAGCAAGAGTGAAGGGTACTATATTTACCGACCAAATGAGACACTGTTGCCTTTTCAAATTTAGCTCAGCAATTATTGTTTCTGGGTATATCCAAATATAGCCGCCATTAACCTTTCAGTCTATTGACGCCCACAAAACATAAAAGTAATTTTGATAAAGCCGCGTCTTTGAAGTGAAAAAAGAAAATTCTGTTATTTCTGTTCTTTTCTTTTATTTCCAGAGTTCCGGACAGTTCTATTTACAAGAAAGAAAAGTAAAGAACAAACGGTTTTTGTTCTCCTAAACAAAGCTTCTATGTTTGTATAAACAGCGCAACTATAAATTGTTTACTAATGTACAGCAAGAGCAGGGTCTGATGCCAAAGTTTAACGATGTTTGTTTTTGTCAACAACTTTTCCAAACACATAATACATGCAAGTTGACACAAACACAAAGACTCTAATACGAGCATAATGGGATTACATAAGTGTACACACACACACACACACACACACACACACACACACACACACACACACACATATATATATATATATATATATATATATATATATATATATATATATATATATATATATATATATATATATATATACAGTATATACGTAATATAAAGTGAAGAGAGAGAGAGAGGAGAGAGAGAGAGAGAGAGAGAGAGAGAGAGAGAGAGAGAGAGAGAGAGAGTGGGTGGTCAAAGTCACAGTCTATCTTTGTTTCTAAACCAGGCATCGATTCGAATCCTGTCAGGGACGAAGCACGTATCAGTTACAATTCCCATCGGGTGTGAGTTATTCGCAAGTTATAGTGAAATGAGTTTTAAACGATATTTGTGGTATGATATTTTTTAAAATAAAAACGTCACCCGTGAATAAGTGACAAAAATTCATATCGATCTATCTATCTATATGTCTATATACATGCATCCATACATATCTATGTATGTATAACTGAATCACGAAAATATGGAACGTGATGAATATATAAATAAAGATAAAATCCACGAAGGAAACGGAAACACTGGAGTTCTGCGAGGCCTTTTCGACACTAGTCTGCTAAGTAAAGGACTAGTGTCGAAAGGCCTCGCAGCACTCCAGTGTTTCCGTTTCCTTCGTGGATTTTATCTTTATATCTATATCTATAAATACAGTATATATAAATACAGTATATGTATATGTATATATGTATATATATATATATATATATATATATATATATATATATATATATATATATATATATATATATATATATATATATATATATATATATACTTACTTACATACATACACATTTGCAGTTAACAGATTTGACAGTTTTTAGAGTTCTGAGTAAAAACCCAAAAGGACTCGACGTGAGGTACAATTCTCAGAGACCTGATTTCTCTCTCTGAACATTATGGGGCTGCGAAAGGTGCCCAGAGGGAGCTATTCATTTAATCAAATTTAACATAACTGAGAGCTTTTGGTAACCATAACGGAATCCAGGGTGGGTTGGTCTTTTTTACCATGATACGAAATGGAGCGCAACGGAACTCGATATAGATTTGTATTTTCATACGCATAATATCTTTCATCGAGCATTATATCATGGCCAAAGTAACATATCTGATGGGCTTTGCTAGCTATACAGGGATTCTAGGTGGTTGACTTATTTTATTTTATATTTTTTAGGACAGCGTACAAGAGGACTCAGCATAGGTTTACAGTTCTCTTAGCATGAATTCCCTCTTTGAACATTATGGAGTTACCTAATGTTCACCGTGGGACTTACTCTTACAGTGAAGTGTACCTTATCTGACAACCTTTGGCAACCATAACGGGGCATGGGATGGTCTGACCTGTACTTCCTGCTCTGAAATGGAAAACAGAAGGCCTAATTTAAGTCACATTTCAGACATGACCTCCCTCTTTGGTTATTACTAACTGAATTTTATTCTTAAAGTAGAGAGGAGTTCCTCGTTGGACGAGTCGGTAGAGTTCTCGGCCAGCACTCTACTAGGCCCGAGTTCGAGTCTCCGGCCGGCCAATGAAGAATTAGAGGAATTTATTTCTGGTGATAGAAATTCATTTCTCGCTATAATGTGGTTCGGATTCCACAATAAACTGTAGGTCCCGTTGCTAGGTAACCAATTGGTTCTTAAGCCACGTAAAATAAGTCTGATCCTTCGGGCCAGCCCTAGGAGAGCTGTTAATCAGCTCAGTGGTCTGGTTAAACTAAGGTATACTTAACTTTTAAAGCAGAGAGACATAGAGGGAATGTAAAGTCCTTTCATACTGAACGGAATAAGGGGACCTTTCCTAGATAGTGACCCCCAAGGGTTTTCGGGGGTTGGTAACTAGGACTAATATTTCTTGGGGTCATTATCTTTATGATATTTACAGTCTTTTATGTATGTTTTTACGGTCATCCCCAACGGGCTTGTATTAACACGCCGCAAAGGTGAATACATACCGGGGTAAAACCCTTGGGGGTCACTATCTAGGAAAGTATTCGGTTTCTGTGCTGCAAATATTGAAGTAATCAATGCAGAAGTTACAGATTTTTTCATTGAATGCACAGGAATGAAGGTTTCATTTCTCTTTCACAAACTAACAACCCAACTGACTGGTCGCACCGATTTACGAGATATAGAATGCAAGGCTATTTTAATTTTAATGAATGTTTTACTAGTTTGATGTCTGTTGCTATTACGGAGGATAATACTCGATACGAAGAAGCTCCCCGATCCTCTTAATAAAAGAAGCTGATTCTCAACGTCACATTTGCATAATCGGTTGTTGTAACAAACACTTATTTTTATGCTGAACACCAATGATATTTAAATTGAAATCGGTTTAAGGGCTTAGGATTGGAAAAATAATCATCAAATTTAGCAAGCAATGTATCGGATTATGAGCACTTATGTAGAAAGCTGTATTGCCAGATATAGATGGCGGAAATGTTATGTGAAAGATGTTTTACCTATATGCAGTGAGAGAGAGAGAGAGAGAGAGAGAGAGAGAGAGAGAGAGAGAGAGTCGGGGGGGTGGAGGGCGCCTTAAACATGCAAACAAATAAATGTGGAATTTATATTAATTTCATTTTGCCATTTTCGTTATGGCAATGGTAATACTTTGTAAATAAAAGTTCTTATGAGATACGCCAAACGTAAATGAGAAATAAAACAAGATAATAAGCAAAGCTTTCAAGGTACATTCTATCCAAACGGTTGGCGAAGTGTGAGGAAAAATACCGTCAAGAGTTTAATTGGCAAAAGGGAAGAGGAATGCCTTACTGGAGAGAGAGAGAGAGAGAGAGAGAGAGAGAGAGAGAGAGAGAGAGAGAGAGAGAGAGAGAGAGAGAGTGAAATGAGGCGAATAAAAACTTCCCATGCCTGGAGATAAGAGGTGAGGTAAGGGAAAGAGAAACAGAAGAACGGTTTTTCTTACGAGTTGGAGAGGACGTCAAGGGCTTCAGTGATCAGACTATAGTTTAGTCAGAAAATGATTGTTTAACCTTTCGCCTATAGACGTTTTTATTAGTTTTCTATTAAGGAAGATATACACCCACTAGTTTAACGAGTGTTTCACGCTTGGCCAAAAATAACATTGTTTTTCTCGACAACACAATGATAATGCAAACATGGAATTTATGAGCCTTATTGAAAGGATATGACGTAGGAAGGTTCATTTAGAAAACTGTTCACATTTTGTACTTCTGTGACTGTCTTTACTCGTAGTTAGGAAGGATATGTATGCTGAAAGGTGGGATGTGAGCATTTCAGGTCAATCATTTTCGTTTTCTTTATAAACCAATATTTTTCAAAATGAAGTAATAAAGCCACAATTTGTATTTTCCTTTTTTTTTTTTTTGGTGGGGGTGAGGGAGCTCCCAAATGTTTCCCCTGTCGCGTTATTAGTTTTGAATGGATGCTCTTTTCCATTAGAATATAGGTTTGGCATTGATTAATATTGCCATTTGAACAAGTTAGCTGGAATGTCCAACACAAATTAAAATGCAATACGTGTTTAGACGCATATAAAACGTGCCATTCACTATTACAATTTTGGATATCGAATTTATTACCTTGTCGATGCGTTGCAAAAATTTTAAGTACAAGGGCATCGTCTAGTTTATGTTCGTAGTATATATATATATATATATATATATATATATATATATATATATATATATATATATATATATATATATATATATATATATATATATATATATATATATATATATATATATATATATATATTTATATATATATAAAATTATATATATATATATATTAATAAGAGTAGCAAGGTTTCCTCCCTTTTCTTTGCTTCTTGTCTGCCGATCGATATTTCGCACGGTCAGAATACAAGGGATTAAAACCTATTGTAGGCCACTCCCTTTAAGTAGATAATTTCTGATTTCCGAGGCAAAAGTGAATCTGTCTGGCTGTCCTTTTCAGGCAAAACCCCCCTGCGGGCATCAGCTGAACATGACTCAACTCCCTATGTGTTGGACGTGCCCCCTGCCCCATAGGAGGAGATAAAAGCGAAAAAGAGACCGAGGAGCGCTCTCACACGCGCGCTGGACGAGATGGTGTAGAGTCGACACCACAATCACTGCCATGCTCTGGCCCAACGATGCCCTTAGCTCCTAACCACGTGGCCTTTAAAAGTATACTTTCCCTTTGTGCACTACACCCGCCAGCCACGTGTTCCCTTCGATGCTGGCCGGACCGATGACCCACTCCATTTGCTTGGCGTTTCGTGAAGTCCCCATCGTCTTGCCCTTTACTTAGAAGGCCCTGCATCTTACCACGTGGAAGAAAACTCGCACTCGGAAATCGCAAGTCATTCACGGACTGCCTTCTGCGCTGGAACCAAATCTGCCTTACTGTAAAGTGCCCTGTAAAGACATCCATACAGTCATGCTTTACCTTGTAACATTTACTTAATTTGAGTGCCAGTAATCACCGAATCTCTTGTCAAATGTCCGTGCTCCTCAAGTGTCGGCAGTGCTAAGCCATTATTAATTCATCGAAGCCCCTTGGCACCCTCAGTGCAGCTTCGAATTCATTATTCTTTTGTCTGTTTTCATTACTGGCGTATAATGTGCATATCTCTCATTTCAGAGGGACCCTATATTGTGGAATCCTCTTGGACTGTGTCTGGAATCCCCCCCAGTTTCATTCATCCCGTAGGAATCCCCTTCAGGGATTCCTCTTTCCCGTACTAATGTTATTTATGTAAATACACTCCTGTAAGTTTGCCCACGTGTTTACGTAATATTTTCCTTTAGTAGTAAGAGCCTTACGCTCATATGAAATTCCCCCTTTTTCCTCTTGTTTTATGTTTCCCTGGCCCCACGAAATCGGAATCACAAGGCTAAATTATCTGAAATTGTTGCTACTTGTCTCACAAGTATATATATATATATATATATATATATATATATATATATATATATATATATATATATATATATATATATATATATATATATATATATATATACATACATACATATTACACATATATATATATATATATATATATATATATATATATATATATATATATATATATATATATATATATATATATATACATACATATATATATACATACATACATATATATATATATATATATATATATATATATATATATATATATATATATATATATATATATATCCTCCCTCCCTCATGTAGACACCAGTGCATAATTAATTTTGAAATGCAGTTTGCTGTTCATTTGACTGTCGGGGCAGGGAAAAATGGCGGGCAAGGGCAAAAACAAGCGTAGTTTGAACCAGATCATAGCTGTTAGCACCAGTGTGTAGCAGATAGGCCTCCCTTCCCCCCTCAATCGCCTGATCAGGGGAACAATGGGACCCCCTTTTCACCCCCATCACGTGATGTGGGAGTAGTTAGAGCTGGGGAAAGGTTAATAGGCTTAGTAGGGCTAGCGGCCAGGTAGGACCTTAACCCTTAAGTACTTAATATTTAAGGATCCTCTTCCTCTGCTTTGCTGGCTGTATGACTCCTTGCAGGTCCAATCGGCCTATCTGTTGACAAACAAGACATTACTCACTGCCTCGGCGATGCTCAGAGGCTCCCTTGACTCCGTTTGGAACGCATGGTCTGGCGTTCCTGTCCGCTCTACGCTGGTTGACTATTTCCGATGAACGGCCGATCGATTGTTTGGTGCCTGCAATTGTTAGACCAGGTTTGTGCATTGCAGATAGTCAGTAAGCCAGCCCTTTCCCTCCTTCCTGAAACCCCTTAAATTTTCCATTCCTTTAAACTTCAATTCCTTCCTCCACAAAGCATTTTTCCTTTGTTAAGTGTCCTGCTTCAGCATCCTGTAAATCGCCCTGTAACGTGCCTTGAATTCCAGTAAAAGATCTAGTGATAAATATCCAGTTATCCCTTCCCCAGTGCAACTTAAGGGCAACTTAGTCTAAGTGATACAAGTGTTGAAGTTTTGTCTTTGTGTGGCGGCGAACACGTGTTCATTGTACCTGAGACCAAATCCATTACTATTCAAAGACTGTGATTACGTGATTCCTTATCATTATCTGCTGGGCTATGTAATGTTTAGTATTTAAGAACGTGCATCTGTGTAATATTTTATAGGGAGATTTCATTTCTCTCAGTTTTGCGGTATTATCTCATAACCTCTCTTACAGGGGAGATACCGTCTGCTCCGTTGCCAATCTGTGTCCGCTCAGTCAGACTGCCATTCAAATTTCAAACCATTCCTGGTCGCAGCCCGGTTGCAAATCCGTTGTTGGCCCACAGAATTTTATATGAAGTAATTCCATCATCCTGGAGTTCATACCTTCGCAGCATAATTAACTGAGACCATTTAATGTAATTTTGGCCTAACCAAGTTATTATTATAACGGGAATAATTGTACATTGGCCCCTTCTTAATTAGCTAACTTGTTTGCCAATTACTGCATTATTGCTCACTGTGTATAATTAATGACCCTGCCCATTGGTTACAATTTGCATTGTGTTTTGTCTCCTTGCATAATTGCTTAGTCTCTGCAAATAAACCCCTTTTATTTGTAAAAGAAGTCTTATTTCAAATGGCGACCTTAATCATGTACATGTAAATCCAGGAAAATCTAAGATAAGTTTCAAATAACGTTCTTTTGTTCATAAATTCGGGCCCACTTGGTGCGTTGGCAGTCCCCATTAAACAATTGTTCCAATTCTCTCCTCAACCAAGATCCCAGTTTATGACAATATATATATATATATATATATATATATATATATATATATATATATATATATATATATATATATATATATATATATATATATATATATATATATATATATATATATATATATATATATATATATCTATATACTGTATATGTTTTATGATTACATTTTTATGAATCGTTTATTTTGTAATGTGGGAACATATCTGAAAACTATGAATGTAGTTGTACAGTTTTAGTAATTTATGCATCACGTTAAAACAACATTTTGCTGTAAAGGTACTGTGATGTATTTCATGTTTTGCTTTCAGAACCGTAATGCCAGGCAGATTTTGCTGACTGCGATATCAGTGTGTAATAGGAAGCCATATTTCATCAGCGTGTATGGATGGCTGTGGATAATGTTGCACGTTACGAGGTTATCGGTGCTGATCGGCGTACGAATGCCCTGTTAACGCTTCACCAGTTTCGACAAGTACAGGACATAACATTCGGTTCTGTTATGACAAATGTTGAGAATGTTGCTTGATTATTTATAAAAGATTACCAGAGACTTTCATATAAACACATACGCACTTACTCACACGGTAACAAATTGCCTGGTATCGCCCAGGCTGAAAAGAGAGGTATGTATGCTCGTCAATAGTTATGGATTGTTTCTAACGTCGCCTTACTCGGCTTAACTAAATGCTATTGGGTTCCCGTCAAAAGTTAGGTGTCATGTCAGAAATGAAATGGTTTTCTGCTGCGTTTGTAGCAATCCAAAATTTAATTTTCTGACCCACTTATAATTTACTCATTATGAATAGCATATCAAATAATGTAACTGTGTTAATGACACAGCTTTTTCACTCGAATAGGAATGCATGGATAAGTTTAAATAAGAGCACATTTATAATTGAGGGAACGGGTAGCTATGAAAGTAGTCTGACATGAAGACTGTAAATGTATACAAAAAGACTTTCCACATTTGGCTTTTTCAGTTCATCACCGTGTACAGATGCTTTTTTTAATGCAAGAGTTTTGAAGTTTAACCTCACGGTTTTCCAGCTATCACAGATTCTCAGTTCTGAGCTGGGAAATCATTTCAACCGAAATTATGCTGTAGTAGGTGACGCCTTGCCAGCTATTACACCACAGATAAATTGTTCGTGGAAAATTGCATATGTGGGCCAGTTTGCAGACGTGTAGGTGAACTCATTGAACATAAACTCTTACATGGAAAAGTTTTACAATCACACACACACTATAGTATATGTGTGTGTGTGTGTGTGTGTGTGTGTGCGCGCTCTGAGAATGTAAGAGTTTGCATGCAAGTCTCTGTTCAATGAGTTCACCTACATGCCTGCAACCTAGTCCACATGTGCAATATATATATATATATATATATATATATATATATATATATATATATATATATATATATATATATATATATGTATGTATGTAAGTATATATGTATGTATGTATATATATATATATATATATATATATATATATATATATATATAATGTATATGGATATTTGTATGTATGTGTGCATCATCATCATCATCATGATCATCATCATCATCATCATCATTAATATTGCCCTTAATTCTGTCCGACGCAAGGATTCTGATTGAAACCCCATCACTTCAATCTTTTCTGTGCTTTCGCTTATACAGTTGTCCACTCACCTCCAGTCTTCAGTTTCATATTTCTCCATTAAGGAGGTCTGGGTCGTCCAACTATTCTCGTACCCAAAGGAACCCAGTAACGCTATCATTTATGTTTTCCCAATATGTGATGCTTAGAGCATACCCAAGCCATCTCCATCTCATCTTCATTATTATCCTATCTCCCTGTCTAACTAGCTATCTATGTATCCATCTGAGTATGTATAAATGTATGTATGTATGTATATATATATATATATATATATATATATATATATATATATTAATAGATTATTCACTTACTATCATGTTCACCATTCATCTGCTGTGAGGAAAATTTCTAATCTTCACAGAAAACTTCGCAATGCCCTGAGCTGAGCTCACTACAAGCACCGTATTACTCATCTCTCAAGCATTCTGGCAGTTCCTGGATGTTAATTACCTTTCATTCCAAGCTCTAAATTTAAATTTCTTACATCCATCCTTCACACTATCTAGCCAGAGGTCCCTGGGTCTCTTTCTACCTAAAACTGGCGAATTATAGACAATTTTCAACTATCTTCAATTTTCTACACGCCACTAAACCGCCTCTGGACGGCTTTTTTCACGTGTGTCATCTTTACTACCACATCTGTGTAATTTATATGTAGTTCTGTCATTTGCAACCTTTTTTTTCGTACTGCGTATGTGAGTCTAGGACAATTTGCCCGTGGGCAATTAACCCCCATGGACAGTTACCCCCGAGGGAACTACCTCCTAGGACAATTACTCCCCGTTATTATGTGCTGTTCGCTGAAAAATACAACTTTTATATTTATTTTTTTTGGTCACATTAAAAAAGGTAGGGGTATGAATAATAACAAAATATCAGAAAAGCAATAACAAAAATGTAAATTTTTGGGTTTTATAAGAATTTTTTTTTATGTAAAATATTGGGGGGTAAAAAAATTTTCATAAAAAAATGGCTAGAAATATAAAAATCGATGAATTTAACAACAAAAAGTTAAAAAAAATAGAAGAACATTTAAGAGAAAAATATGGCGATCCATAATTAAGTTATAAATTGATGTGGAAACCCCTTAAGCGAATTCAAACAAACCAATTAACGAGTCTTGGATACATAACTTAAATAAAAAAAAACTATAAATGAAGAGAATTTTTATTTAAAGAGAAAGGATTATAAGAATGTTTAGATTGTGATACAGAGATTAAAACGAGTATATTAGATTGATTAAAAGACATGCAAACTTTTAAATAATTTCCTAAAAATGCAAATTATATGCGATTCCTCGCAAATGTTGTATGGCACTTCTATTTGCATAATCTCTTACTACTGTAGTACTACGTTTCGAAACATCGAAACATTTTTTCTAGCTGGTTGTTTGTCGAAACAACCTGTTGTAATGCTTGTTCTCTTTTAATATATTTTAAAAACTTCCAAAATGTCGGGGTGGCAACAACCAACGTTAGATAGGAAACTTCTGTGCCACCCTTCCACACCATTATTTGTTCTTGGCTTTCATCTGTCGTTCTGTTGTACATATTCCACAGATCTATTTTAACCACTGGTTCTCGCCGTCTCCCTCTTCGACATGGTCGTCCTGGGAACGTATCCTCATAGTGATCTTGCAATAAATACGTTTCAGGAGGAAGAAGTATTTCACATAGAGTTTCAGAAGCTTTTTCAACATCACAAGCTGGAACAAAAGGCTGTAGCAGCTAACATTTTCATAGAGGTAATCTTACAACGGATAGGTTTCAGGAAGAAGTATTTCATAGTTTCAAAAGTTTTTCAACATCACAAACAGGAACAAAAGCTAAAGCATCTAACATTTCCATAGAGATGGAAAACTCTATATCCTCTTGGTATCTCTGCTGAAACCCGTGAGATTGAATGTTTCTATAGATGTTGTGGCTAAAGTGATAAAAACAGCCCTTTATTTCGGTTTGAGGAAATGCCAAATGTTAACTATTAATCACGGCATTTTCAAAATCTACCGTGATAGTTTTTGGCGCTAAATCTTGTTTCAGTAATTTTAGCTGCTCTAGAAAATTAATGTAAGTTGTTTGGCTTTTATCAGGTAAAAGAGCGTAAATTAATGATACTGAACGCCATTTAGCTGTACATGAATTGTGTATAATTGTGAAAATATCCGGGAACTGTCTTGGATGTTCCATCTAGAGACCAATGCCGTGTTCTGCATACATTTCCAGGTTTTCATGTGTTCCAAAATCAGAATTCTTTTTTCAACAGGTCCAGAGTCGTACAGCAAAAAATCTTGGCCATTTAGAATTCTTCATGCTCGTCCGCGAAAACCAATTCTTGGGCGTTTAGGGGTGAAGGCCTTAAATGAGACACTCATTGTCGCTGACGTCAAGGTTACGTTTTAAGGGGTGAATTAGAAGCAAATTTGCTCCCTTTTCTTCATCAGTAAGAGCACAGGCCTCAGAAGTTAGTTGCTGCGTCGTTTCTTCTGTATTGATGGCTTGCATTTTTATCTTGTGGATAGTTTTAGCGGCTTTAATTTTTGTTTCATGTGATGGGCGTGATCGTGAAGCCTACCAACAGTTTCATTTCGTTGGATGTGCACTTTCACTTTAGCTTTGCAGGTGGCTTTGTTTTTGCGTTCTTCACGCTCAAATGACACAACACAATTTGCTAAGTCTTTTTGATGAACATAAACATATCCACCATAAACAACTCTGTCTTTTCCTCTATCACTTTTTATAAATTCCCTGATGCTTAAGGGCTTACAGTCTTTTCTGTAATGCTGAAGAATGAACAAAGAAAAAATTTAAATGCATTTCAAAAGAAACAAAAATTGTAAATATTTTTAAGAAATGTATTCAAACGCAATTACGATTGTAACTGTTATTAAGTTGTTATAGTTGTTAAAATTAAATGTGTTCAAAATCAGTTACCAGTGTAACGATTGCTAAGTTGTTGTAGGTAATATGGTGCTCAGTGACTTTTTATGAAATTGTTTTTTCTTTTTAGATTTAAAAGTTACCGTTTTCTCCAAACAGATTATAATATCGGGTGATAATTGTTCTTGTGGGTAATTGTCCTAGGGGATGGTTGACCTCTGGGGTAATTGTCCACGAGTGGTAATTGCCTGATACCGTGCTATGTAACTGTTGCATTTTAACAACTTCCCCATTTTATGTTCTATTCGTATTAAGCTGCCACATTTTATCGCCATAAAAGAGAGTGGTGTTAATAATGCTTCCCAATATCCCACCGATTGCCCCCAACAGACATTCCTCTTTTTGTCCAAAACTTCTACAGGAATTCTGCTTCCGTCTTGCAGCACATATATGTCACCTCTTTTATCATTCTACAGTCAGGAATTTCATTCATTTGCAAATGCTGGTATGAATTAACCATTTTTCTCTTCAATTTTCCACACTAACATACATTGTTACATTTTACTGATATCAAACTGCAGATTGAGGATTGGACCTACAAGACTCACTCATGGGTTCTTGATGTCCCGTGAAAATCCTCCATTTTACGATGTGCCCTTGACTGTGAGACATTTCCTGGTCAGATCTCCCAGCCTTGGGAATTCTCGGTGAGGATTGTAATATAGAGCAGTTATGTCTTTATGTGGCAGGCGGGCCTCCTCCTCAAAATTTAGATTATACATATAAAATATATGTAAGTATTGATAATATAGCCGAATAAATATGATTACATTTATTACGGCATCAATAACGTAGATGTTGTGACGCCAATTTTAATAGGCATAATTAATCAGTCAATCTCGTAATCTTGCTCTTGATAGCATTCACTTTCGACTGTCCCTGTTTAGTTACAGTTTCAGACGTATTCATCTTTCTCTTCTGCTTCTCTTCCCTATCGCGTCACTAGTGTAGCTTCTGCGGACTTCAATCACTCCAGGACTACGTCTCCTGTTCTTTTCCTGACTTCTCTCAACCCTCGTCCATAAAAGCATAAAACAACTCGGGGCAAACGTAGTGCGCGTAGTTTTTCCCTTTTTCAGAATTGCCAACCTATCCGCGTTTGAGAGACTAGATTTATAAAGTAAATATCACTTTATAATGCAAATAAAGACTTATATAAATTATATATATATATATATATTATATATATATATATATATATATATATATATATATATATATATATATATATATATATATATATATATATATATATATATATGTATGTGTGTGTGTGTGTGTGTGTGTCTGTGTGTGTGTGTGTGTGTGCATAGACAGGTATTTGGATATGTATATGGTTATGTCCTTATGTATACTCATATGTATCATGTGCTTGTGCAAAAGTGTCAAGGGCTAACTTTTAGTTTATATTAGAAATTCTATTTTGTCTTTAATAAGCAAATGCTGAAACTGTAGAAAGCAGAGAATACAGGAGATGAACAGAAAATTCCAAGATTATCCCAAAGAGGAATCATCTAATATACAATACCGTTGTGTATTTTACAGATTTCGCAGAACCTAGTTAAAATCCTAAAGACTGACATTCGTAATGTGAGTGGAATGTAGTTTTTACGACCTGGAGAATGCGTGAAATGAAATATATTTGAAAGAGAGACAAAGGGGTCCCTCTCGTAACACGATTTCATTTTTCCTTATAGAATCCATGCCAAAGAAGATAACTTAATTTGCATAAGAAGATGAATATTAGCCCTCAGACGTTGGGTAGAACAAGTGTCTTCTGCATCCAGAATTCATATCGTAAAAATAATTATGTGTTGTGAATATAAAAATATAGCATTGAAATGATATTCAGGTATCCTAATCATGAAAGAAATATATTTCTTATTTAGATATATATTTTCTTGAGAATAATGTTACTTACTGCAGATGCACTCTGCATATGAATGATTGCAGAAAATGAACAAGAACTTTAACTAGCAAGCTAATATAAAAAGTGTGGATGAATACACATTTAAGTGCAAACCTACCTGTACCTAACACCATACAATGACCATTCTCCAAATCGAGAAAAATAATGAATTGGTATTAGCCTTGCTGCATTTACACTCCGAGTTTTCTCACCTGAGGAGAAGACCGTACATCACCACATAAATAGAACCTGGTAATTTTTTTTTTTTATTATTGTCACATTACTTCATACAGTGAACACGAAAATGTGCCTCGCATAAGGAAAACAAGTATCTCCGTCTTACCATTCCCACACAGCCACGAAATAGGAACCTTTCTCAGATTGCCGCATATGAACGTGGAACTGTGTCTCGTCTTTCTCATTGGCACGACGGGTACGTATGGGCTATTCCTTGAGGGAATGCATAGCCCTTAGTAATATGACAACAATGGCACCTACAGAACTTTTTGGGGGTTAGGGTTAGTAAGAGCCCTGGGGATGAAAGGTAACCCTCAACGGGGGCGACTTCTTAATGTGAGTATGGGTGTCATTTCTTTGTCTTTGTAATAAAGGGAAGAGAGTAAAATAGTCTCTTTTTTGAGTGAACAGGACAATGGAGTGGCAAGTCTACGCTGAAGTCTAAAAGAAATAAGACAAATGAAAATTACAGAAGGAGGTTGCGGTTTAAAAACGAAGGAAGCTTTAGACCCGCCTCTGAAAGGAATGAAGGTTATAAAAGTTGAAAAAGAAACAGAAGCAGGAGGAGGCTCCAGAGCCTGGCAGAAGAGAGAAATAATTATGGTGACAAGGGTTTCCACTAAAGGACTGAACAGGGAAATACTGTTGTAGCGTTACTATCTACGTGGGACAACCATCTATGAATTAGAATTACACAACGCAGGCTATATGGCTGATTACTCGCATAATTGATGTTAGTTGATTAAGGTAATGTATAGGTGATTTTGCTAATGGAATCAACAACCTAGGGATAGAATAACGTGTATCCTCGTACACGTAATTCATGAAGGATTTCTATATATATATATATATATATATATATATATATATATATATATATATATATATATATATGTGTGTGTGTGTGTGTGTGTGTGTGTGTGTGTGTGTGTATGTGTATGTGGTGTGTATCTATCTATCTATCTATCTATCTATCTATCTATCTATCTATCTATCTATCTATATATATATATATATATATATATATATATATATATATATTACATTTATGTATTTATATATGTGTATAAAATTCATGCCAAAAGTTTTATGCATCATGCCTTAGCCCATGGCTAATCTTAAAATAAAATCTCCAGTAAAGCTTGCCGATATTTTTCTTATAACAATTATATTCGAAGACAAAATATTCTCCCAGAAATTGAGCGCCACTCATAAGTATTGTCCATATTGTTCTTTTTTTCCCCCTCAACTCGCGTAATCATTAGAAAGATGAAAAAAGTGTTGGTAGGTTTTCATAGATCTCCCAGCAATTTTAAATGATCTCAGACTAATTTGCTGATTTCCATCATAAATCTCTCTCTCTCTCTCTCTCTCTCTCTCTCTCTCTCTCTCTCTCTCTCTCTCTCTCTCTCTCTCTCTGGTGAAATAATTACATTGCTGCTGAAATACTACTTCGTTTAGAAGACTAGAGGTGGATATACGTACATCACACAGGCAAGTTGAGTTAGTATTCCCCTGCGCAGAAGAATGATACTTAACTGCTAATTTGTACGGGGAGTGCGAAAATTAGAAATTAGTAGATAATGACTTACAAAGCGCTCCGTCTCTCTCTCTCTCTCTCTCTCTCTCTCTCTCTCTCTCTCTCTCTCTCTCTCTCTCTCTCTCTCTTTCAGCAGAAAATCTATTTAATTCTAACCACAAACTTCTCTTTGTTAGTGTATTTACAGGGATCATTAAGAATGAGAACAAATAGACAAATGTCCGGTAATATAGAAAATATAAGAAAAGTCATTGTCTATTCATGTCAACAGAACAGCGTCTTTTTTATGGTACACATGAGAGTCAATTTTGCTAGATATGACAAGAGAATAAAATGATTAATATATTGCGATAGCTTTGATGACACACACTGACATTTAATCATCCGGAGGGAGTCACTCAGTGAAATATATTACCCAAGTTTGATATAAAAAATTTCATAAATTCTTGATGTATTTTCTGAACGCTCAGGAAGACAGACACAGACAATGAATATTTTCCCCAAGTTTCAAGATACGTTTCTCCATACCTAAGATACTTGCACTCTCTGCAGCAGACAGACTTGGGCTATAAATATTTTCATCAAATTTCATCAAAATCCATTCATCCAGTGATAAGATATATTTTTAACATACAGACAGACACGCCAGGTTAGTGTTTTCACCAGATTTTAGTAAAATCTTTGTCCAATCTCGTGGTAGTATAACATTCAAGCAGAGAGACACGGAATGAATATTTTCACCCAGCTCCTCACCATCCTTCAATCGAATCTCAAGAAAGCTCTTCGTTGGACGAGTCGGTAGAGTTGTGGCCTAGCACTCGCTAGGCCCGAGTTCGAGTCTCCGGCCGGCGAATGAAGAGTTAGAGGAATTTATTTCTGGTGATAGAAATTTATTTCTCGCTATAATGTGGTTCGGATTCCACAATAAGCTGTAGGTCCCGTTGCTAAGTAACCAATTGGTTCTTAGCCACGTAAAGTAAGTCTAATCCTTCGGGCCAGCCATAGGAGAGCTGTTAGTCAGCTCATTGGTCTGGTAAAACTAAGGTATAATTATCCAATCTCAAGATATTTTGTTGACATGCAGGTAGACACGCGCCTCTTGAGTATTGTAGCCAAGTCTCATCGAAATGTGTTTATCCAAGCGTAGGATATTTTGTCAACATTTAGGAGTGAGATGCTCCGAATACGTCATTAATTATCGTCAAAGTCTGGGTGTCAGTTATTGTAATGAATAGAAGGATAAAAAAAAGTGTTAATAGGTGTTTAGGAGACCTTTCCCCCGCAAGTTTAACCCATATCCTTACAACTCTCTCTCTCTCTCTCTCTCTCTCTCTCTCTCTCTCTCTCTCTGTCGTGAAATAATTACAGTGTTGCTGAAATATTTCGTTTAGAACACAGGAGGCGATACTCTCATCTTCAAACAAGCACTGGGCTAGTATTCCTTTGCACGGAAGAATGATACTTATCTGCTAATTTGCACGATGACTGTGAAAATTACAAATTAGTAGATAATGACTTACACAGCGCCTCGTCTCTCTCTCTCTCTCTCTCTCTCTCTCTCTCTCTCTCTCTCTCTCTCTCTCTCGCTCAGCTTGAAATATATTTTAGGTAATTGCTAACCAAAGAGAAAGTTGAGTCCGGGTGTGGTTAATGACAGATAACTGATCACAAACAGCACATGGCTCATGTATTTACTAAAATCTTTTCAGGATAAAAGTAGGTAGACAGTAATTTTAGAAATAAAGGAACAAATATTTATCCATGTCGCTAGATATGACTAGAGAATAAGGTTTTTATTAAAATATTGCCAAGTTTCATAAAAAATTTTCTTCTGTTATCGATATATTCTTTGACACCAGCGGGCAGACACACACACACACACACACACACACACACACACACACACACACACACATACGAGCAATGGGTATTTTTGCCAACTTACAGTAAGGTCCGTTCCTCCATTCTCAATATATTTTTTATCACTCCAGTAGACAAACTGGAGCAATAAATATCTACAAGGCCCTTATATCCATTATTAAGAAATTTTTTGACGTTCAGGAAGACAGAGATGTCCGATGAATATTTTCACCGAGTTTCATTCAATTCTTTATCCATTCTCATGGTAGTTTATCATTTAGGCAGAGATATACGGAATGAATGTTTTCACTAAGTTTCATTAAAATCCTTTATCCAATCTCCAGATATTTGATTGACATGCAGGTGGACGCACAGCTACTGAATATTTTTACCAAGTTTCATCAAAATCTGTTAATCCAATCTTTGGATAATTCGTTAACATTCAGTAAACAATAAATTCTTCCACAAATTCATCAAAATCGTTTTATAATTTTTGGGATATTTTTAACACTCATTCCGACAGACATACTCAATGAACATTTGAATATTTGATAATGTTGATATAAAAATAAATAGGCATATTTCATATTATTTTACGTTCTTTCACCATCGATTTGGATGTACATATATAAATGCATATACACATCAAAACAAAGTCAAGTCATATAGGTTTCTTAGTAAAGTATATGGCAGCATAGCATTGGCTCACCTTGCGTTAATGATTAATCACTTTTCTAAAATCAGTTTCTTTACTGAATGCATCATGACGCTGTCAGTATTTTTATTGAAAGTAAAAATTATCGATAAATACGTATATATTGTAGAGAGTTCGGTATCTTAATGATGTGGAAGCTTTAGGTAACGATTAGTATCACCTTCTCCTGCTAGTTCTTGAGTCATCTTACTGGTAGATAGAACACTGGGCTTACATTTGCAATGACTAGGTTATATTGTTTAGTAGAAGACACTGGCACCATTCACAGCTGGGTCGACTGGTGGGAAGAAGGCCGTGATAAAACCAAGTCCTTGAAGATGTAAGCCCGGTGCTCTACCAGTGAGATGAGTCGAGAACCAGCAGGAGAAGACTATATTAATCGTTACCTAACGCTTTCACATCTTTTCAGACTCTGAAATCTGCGAAATCTATCTTTAATAATAAAATCCGACTGGATCTTCGTTGATTGTCCACCTCGGATGGGGCCGGGTTAGGTAGGGGATCGGGAGGGAAGGGGAAACATGACACATCCACCCTCCTGCTGCAAACCTGTTTGTCCGCCCCAGGTGGGGGCGGGATAGGTAGGGGATCGGGAGGGTAGGGGAGATATGACGGGTAGCGCCGGGTTCCAGCATAGCATAGTGCGCGCCATCAAGGTCGTATATACATATTTATCGATAATCTGAACTTTCTATAAAAATAAATTTATGTATTTATTTTATCTATATAAATATATGTGAGTGTATGTGAATGTTGCATTCTGGTAGTAGACAATATGGAGGATTTTGGAAACTGCTACACGATGGGAGGCTGTCTTCCTCCGTACTTTACAAAGCTCCTTAGAGATTCGGGCTGTTACCTTGCCTTAGTGAGGGTAAGAAATGGCGGACATTGGAACCTTCCCCCGTGTGTCAGACTCGTGTATCTGGTAGGTTATCATCTTGTGAGCCTGCCTTCTGTAAAGGGGAAACTGGCTAAAAATACGAAATTGTCAATTTTTTTTTATAAAAAAAAAAATACGCGTGCAAATGTGCACAATGCGTCCTTGTATAAGTGTGGCTGTCTTGAAGGTATTCTTAATTTTAAATGTAAGATAACTCTCAGTTTTTTCCTTTTTTTTTCACAGGAACATGCAAGTAGCAGGTAGGCACATGCCGTGATCGATTTAGCGGAAACTTTTGCTGCCCTAATTTTGCTGTTTATTGACTTTCTGGGACGAGATTTCTGTAAATGAATTCCCTTTTTAAATTCTTCTCGACGTTGTAAATAATCTTGGCATATAGTAGATCGCAACATATTATTTCAGGAATGCCTTCGCACTGTTCCTTAACATACTCAAATAAAGGATTTACTGTTTTATCTTGTTGATAATAAATTTTGAGGGCTGAATTTCCATTAGAAGAAATGAAAACAAAAAGGAATGAGGAATGTCTAGAAATAGAGAATGATAAAACGGTATTTTAGCAATCCCCTTGAATAGACATATATCACTACGATAAAACATTTGTGCACAATTCATTTTGCTTTAATGAATATGAAGGGCAATATTTCACTTAAATCGGGCAACAAAGGCATTGCAGAAATATTCAGGTTCATCGAATGGCCAGTTTGTATCGAGATATTTCTTTGTATATCTAGAAGCATTTAGAATTTCATAAACATACCAAGTGGTAAGAATTTATCACGTAATATGATTTTATCAAAGGTGTGTGTTTTTCTGTTTGTTTTCATACATTCATGGTGCTCTCCTAAAGTGCGCGTGGTTTTGTACCAGAATGGTGAGAGGTATAATCATATGTATAATGATACGTATATTCATATGCACTGTCACTGAGGGTACATAGTCTTAAATAAATAGATAAAAAATATACATTGATGCGTATATATAATATGTAAATCATAATAAAGTCAGTGCTCTCTTAAAATTTCAGTAAAACCGTGAGGCTTCGTTTGCTACTGACAGGCTTCTTCATATTTTTTAGATTAATGATGGAATTGTTCATTAATCTCTGATGTTTATTTTTGTTTTTGTAATATTATATATATATATATATATATATATATATATATATATATATATATATATATATATATATATATATATATATATACACACATACACATATACATATGTATGTATATATATATATATACACGTGTGTGTGCGTGTTTGCATATATATATGTATTAGTTTTAGATTCGAGTTCCGTTAAGATCCTTAAAATCATAGACATTAGATGCAATAAAAAAAACTTTTATTCCCTGGAAACTTTGAACGCGGTCATAAGTTGGATGCTTTCCCTCTTTGCTGTCACAAGTGCAAAAGCGTATCTTATTAAATGTGACTATTAACCTAATTTTCACCTTTTCTCTCATACTACCGCTGTTTAATTTACATTGAGCGCTACAGCTTTCGAACACTGCTCTCTAATGGACGCACAATATTGCATAAAATAGAAAAAGCATCCCCACTAAATAGTGATTGGCCCTTCTGGCGAAAGCGCCGCTGTCGACCAGTCAATACACAACATTGTTTCTTCCATTGTATCTCCATTTAATGTCAGGCCAATGAGACGCGTTGGGAGGCACAAAGAAACGGAACAACCGAAATGAATGCTCGTCGGACAATAGACGTTTCGGCGGCGAAATGTGACATCGCTCATGAGACAACGGAATCCGGCTGGAAAGTGAGGAACGTGTTGGAGGATGCTGGCTGGCTCCTTTTTTTTCTAGAAGGAAAACTGTTTTAATTAGACATACAGTTAAGCGTAATATATGTAGACGGCATTCAGCAATGTTTGCGTTGGGCTTATACATGCACACAAACACTCACACATATGTTCACACATACGCACATTTGCAGAGAATAAATAAACATGCTTACACTCTTCCCCTGCTTAAGGAAAAAGAAATAAACGAGAAATGAATCATCATTTGTGATGTATAAAGTGTGCAGTGGCCCGTATGTTTTGTTTTTCTCAATAGCAGACCACACAGAAATGATTTTAATATATATATATATATATATATATATATATATATATATATATATATATATATATATATATATATATATATATATACAGTATGTATATATATATATATATATACACATGTATATATATAGATATATATATATATATATGTATATATATACATATATATATATATATATATATATATATATATATATATATATATATATATATATATATATATATATATATATATATATATATATATACATACACATACACACACAGGAGTGGAAGAGGAGATGAAATTCAAATCATCATCGCCGCCAGCAGTGCGTGACACAAAGGACCTCTATGAAACTCTGCCACTCGTCTTTCCTTTGCTTTATCTCCTACGAATCTCCACACATCTCTGATCTCTCTGCTCATAGTTCTTATCCAGTGAGGTTAGGGTCTTCCAATTCACATCTGCAAATGAAATTTTCCGTAATTTCTTGTATGGTATTATGTCTCACTAACTTGTCATCTGAATCCTAATAAAATTTAGTCATAACATGATTTATGCCCGTAAAGCAATACAGCTCCCACTTGACTAATGTATAGCCTTACTTTCTTACAGACAAGCATTTCAGAAGGTCTCTAGACAGTAATTGAATTGCTGATTAAAGACACCTAATATTGTGGAAAATTTAAGTGCTCTACTTTTTTCTCTTCGCTGTCGAAGCGGGAATAGTCTTCATTGATACGCACGAAAATATAAGCTAATTTTACCCTCAGAATCATGTAATTCATGAGAGACCTTTTGCCATCAAAATGTTCTAATGTGGAATCGTTTTAAAGGAATACTTTGTAGAAACAGATATCACACGAGTTCTAAACGTTTAACCTGACATGGCTAACCGTTAAAAATCTTCAGACAAAAACTCAGGAAAAATAGAAGCTTGAGGACTAGAAAAGTCAGAAATAGACATGAATTTCAGTATATGAGTTAGACATACGGAAATGATCAAACGATGCGACATCAGCAACAGAAACGCAAAAGCCAAAAGCCAAAAGCAGAAATGTAGAATAACTCCAACAGAGAAAGTAGAATAATGCTTCATAGTTATTCACCCCTCCCCCATTAGAGAGAGAAAATGTAAATATATTATCATATATAAACGAAAATAAGTAAGAAGTGCGCCAGAGTTTCTTCGGCGCAATCGAGTTGTCTGCACAGCGTATAATGCTGCATGAAACTCTCAGCCACAGCCCATGAAACTCTCAGCCGGCCGTGGTGGCCTGTGTTTTTGCGGTGGCAGACGAACGATCATGGCTAACTTTAACCTTAAATAAAATAAAAACTACTGAGGCTAGAGGGCTGCAGTTCGATATGTTTGATGATTGGAGGGTGGATGATCAACATACCAGTTTGCAGCCCTCTAGCCTCAGTAGTTTTTAAGATCTGAGGGCGGACAGAAAAAGTGCGGACGGACGGACAAATAGCCATCTCAGTAGGTTTCTTTTACAGAAAACTAAAAATCACTGGATTCCTAAGTCTCCGAAGTTAATTTGTTACTGAAAACAGACTCTCCCCAAATTCCATTTCTCCGGGAGTTAGCATGAAGTGTAAATTTACGCTTGTCATTTATCTCACCTGAGGAAAACATCTTCATCACCCTGCAAGGAGAATAACAATTTGTATTCCAGCTCCTTAACAAGTGCGGCCAGAAATGGGAAAGGCTTGCGACAACAGGTCGTTAGTACATAACAGCACCCAAGGGGAGGCACAAAGTTTATGTCTATTGCTAAATATCCCATTGGGTGATGGCGATGGTTTTACAGAGAGGGAGAATCCCGTTTTAGGCCTAGAAACCTTTCCGGTGCCTAGAACTGAAGTTTCCTGTAGAGAGGATTTATTATTGTTTGTCTGTTTGTGCGTGAAGTTCCGGTCAAGGATTATTTGTAGAGAATGTTTTGTCACCGTAATAATTTCTACTTGTATAATGTAGAAATTAAAAGAAAAAATATTTATACATTTAACAATTTTAATATATGAAATTAAAAAGAAAAAATATATATACATTTAACAATTTTAATATATATATATATATATATATATATATATATATATATATATATATATATATATATATATTTATAACGTTTTCCGATTTGACTTTACATTCAACTCATTAACTGTATCATTATCAAGCTAACTAGTATATGTATATATATATATATATATATATATATATATATATATATATATATATATATATATATATATATATATATATATATATATATATATATATATATATATATATATACTCTCGTATATATATACATATATACACAGTATATATGTATATATATGTACTAGTTAGCTTGATAATGATACAGTTAATATAAGAGAGTTGAATGTAAAGTCAAGTCTGAAAACGTTTTCGTGTCGCTCGTTATAAAGATAGAGAGGAAAGTCGTGAAGAGGAGAAAAGGGGAAAGAAAGAATACGTGAATTACTTCAATCATTTTAATGAACATAAATAATCTTTTAAGAGAATACCTTTCTAACTTCATATCTTAATACCTTTAACAAAGGCACACAGATCACATACGTACATACACGCACACACACACACACCCACTGAAAATTTAAGTGCACCCACACACAATTACCGACATCCAATATCTGCTGAGCTAAGCTAACTTGTACATATTAAGGTGGAAGTGCACAAGTACCAGCTACCAGGTGAATGACATCTCTTCCATGGGGACTTGGGATTTCCAGTTGGGAAAAACAGCCGAAGTAAGAATCACATAAGCTTTGTTTTCACATAATCTTTTGGGGTAGTAGATAGAAGAAAAAAAGTAAAAAGCTCAAGTTCAGTAGGCAACTGGAAAATTCACGTTTAAAGAGTGAAGAGAATGCAGAAGAAAATAAAGACAAACTTCAGAATGAAATCAACATTATTAAAAATTTGAACATAAATCTGTAAGAACTGTGTCCGGAAGTTGGAGGCATTGACTCTTCCACTTGTCTTCTTATATAAAGTTGAGCCTCACATAAAATGTGGGCTTGCCAGAATTCTGTGAAGCGCATTACTTTTTGGCTAGCGGAAAATATACTCCTTTGTAGCATACCACGATGTAATTTTGTGTGTAGATGTTTATCGTGTATGGTTGCTTTAATATTCATCTAAATATCTCATGAAAAAATTAAACACACGAACACACTCACGTGGTTACATGTACTGTAGATGTGAATTCATGCAAAATATATGCATACCATTTAAGCTTTTGAATTTGTATGTATGTATGTATGTATGTAATATATATATATATATATATATATATATATATATATATATATATTTACATATTTACATTATACATATTTATG